>NC_137457.1:15516337-16116337 GCF_964235325.1 Thermobia domestica
GTTTCGCGGAATTTTCGCCGATAACAAAAGAAATATAAGAAGAAACTGCTTTTAGTATTTAAATTTGTATATTGCGTATAATTCATTTCAAGATTGGGTTGTGGTGACGGATGCGCATTTAGTGTAAAAGGTTCTAGATTTGAAAAGGTACAACACCACACCACATGAGATTTCTGACGTACAAATGCAGTATGCATTGCTTTTCTCGGGGCTTTCCTGTTTCTCTCTAGCTGATTCACATCTTCCTTCATTCGCGTCTGATTTTCATTATCCTGTATCTAGATTCAATTTTGTCATGTCTATCTTTTCGTTTCTTTACCGAAAGAGAAATTTCTCTCTCTCTTTTTTTTTATTTGTCAAACCATGTTTCGCGGAATTTTCGCCGATAACAAAAGAAATATAAGAAGAAACTGCTTTTAGTATTTAAATTTGTATATTGCGTATAATTCATTTCAAGATTGGGTTGTGGTGACGGATGCGCATTTAGTGTAAAAGGTTCTAGATTTGAAAAGGTACAACACCACACCACATGAGATTTCTGACGTACAAATGCAGTATGCATTGCTTTTCTCGGGGCTTTCCTGTTTCTCTCTAGCTGATTCACATCTTCCTTCATTCGCGTCTGATTTTCATTATCCTGTATCTAGATTCAATTTTGTCATGTCTATCTTTTCGTTTCTTTACCGAAAGAGAAATTTCTCTCTCTTTTTTTTTTATTTGTCAAACCATGTTTCGCGGAATTTTCGCCGATAACAAAAGAAATATAAGAAGAAACTGCTTTTAGTATTTAAATTTGTATATTGCGTATAATTCATTTCAAGATTGGGTTGTGGTGACGGATGCGCATTTAGTGTAAAAGGTTCTAGATTTGAAAAGGTACAACACCACACCACATGAGATTTCTGACGTACAAATGCAGTATGCATTGCTTTTCTCGGGGCTTTCCTGTTTCTCTCTAGCTGATTCACATCTTCCTTCATTCGCGTCTGATTTTCATTATCCTGTATCTAGATTCAATTTTGTCATGTCTATCTTTTCGTTTCTTTACCGAAAGAGAAATTTCTCTCTCTCTTTTTTTTTATTTGTCAAACCATGTTTCGCGGAATTTTCGCCGATAACAAAAGAATTATAAGAAGAATCTGCTTTTAGTATTTAAATTTGTATATTGCGTATAATTCATTTCAAGATTGGGTTGTGGTGACGGATGCACATTTAGTGTAAAAGGTTCTAGATTTGAAAAGGTACAACACCACACCACATGAGATTTCTGACGTACAAATGCAGTATGCATTGCTTTTCTCGGGGCTTTCCTGTTTCTCTCTAGCTGATTCACATCTTCCTTCATTCGCGTCTGATTTTCATTATCCTGTATCTAGATTCAATTTTGTCATGTCTATCTTTTCGTTTCTTTACCGAAAGAGAAATTTCTCTCTCTCTCTTTTTTTTTATTTGTCAAACCATGTTTCGCGGAATTTTCGCCGATAACAAAAGAATTATAAGAAGAAACTGCTTTTAGTATTTAAATTTGTATATTGCGTATAATTCATTTCAAGATTGGGTTGTGGTGACGGATGCGCATTTAGTGTAAAAGGTTCTAGATTTGAAAAGGTACAACACCACACCACATGAGATTTCTGACGTACAAATGCAGTATGCATTGCTTTTCTCGGGGCTTTCCTGTTTCTCTCTAGCTGATTCACATATTCCTTCATTCGCGTCTGATTTTCATTATCCTGTATCTAGATTCAATTTTGTCATGTCTATCTTTTCGTTTCTTTACCGAAAGAGAAATTTCTCTCTCTCTCTTTTTTTTTATTTGTCAAACCATGTTTCGCGGAATTTTCGCCGATAACAAAAGAATTATAAGAAGAAACTGCTTTTAGTATTTAAATTTGTATATTGCGTATAATTCATTTCAAGATTGGGTTGTGGTGACGGATGCGCATTTAGTGTAAAAGGTTCTAGATTTGAAAAGGTACAACACCACACCACATGAGATTTCTGACGTACAAATGCAGTATGCATTGCTTTTCTCGGGGCTTTCCTGTTTCTCTCTAGCTGATTCACATCTTCCTTCATTCGCGTCTGATTTTCATTATCCTGTATCTAGATTCAATTTTGTCATGTCTATCTTTTCGTTTCTTTACCGAAAGAGAAATTTCTCTCTCTCTCTTTTTTTTTTATTTGTCAAACCATGTTTCGCGGAATTTTCGCCGATAACAAAAGAATTATAAGAAGAAACTGCTTTTAGTATTTAAATTTGTATATTGCGTATAATTCATTTCAAGATTGGGTTGTGGTGACGGATGCGCATTTAGTGTAAAAGGTTCTAGATTTGAAAAGGTACAACACCACACCACATGAGATTTCTGACGTACAAATGCAGTATGCATTGCTTTTCTCGGGGCTTTCCTGTTTCTCTCTAGCTGATTCACATCTTCCTTCATTCGCGTCTGATTTTCATTATCCTGTATCTAGATTCAATTTTGTCATGTCTATCTTTTCGTTTCTTTACCGAAAGAGAAATTTCTCTCTCTCTTTTTTTTTTTATTTGTCAAACCATGTTTCGCGGAATTTTCGCCGATAACAAAAGAAATATAAGAAGAAACTGCTTTTAGTATTTAAATTTGTATATTGCGTATAATTCATTTCAAGATTGGGTTGTGGTGACGGATGCGCATTTAGTGTAAAAGGTTCTAGATTTGAAAAGGTACAACACCACACCACATGAGATTTCTGACGTACAAATGCAGTATGCATTGCTTTTCTCGGGGCTTTCCTGTTTCTCTCTAGCTGATTCACATCTTCCTTCATTCGCGTCTGATTTTCATTATCCTGTATCTAGATTCAATTTTGTCATGTCTATCTTTTCGTTTCTTTACCGAAAGAGAAATTTCTCTCTCTCTTTTTTTTTATTTGTCAAACCATGTTTCGCGGAATTTTCGCCGATAACAAAAGAAATATAAGTAGAAACTGCTTTTAGTATTTAAATTTGTATATTGCGTATAATTCATTTGAAGATTGGGTTGTGGTGACGGATGCGCATTTAGTGTAAAAGGTTCTAGATTTGAAAAGGTACAACACCACACCACATGAGATTTCTGACGTACAAATGCAGTATGCATTGCTTTTCTCGGGGCTTTCCTGTTTCTCTCTAGCTGATTCACATCTTCCTTCATTCGCGTCTGATTTTCATTATCCTGTATCTAGATTCAATTTTGTCATGTCTATCTTTTCGTTTCTTTACCGAAAGAGAAATTTCTCTCTCTCTTTTTTTTTATTTGTCAAACCATGTTTCGCGGAATTTTCGCCGATAACAAAAGAAATATAAGAAGAAACTGCTTTTAGTATTTAAATTTGTATATTGCGTATAATTCATTTCAAGATTGGGTTGTGGTGACGGATGCGCATTTAGTGTAAAAGGTTCTAGATTTGAAAAGGTACAACACCACACCACATGAGATTTCTGACGTACAAATGCAGTATGCATTGCTTTTCTCGGGGCTTTCCTGTTTCTCTCTAGCTGATTCACATCTTCCTTCATTCGCGTCTGATTTTCATTATCCTGTATCTAGATTCAATTTTGTCATGTCTATCTTTTCGTTTCTTTACCGAAAGAGAAATTTCTCTCTCTCTCTCTTTTTTTTTATTTGTCAAACCATGTTTCGCGGAATTTTCGCCGATAACAAAAGAATTATAAGAAGAAACTGCTTTTAGTATTTAAATTTGTATATTGCGTATAATTCATTTCAAGATTGGGTTGTGGTGACGGATGCGCATTTAGTGTAAAAGGTTCTAGATTTGAAAAGGTACAACACCACACCACATGAGATTTCTGACGTACAAATGCAGTATGCATTGCTTTTCTCGGGGCTTTCCTGTTTCTCTCTAGCTGATTCACATCTTCCTTCATTCGCGTCTGATTTTCATTATCCTGTATCTAGATTCAATTTTGTCATGTCTATCTTTTCGTTTCTTTACCGAAAGAGAAATTTCTCTCTCTTTTTTTTTTATTTGTCAAACCATGTTTCGCGGAATTTTCGCCGATAACAAAAGAAATATAAGAAGAAACTGCTTTTAGTATTTAAATTTGTATATTGCGTATAATTCATTTCAATATTGGGTTGTGTTGACGGATGCGCATTTAGTGTAAAAGGTTCTAGATTTGAAAAGGTACAACACCACACCACATGAGATTTCTGACGTACAAATGCAGTATGCATTGCTTTTCTCGGGGCTTTCCTGTTTCTCTCTAGCTGATTCACATCTTCCTTCATTCGCGTCTGATTTTCATTATCCTGTATCTAGATTCAATTTTGTCATGTCTATCTTTTCGTTTCTTTACCGAAAGAGAAATTTCTCTCTCTCTTTTTTTTTTTATTTGTCAAACCATGTTTCGCGGAATTTTCGCCGATAACAAAAGAATTATAAGAAGAAACTGCTTTTAGTATTTAAATTTGTATATTGCGTATAATTCATTTCAAGATTGGGTTGTGGTGACGGATGCGCATTTAGTGTAAAAGGTTCTAGATTTGAAAAGGTACAACACCACACCACATGAGATTTCTGACGTACAAATGCAGTATGCATTGCTTTTCTCGGGGCTTTCCTGTTTCTCTCTAGCTGATTCACATCTTCCTTCATTCGCGTCTGATTTTCATTATCCTGTATCTAGATTCAATTTTGTCATGTCTATCTTTTCGTTTCTTTACCGAAAGAGAAATTTCTCTCTTTTTTTTTTTTATTTGTCAAACCATGTTTCGCGGAATTTTCGCCGATAACAAAAGAATTATAAGAAGAAACTGCTTTTAGTATTTAAATTTGTATATTGCGTATAATTCATTTCAAGATTGGGTTGTGGTGACGGATGCGCATTTAGTGTAAAAGGTTCTAGATTTGAAAAGGTACAACACCACACCACATGAGATTTCTGACGTACAAATGCAGTATGCATTGCTTTTCTCGGGGCTTTCCTGTTTCTCTCTAGCTGATTCACATCTTCCTTCATTCGCGTCTGATTTTCATTATCCTGTATCTAGATTCAATTTTGTCATGTCTATCTTTTCGTTTCTTTACCGAAAGAGAAATTTCTCTCTCTCTCTCTTTTTTTTATTTGTCAAACCATGTTTCGCGGAATTTTCGCCGATAACAAAAGAATTATAAGAAGAAACTGCTTTTAGTATTTAAATTTGTATATTGCGTATAATTCATTTCAAGATTGGGTTGTGGTGACGGATGCGCATTTAGTGTAAAAGGTTCTAGATTTGAAAAGGTACAACACCACACCACATGAGATTTCTGACGTACAAATGCAGTATGCATTGCTTTTCTCGGGGCTTTCCTGTTTCTCTCTAGCTGATTCACATCTTCCTTCATTCGCGTCTGATTTTCATTATCCTGTATCTAGATTCAATTTTGTCATGTCTATCTTTTCGTTTCTTTACCGAAAGAGAAATTTCTCTCTCTCTTTTTTTTTATTTGTCAAACCATGTTTCGCGGAATTTTCGCCGATAACAAAAGAAATATAAGAAGAAACTGCTTTTAGTATTTAAATTTGTATATTGCGTATAATTCATTTCAAGATTGGGTTGTGGTGACGGATGCGCATTTAGTGTAAAAGGTTCTAGATTTGAAAAGGTACAACACCACACCACATGAGATTTCTGACGTACAAATGCAGTATGCATTGCTTTTCTCGGAGCTTTCCTGTTTCTCTCTAGCTGATTCACATCTTCCTTCATTCGCGTCTGATTTTCATTATCCTGTATCTAGATTCAATTTTGTCATGTCTATCTTTTCGTTTCTTTACCGAAAGAGAAATTTCTCTCTCTCTTTTTTTTTATTTGTCAAACCATGTTTCGCGGAATTTTCGCCGATAACAAAAGAAATATAAGAAGAAACTGCTTTTAGTATTTAAATTTGTATATTGCGTATAATTCATTTCAAGATTGGGTTGTGGTGACGGATGCGCATTTAGTGTAAAAGGTTCTAGATTTGAAAAGGTACAACACCACACCACATGAGATTTCTGACGTACAAATGCAGTATGCATTGCTTTTCTCGGGGCTTTCCTGTTTCTCTCTAGCTGATTCACATCTTCCTTCATTCGCGTCTGATTTTCATTATCCTGTATCTAGATTCAATTTTGTCATGTCTATCTTTTCGTTTCTTTACCGAAAGAGAAATTTCTCTCTCTCTCTCTTTTTTTTTATTTGTCAAACCATGTTTCGCGGAATTTTCGCCGATAACAAAAGAATTATAAGAAGAAACTGCTTTTAGTATTTAAATTTGTATATTGCGTATAATTCATTTCAAGATTGGGTTGTGGTGACGGATGCGCATTTAGTGTAAAAGGTTCTAGATTTGAAAAGGTACAACACCACACCACATGAGATTTCTGACGTACAAATGCAGTATGCATTGCTTTTCTCGGGGCTTTCCTGTTTCTCTCTAGCTGATTCACATCTTCCTTCATTCGCGTCTGATTTTCATTATCCTGTATCTAGATTCAATTTTGTCATGTCTATCTTTTCGTTTCTTTACCGAAAGAGAAATTTCTCTCTCTTTTTTTTTTATTTGTCAAACCATGTTTCGCGGAATTTTCGCCGATAACAAAAGAAATATAAGAAGAAACTGCTTTTAGTATTTAAATTTGTATATTGCGTATAATTCATTTCAATATTGGGTTGTGTTGACGGATGCGCATTTAGTGTAAAAGGTTCTAGATTTGAAAAGGTACAACACCACACCACATGAGATTTCTGACGTACAAATGCAGTATGCATTGCTTTTCTCGGGGCTTTCCTGTTTCTCTCTAGCTGATTCACATCTTCCTTCATTCGCGTCTGATTTTCATTATCCTGTATCTAGATTCAATTTTGTCATGTCTATCTTTTCGTTTCTTTACCGAAAGAGAAATTTCTCTCTCTCTTTTTTTTTTTTATTTGTCAAACCATGTTTCGCGGAATTTTCGCCGATAACAAAAGAATTATAAGAAGAAACTGCTTTTAGTATTTAAATTTGTATATTGCGTATAATTCATTTCAAGATTGGGTTGTGGTGACGGATGCGCATTTAGTGTAAAAGGTTCTAGATTTGAAAAGGTACAACACCACACCACATGAGATTTCTGACGTACAAATGCAGTATGCATTGCTTTTCTCGGGGCTTTCCTGTTTCTCTCTAGCTGATTCACATCTTCCTTCATTCGCGTCTGATTTTCATTATCCTGTATCTAGATTCAATTTTGTCATGTCTATCTTTTCGTTTCTTTACCGAAAGAGAAATTTCTCTCTCTTTTTTTTTTTTTTATTTGTCAAACCATGTTTCGCGGAATTTTCGCCGATAACAAAAGAATTATAAGAAGAAACTGCTTTTAGTATTTAAATTTGTATATTGCGTATAATTCATTTCAAGATTGGGTTGTGGTGACGGATGCGCATTTAGTGTAAAAGGTTCTAGATTTGAAAAGGTACAACACCACACCACATGAGATTTCTGACGTACAAATGCAGTATGCATTGCTTTTCTCGGGGCTTTCCTGTTTCTCTCTAGCTGATTCACATCTTCCTTCATTCGCGTCTGATTTTCATTATCCTGTATCTAGATTCAATTTTGTCATGTCTATCTTTTCGTTTCTTTACCGAAAGAGAAATTTCTCTCTCTCTCTCTCTTTTTTATTTGTCAAACCATGTTTCGCGGAATTTTCGCCGATAACAAAAGAATTATAAGAAGAAACTGCTTTTAGTATTTAAATTTGTATATTGCGTATAATTCATTTCAAGATTGGGTTGTGGTGACGGATGCGCATTTAGTGTAAAAGGTTCTAGATTTGAAAAGGTACAACACCACACCACATGAGATTTCTGACGTACAAATGCAGTATGCATTGCTTTTCTCGGGGCTTTCCTGTTTCTCTCTAGCTGATTCACATCTTCCTTCATTCGCGTCTGATTTTCATTATCCTGTATCTAGATTCAATTTTGTCATGTCTATCTTTTCGTTTCTTTACCGAAAGAGAAATTTCTCTCTCTCTTTTTTTTTATTTGTCAAACCATGTTTCGCGGAATTTTCGCCGATAACAAAAGAAATATAAGAAGAAACTGCTTTTAGTATTTAAATTTGTATATTGCGTATAATTCATTTCAAGATTGGGTTGTGGTGACGGATGCGCATTTAGTGTAAAAGGTTCTAGATTTGAAAAGGTACAACACCACACCACATGAGATTTCTGACGTACAAATGCAGTATGCATTGCTTTTCTCGGGGCTTTCCTGTTTCTCTCTAGCTGATTCACATCTTCCTTCATTCGCGTCTGATTTTCATTATCCTGTATCTAGATTCAATTTTGTCATGTCTATCTTTTCGTTTCTTTACCGAAAGAGAAATTTCTCTCTCTCTTTTTTTTTATTTTTCAAACCATGTTTCGCGGAATTTTCGCCGATAACAAAAGAAATATAAGAAGAAACTGCTTTTAGTATTTAAATTTGTATATTGCGTATAATTCATTTCAAGATTGGGTTGTGGTGACGGATGCGCATTTAGTGTAAAAGGTTCTAGATTTGAAAAGGTACAACACCACACCACATGAGATTTCTGACGTACAAATGCAGTATGCATTGCTTTTCTCGGGGCTTTCCTGTTTCTCTCTAGCTGATTCACATCTTCCTTCATTCGCGTCTGATTTTCATTATCCTGTATCTAGATTCAATTTTGTCATGTCTATCTTTTCGTTTCTTTACCGAAAGAGAAATTTCTCTCTCTTTTTTTTTTTATTTGTCAAACCATGTTTCGCGGAATTTTCGCCGATAACAAAAGAAATATAAGAAGAAACTGCTTTTAGTATTTAAATTTGTATATTGCGTATAATTCATTTCAATATTGGGTTGTGTTGACGGATGCGCATTTAGTGTAAAAGGTTCTAGATTTGAAAAGGTACAACACCACACCACATGAGATTTCTGACGTACAAATGCAGTATGCATTGCTTTTCTCGGGGCTTTCCTGTTTCTCTCTAGCTGATTCACATCTTCCTTCATTCGCGTCTGATTTTCATTATCCTGTATCTAGATTCAATTTTGTCATGTCTATCTTTTCGTTTCTTTACCGAAAGAGAAATTTCTCTCTCTCTTTTTTTTTTTATTTGTCAAACCATGTTTCGCGGAATTTTCGCCGATAACAAAAGAATTATAAGAAGAAACTGCTTTTAGTATTTAAATTTGTATATTGCGTATAATTCATTTCAAGATTGGGTTGTGGTGACGGATGCGCATTTAGTGTAAAAGGTTCTAGATTTGAAAAGGTACAACACCACACCACATGAGATTTCTGACGTACAAATGCAGTATGCATTGCTTTTCTCGGGGCTTTCCTGTTTCTCTCTAGCTGATTCACATCTTCCTTCATTCGCGTCTGATTTTCATTATCCTGTATCTAGATTCAATTTTGTCATGTCTATCTTTTCGTTTCTTTACCGAAAGAGAAATTTCTCTCTCTCTTTTTTTTTTATTTGTCAAACCATGTTTCGCGGAATTTTCGCCGATAACAAAAGAAATATAAGAAGAAACTGCTTTTAGTATTTAAATTTGTATATTGCATATAATTCATTTCAAGATTGGGTTGTGGTGACGGATGCGCATTTAGTGTAAAAGGTTCTAGATTTGAAAAGGTACAACACCACACCACATGAGATTTCTGACGTACAAATGCAGTATGCATTGCTTTTCTCGGGGCTTTCCTGTTTCTCTCTAGCTGATTCACATCTTCCTTCATTCGCGTCTGATTTTCATTATCCTGTATCTAGATTCAATTTTGTCATGTCTATCTTTTCGTTTCTTTACCGAAAGAGAAATTTCTCTCTCTCTCTTTTTTTTTTATTTGTCAAACCATGTTTCGCGGAATTTTCGCCGATAACAAAAGAAATATAAGAAGAAACTGCTTTTAGTATTTAAATTTGTATATTGCGTATAATTCATTTCAAGATTGGGTTGTGGTGACGGATGCGCATTTAGTGTAAAAGGTTCTAGATTTGAAAAGGTACAACACCACACCACATGAGATTTCTGACGTACAAATGCAGTATGCATTGCTTTTCTCGGGGCTTTCCTGTTTCTCTCTAGCTGATTCACATCTTCCTTCATTCGCGTCTGATTTTCATTATCCTGTATCTAGATTCAATTTTGTCATGTCTATCTTTTCGTTTCTTTACCGAAAGAGAAATTTCTCTCTCTCTCTTTTTTTTTATTTGTCAAACCATGTTTCGCGGAATTTTCGCCGATAACAAAAGAAATATAAGAAGAAACTGCTTTTAGTATTTAAATTTGTATATTGCGTATAATTCATTTCAAGATTGGGTTGTGGTGACGGATGCGCATTTAGTGTAAAAGGTTCTAGATTTGAAAAGGTACAACACCACACCACATGAGATTTCTGACGTACAAATGCAGTATGCATTGCTTTTCTCGGGGCTTTCCTGTTTCTCTCTAGCTGATTCACATCTTCCTTCATTCGCGTCTGATTTTCATTATCCTGTATCTAGATTCAATTTTGTCATGTCTATCTTTTCGTTTCTTTACCGAAAGAGAAATTTCTCTCTCTCTCTTTTTTTTTTATTTGTCAAACCATGTTTCGCGGAATTTTCGCCGATAACAAAAGAAATATAAGAAGAAACTGCTTTTAGTATTTAAATTTGTATATTGCGTATAATTCATTTCAAGATTGGGTTGTGGTGACGGATGCGCATTTAGTGTAAAAGGTTCTAGATTTGAAAAGGTACAACACCACACCACATGAGATTTCTGACGTACAAATGCAGTATGCATTGCTTTTCTCGGGGCTTTCCTGTTTCTCTCTAGCTGATTCACATATTCCTTCATTCGCGTCTGATTTTCATTATCCTGTATCTAGATTCAATTTTGTCATGTCTATCTTTTCGTTTCTTTACCGAAAGAGAAATTTCTCTCTCTCTCTTTTTTTTTATTTGTCAAACCATGTTTCGCGGAATTTTCGCCGATAACAAAAGAAATATAAGAAGAAACTTCTTTTAGTATTTAAATTTGTATATTGCGTATAATTCATTTCAAGATTGGGTTGTGGTGACGGATGCGCATTTAGTGTAAAAGGTTCTAGATTTGAAAAGGTACAACACCACACCACATGAGATTTCTGACGTACAAATGCAGTATGCATTGCTTTTCTCGGGGCTTTCCTGTTTCTCTCTAGCTGATTCACATCTTCCTTCATTCGCGTCTGATTTTCATTATCCTGTATCTAGATTCAATTTTGTCATGTCTATCTTTTCGTTTCTTTACCGAAAGAGAAATTTCTCTCTCTCTTTTTTTTTATTTGTCAAACCATGTTTCGCGGAATTTTCGCCGATAACAAAAGAATTATAAGAAGAAACTGCTTTTAGTATTTAAATTTGTATATTGCGTATAATTCATTTCAAGATTGGGTTGTGGTGACGGATGCGCATTTAGTGTAAAAGGTTCTAGATTTGAAAAGGTACAACACCACACCACATGAGATTTCTGACGTACAAATGCAGTATGCATTGCTTTTCTCGGGGCTTTCCTGTTTCTCTCTAGCTGATTCACATATTCCTTCATTTGCGTCTGATTTTCATTATCCTGCAGTCAGTCACGTCAGTGACATATGGCTCTCTGTCTTAGCTGTTCAAGCATTTCACTTCATTGGGGGACTCGCATTAAGCAGGATAAAGTGTAGTAAATTTTATTTTTTATTTTCATAATTCGTTTAAATATTGCATACTCATACACGTGTTAATATTACGTTTTCATAAATATGTAACATATGTAATATTACAATTTCTTACATTTTTAAGTGATTTTTGTTACATATTTAGGGAGTTGATATTACATAAAAATCCGGACTCTAATGATCACGAATATCTTTATTCATGTAAGGCCAATGAAATGCTTTAGAAATGAAGGACAAACATTTGTCTCTGCCGAAGTGACCATTTCATCGTTATACTTCTTTAGTATGTTACGAATTTGATAAATGTGCCAACGATTAGGAAAATGGAAATTACGAATTCGCAACATTCCATTCTCTAATCGATATAAATTTTTCCATTTGTTACTACTAGGTGAGAAAATAACGTCAAAACTGTTAATTTGACTACTGTCGCTAGAGCACCTTTCTATAAACGAAATGACTAAAGAGAAACGGGAATCTAATCGTTGTTGTTTCGCGAATTTCTGTACTGAAATATCAGCTATATCAGGGCGCAAAGTATGCAATGTGTAAATACGCACAACTTTGTGTTTAGGTGACGGTAAAACACGCGCCAAAGCATCTAGAATTTCATTATCTAACTCAGGAATAAATTCAATTTTATACCCAAAGCGCTGTAACCGTAGAGACAACCGTAGCAACCTATTATTCCAATAGCGTATCTTCTGCAGATAGACAAATGGTTTACCTTCTAAATATATTTCTTATTTTTAACAGCATATACTATAGTAAAACCCTCAAGTTCAGTAATTGTATAGCATGATTCATAATCAGATAGCACTCGACTTGCTATTCTATCATGAGCTTTTTCCCCATCATATTGATAAAAGAAAGCTCCAATTGCCAGTGAGTTTGCATTAGACTGTAGGCCTATATAGAAGATTTTAGACAAGTTAGGAAAGGATAACATTACATCCTTAATAACTTTCCTTTTTCAGAGTCGAAATCGCAAGGACATGTTCATGTGTCCATTCCCACTTGCGCTCAGCTTTCAATAATTGCAACAATGGTGCAATAATGGCGGAAAAATTGTCAACAAACCTCCGGTGTCAAAATAATCTTAAAATGTACCTGAGTTCCTTTATGTTTGCGAGAGAGGGCAAATTGGTAGTGGCCTGCAAACTCTCGGGGCCCTTGCGATAAACGCTTTGTAGAAATAATAAATCCCAAAAATTTTGTTTCCCTGACAAAAATGAACATCCCGACAACTTAAGTGTCATGCCTGAAAACTATAGTCTTTCGAACAGTAAGTGTAAGTGAATGTTCCACTAAAGAAATTTTGAGATACGAATTGGAGAAATGGACAGAACTAAAGCAACAGTTGCAATGGAACTGTGCAAGTAATTCTTCCGTCTTCTCGGAACGCACATGCTGAAACCGTGTAAAGGCTTTAAAAGATCTGAGATAAACTACTATTTTCACAGATATTCCATTTGATTCTTGACTGGCTTTTTTAGGTACTACGTGAAGCGAATTGAGGTGACAAGAAGTACTTGATTTAACAATACCCAAAGACTTAACTGTACTTGTTTCCTTTCTCACGACCACTGTATTTGTAAGGAATTAGGTATGGCGGTCCTACCACCGGAGAGTCAGCAAATACTTGGAAATCGTATTCAAAATTCCTGCAAACACTTGATATGACATCAAAATCGACAAGAGAAGAGTTTTCTGTTGATCGGTTGCTATGGCTTTGGTTACAGCATTGAAAATTTCATTTGTTGCAAATAGTTGAGAAAACTT
Organism: Thermobia domestica; assembly: GCF_964235325.1. Classification (NCBI taxonomy): domain Eukaryota; kingdom Metazoa; phylum Arthropoda; class Insecta; order Zygentoma; family Lepismatidae; genus Thermobia; species Thermobia domestica. The sequence goes on from NC_137457.1 coordinate 15,529,838, forward strand.
GCCAAACCAATGCACTTCCCATTGTTAATTTGTTTCTCTCTAGCATTGCCTGGCTTACAATAATTAATTTCGCTACAAATATTTGTCTCAGCATAATAATTAGGGCAACCCAAAAGCATAAAAGCATAACAGCAATTTACACATATGGTTGGTACGCTAAACATGATTCTAGTTGTCTAAGGGTCCAGAAGAAATTAATTTTAAAAGCATAATAAAGCATAATTTTAGAAAATAAAGCATAATTTAAAATATATAGCACAATTCTTGGAAAATTCTGTTTAACTGTAAGTAGGAATATACTGTATTAATATTTTTGAAACCAATATTTACAATGCAAAATCATCGAGAACATAACAATGCAACAATGAAAAGCTTATTTTTATTTCTATAAAATTTTGGTGTAATCCTTTGACATGGAGAAAAGAAAAAAGGAAAAGAAGAAAAAAAACTTTCCGTCACCAATTAATACTACACAAGAACTCCACACTATATTATTATGTGTACCTCTTGAACTTGAGCACTTTCTGTATTTTTTGGTGCATCTTTTACTTTCCCTTTCTGTATATATGCAGAAAAAACTAAATACATGGAAGTGCGGCGGGACCGTAATACGGCAAATTGTGGATGCGTTAAAATATTAAATAATACTTTTGATAAAGTGGATACTTTCAAATATTTAGGATCAATATTAACAGGCGAAAATCATATTCACGAAGAAATTAAATGTCGACTAAAAGCAGGGAATTCGTGTTACTATTCGGTTCAAAATCTCTTGTCGTCGCGAATTCTGTCGAAGAATTTGAAGCTTAAAATACATAAAACGATAATCATGCCTGTTGTTCTGTATGGTTGCGAAACATGGTCACTTGCTCTGAGAGAGGAACATAGACTGAAAGTATTTGAAAACAGGATCCTGAGAAGAATATTCGGACCCAAGAGGAACGAGAATGGGGAATGGCGGAAACTTCATAACGAGGAACTACATAATTTATACGGTTTACCCAACATTGTTAGGGTTGTCAAGTACAGGAGGCTTAGGTGGGCAGGTCATGTAGCTAGAATGGAAGAAAGTAGAAACGCTTTCAAAGTCTTGACTGGTAGACCCATAGGAAACCGACCATTAGGAAGACCTAGGCACAGATGGGAGGATAATATTAAGATGGATCTCGCAGAGATAGGAATACAAAGTAGAAACTGGATCCAGTTGGCTAAGGATAGAAGTCTGTGGAGAGCTTTTGCGAACGCGGCATTGAACCTCCGGGTTCCATAAGCCATAGAGTTAGTTAGTTTCTGTATATATGCGCTTCTAAGGCGCACACAAGTGATCAAAAAACTGATTCGAGTAAAGCATCTCTCTTTACAGTGCATTAAGTAGAAAGTTCATTAAATATGAAAGAAACTGGTTGCATAAAATATTAATAAATAGATCAAGTTATTTAGAATATTTAATGTATAGTAAATATACATTTTGCACGATTAATGTAAGACAGTGGTTGAAATTAACAATAAAGCATAATAAAGCATAATTAAACAAAAATAAAGCATAATGTGGCTTGCTCTAATAATAACTCATTCTCATCATCAAGACTTTTTAGAAATATTCAAAATCATTACTAATTCTCTGCGGTTCGGAAGAATTAATTTCATCTTTGGATGATAAACAATTGTTGTGGGTGCAATAGGAGGCTCACCATTGTCCTGTTTCATATCACCTACCAGTAACAAACAACAATTTCTGGAAGTCGTCTACAGAAAATTGTGCTGTTTTTCGCAAAATTAACAAATCTTAAATGCATAATAATATTCATACCCATTAGACAAATTAGCTATGACAAGAAAAAAAGCGAGTAATTCAATTTGACCTAACTTAAGTGAGAACAATGCTTTCGTCTACAAAAATGTGCTCCTTTTTAGAATAAAATCTATCAAAGTGACGTTATTAGCTTGTTCTAAATATGGCGATGATACCATAGAACCTAAATCTTTTCATACACTTTTATAAATATCACTAACATCTGATTCTGAATCTCACAGAGCAGTATATTCTTTACGAAATACCTGAACTCTAATGTGAGCAGAACAATCATACTACATAAATTCTAAACCGAGTCCGTCACTATAACTGACAATTGAATCCACTGTACAGTTTAACTCATAAAAGTGGCAAGTGAACAGATCTAACTTTGTACTTTTTTCTGCAGTTAATGATTCACTTACTGAGGGATCTGATTGAAAATTTCAGTTCTACTAGAATGAGGAATCAGTTTTAAAAAGAGTCGCTACTGCCAGCTTCAATTCGATTCACTTGTGCAGTCTGTGCATTCGAAAAACTGTAACCAGCATTATTATTTCTACGTATATTAGATTGTAATGAATATCCAGACCTCTCTCTTGTTTTCAGAATGGCTATATTTATGGTCACGATAACGAACGTTTCGATCGAATGTCTTTTGAGAACTGTTACATGACCTGTTAAACTCTTGGCGCCTATAACGTTATTACGTTATTGAACGCGGCCACAATATCTAATATTAGCAGTTCTTCATTACTGAGGTCCAGTTCTGTGTGAATTATAAGTACTTTCTCGCTACAAGTTATTTCTTTGATTCCCTTGACCACCATCAGTGAACAAGTTCGTAATTGATTCCAGTCCCTGGACGCATGCAAAAAAATCAGAAAATTTTGAATGATGAATGGCCGCAAGATTGTTTTGGAAACGCATCGGTAACAGTGAAATTAGTGATGTAATGATTTCTACTTGTGACAGATTAGATGAAAGAGACTTACGTTGTTGAAAAGGATTATAGAAATCTTTCAAAGCTCCAAGATTATGGAATAAAAGGCATTGCGTCCAAATGGTTTAAATCGTATCTGGAAAATCGGCAGCAAGTAGTAGAAATTACATACAGTAACAGAGATACAAATCAAACTACATACTGCATATCGGGGAAACAAGAAATATCATGTGGAGTGCCACAAGGATCCGTATTAGGGCCATTATTATTTTTGATATACATTAACGATCTACCATGTAATATTGCTCCAGCAGAGCTATCCCTTTATGCAGATAATGCTAATATAATATAAAAGGAAACACAAATGAGGATATTGAAGATAATGCAAATGAAATCCTACATAAACTATCTGAGTGAAATAAAGAAAATAAGCTTAAATTAAACATTGAAAAGATACAAGCAATCAATTTTCATCATATGCGCAACGAAGATACGCAGCCTATGAATATTATAATTGAAAATAACGAAATAGACTATGTGAACTCAACGAAGTTCTTAGAAATTGGATAGATAAAAATCTCTCCTGGGATGTGCAAATAACTAAGCTTAGTAAAAAATTAAATTTATTTCACAATTAAAGTACTTCAAAATGTTTTAAATGAATCTACTTTAAAAACAATTTACTTTGGATTATTACAGTCAAATATAACATATGGTATTATATTTTTGGGGAAATACACACAAAGTCAAAGTAATTTTTACAATACAGAAACGATTAATAAAAATGATTGCAATTGCTAAACCAAAAGATCATTGCAAACCAATATCGACCAAAAACACCATGTTTTGATGGTATTTTTGGTCGTTTATTCTTGTCCCGCACTATACCCAGTTTGTATATTTTAAATCTACAAATATTAGTAAAGGGACACCTAGAGGGTGTCCCTAGGCTGGTAGAAGAAAAACATGATCATGATAGAAGAAACAAACAAAACGTTTTCCATTGTAGAACACAGAACTGAATTATATGAAAAAGGGTGTAAATACGCGGGTATCATGTTTTACAATAAACTTCCCCAAAATATATAGACTCAGGACTCTGCTGCTAAGTTTAAAAAAGAACTTCAGAAATATTTATTACAACACTGCTTTTACTCGGTAGAGGAATACATGAATTGCTAACTGAAAACAAAACCTACATGATCTACAGTAAATCAATGCCATTACTTGTTTTTAGTATTTGATATATGTTCAAGGATTTCTAAATACACTGCAAGTAATTGTTACTTTCTCTAACTTTATTTTTAATAATATCATGCAAATTGTAATGTATAATAAGATGTAAGATGTAAGACATAATTATTAACCTAGTGTGTGTAATTTTCATTATTATTGTTCTTTTTACTTCTGTGTTTATATATAAATGACGTGTTCACATCATATACATGAAATACAGAGCTAAATGTATAGAAAAAGGACGAAATAAATACAATACAATACAATAACTATTAACGAAATTCGACTGAACTATGTTTAGATGGTGAAAATTTCTGTTTTTAACATTGTGAGTTTATTTGCTACTACATAAGAATTCTGATAGTATTTGACCAGTGTTTTATTGAAATCACGAAAATCACGGTATTCCTATTAAGGGAAAACCATTTTAAGACGTCTTCTTCTAGTACGAACTCTACAACGGCAAGATACTTTGAGGGATGAATATTTAGCAACTTCATTTCGAGCTGAAAAGGTCTGACGATGCTGCAAAAAAAAATTAAATAAATAAAATAAAAAAAAATAAAAAAATAATAATAATAAAACGTCTGATGGTGACCCTCTAAAATTAGAAGTAACTTAATATAAAATACTTGCAAACGAGGTGCGTGTACTAACACACCGAAATTACTTGGTGGGTTATCATAAATTTCGTTAGCGTGATCCCTAACTGTATAACTCAGTGCATTCTCAAAATTTGTATCACCTGCGTAGTGGGTATGAAACATTGTTAGATTGTGAAATAATTACAGCACAATAAGTTTGAGAAAATTGATTCTTTAATGCAAAAACACAGTCATTCATCCTAGATTCAATTTCCGCTTCGAATTCGTTAACTTCAGTCGTAAAATTCCTCCGCACATCGCAAACCTTTAACAAAAGACTATCCAACTATGACTCAATATCTTAGACACAAGTTCTAATGTATTGAAAAACTTAATTTCTGATTCTATTTTTTATTAATTTTACCTTCTCATTTTTCAAAGCACTACGATATGGATCGTGCTCTGTATGCAGACTATTAACTCTTACTAACTACGCTTATCACTTCACTGGTAGAATTTTACGCAGTTCTTCTATTTCTACTTCGCAATTCTGCATAATACAAATCTGCTCTTTCCTAGTAACTTGAAGATAAAATATTTTATTGTTAAGATGCTTTCGTTCCGAAGTCAAATATTCAACTGTGATCAGAGCTGTAACTAGAGGGGGGCCAGCGGGGCCCTGGCCCCGGCGCTGATAGCAAGGGGACGCCGAACGAGCAAGAAGAAAGGAAAAGTGTTGAAAATGAATAAACAACGCGGCGCCCCGTAAAAGCTCTGGCGTCCTATTATATCAATATTGTCGGTTAGCAAAGAAATGGATTTGTTACAAATATTCTTGCTCGCTCCGCTCGCAACTCAAACCTTTCGATAAGGGTCAAGTTTTTCACTTATTAAAGAAAGTTGAAAGTTATTATATATGATTTATTAATGACGATGTGATATCAAGGTGCCGAGTAATGTCTTATAGATTACGCAGGAGCATTTTCAAAGTCGAACGGTCAAAGTCTGAAATGTGTTTCGATGGTGATGAATTTGCTTAGTTAATCACGCCTTTCCACCCAGTCTGGTTAATCACGATGGTGAGAATGAAGATATGAAAAATAGAGGAGTGAAGAGAATATGCAAGCTGCTGTTTGAGCGGGAATATTAAAAATGAAAGTAAACAAGAATAATAATATTTTCGAACTTGAAGAAGTTGTAAAATAGAGGCTTAAGAGGTCAGAACTTAACTAACGATTTTGTCTTTTCCAAAGACTGATCACTACCAGTGATTTTTCAAAAATTCAATTGACATACGAATTGCTTCCAATTTGAATGTTTTTATTGGAATCATTTCTCCATGGATATTTCTTCAGAATATGTATCTAGTTGTGTGATATTTTTACCTATCTACATACATACAAAATATACACACGTTATATATCCGTGTGTATTCCGTTACATTTCCCAAATACATTTTTACCGTAAAATATTCGAAATTGAAATACTTTTCAAATAGAGAATAAAATTACGAAAGTTTACAATTATTACTGCAAATCAATGCTGTCACCCATATTGAACATTTTAAAAGAACATAGTTTCTAATGTACTGAAATTTAATTTCTTATGGATAGTTTGAAATGTTGTAAATAGTTGTAAAGAGCCTGGAGAAAATTCCATTAAAATCCTCCTACAATAGGAAAGCCGTGTCTAGGTCCCCCGAGCACAGTGGTGATATCAGAAACCGGCCCCCAGCCATGAGGCTCCAGAAAAATGGGGTCCCGAAGTTTTGGGCACGGGTTCTTTTTATAATCCTATTAAACATGGAATTTTACGTGGGTGGTGAAGTTGGAAAGGTTCGGGTCGTCTGAGCATATTGGTAATGTCAGAAATTGGGCCCTTGTCTCAAAGGACCAAAAGTGTTGTCCCGAAATTTTGAGCTCGGCTTCATTCTATTTTTCTTTTAATAGTTATTGGATACAGATTGTGGAGTTGGAAAGCTCCGGGACCTGAGGCCCCACTAATGAGGTATCAAAAGTTTGGGTTCGAGTATCTTTTATTTGCCTATTTAACATAGTGTTGTACTAGAGTATTGGCGTTTGAAAGGTCAGGGTCGATTAACGAAAGCGGTAAAGTCAGAAATTCGGCCCTGGCCTCGAAGCCCCAGTAATGAGGTTCCGAAATGTTGGGCTCGAATCCACTTTATTTCTCGTTTAAGCATGGAGTTGTTGCAAGCAAATGGTGACGTTGGAAAGATCCGGTTCCCGTCAGCAAAGTGGTGGTCAAGAACCAGGCCCCCACCATGAGGTACCAGAAATGGGGTCCCGATGTTTTGGGCTTGAGCCTCTTCTATACGCCTATTAAACATGAATTGTTGTACGAGGGTGATGGTGATGGAAACGTTCGGGTCGTCTGTCAGATGTAATGTCAGATATCGGGCCCTGGATTCAATGTATCGGAAATGAGGCCCCGAAGTATTACTTTCGGGTCTCTTACATTTGGCTATTAAACAATGTGTTTTTGGAAGCAGGTGGTGGTGTTGGAAAGGTCTTGGTCCCTAGAGCAGTGCGGTGATGTCAAAAATCAGGTTTGAGTCCCGAAGTTTGGATTGTGTTGTAAACCTTTGCAATGGCTCAATCTCAACACTTGATTCCGAGAGATAAAACCATCAATTCAGCTATTAATATGTTTTTATCTTGCACAATCAGGTATTGAGATCAACTTAGACAAAAGTTTTACGATACAAATAAAAAATGTAGGCCCGGAACCAATTTCTCATCAGCGTTGTGTTCAAGGGACAAAGACTTCCAACGCCACCACTTTCATCCTACAACTCTAAGTTTAATAGCAAATAAAAGGAACCCGACCCAAAGACTTCGGGACCCCATTTCTGACGCTTCAGGGCCCGATCCCCGGTTTCTGACATCACCGCAGTGCTGAGAAGACCCAGACCTTTCCTACTTTACCATTCTCGTCCAACAACTCCACGTTTAATAGGCAAATAGAATGGACCCAAATCCAAAATTTCGGAACCCCACTTCTGAAGCTTTGAGACAAGGACCCGATTTCTGATATTACACTGTGCTCAGACGTCTAGGACCTTTCCAAAGCCACCACTTGTGTCCAACAACTCCATGTTTAAATGAGGAATAGAAGGGACCTGGGCTCAAAACTTCTAGATCCCATTTCTGAAGTTTCGAGGCCAGGATCTTATTTCTGACGTCACAATTGTGTTCAAGGGAGCAAAACCTTTCCAACGCTACTACCCTCGTCCAACAACTCCATGTTTAATAAGCAAATAGAATGGACCCGAACCCAAAACTTCGGAACCTCATTTCTCGGACTTCAGGTTCCATTTATGACATCATTAATGTGCCAATGAAATCCAGACCTTTCCATTTACACCACCCGCGTCCAAGAATCCCACGGTTTTTAGTCGAATAGAATGAACGTGAGCCCAAAATTTCAGGACCCTGTCTTTATGGATTCGGGGTCCGGATTAGATTTGTGATATCACCACTATGCTTAAAAGACCTTTTGAATGCTACTAACTCCGTCCAACAACTTCATGTTGAATATGTGAATAGAAGAGACGCAAGGCAAAAGATTCAGGACTCCATTTCTGGAGTCTTGAGTGCCTGATTCCATTTCTGACATAATAGATGTGCTAAGGGGACAAAGATCTTTCCAACGCCATCACCCGCGTCCAAGAACTGCATGTTTAATATTCGAATAGAAGAAACCTGTGCCCAAAACCTGGCCATTTCTGGGGCCTCCGAGCCTGGGCTCAATTTCTGACATTACTGCTATGCACAGGGAAACCGGATATTTCCAACGCCACCACCCGCGTCCACGAACGAAATGTCTAACACGGTTTTCCAGGCGTAGGAGAATTGGCTCCATGCTCTTTCCATAACTTTTCTGCAAATTGATTTGTATACAAGCAAAAGTAGTTCTGTCAAATTAAGAGTCCCTATCACTGCGAAATTAAAATACCGCTAATTTTACAGTAATTATGTGATATCTTCAAGTAGATAAAAGATAATCAAAAAGTGGGTCAAGACCTTCCTAGACGATGTTATTTTGCATGAGGTACCGTTATCACGAGTCACCTAGTAGCTTTTCGTTTGCTGTTATTTAGAAACGCGAAAATAAATGCCGATTTTCTAAATGGCTGGAAATCGAAAGCAGATAAATGACTCATGATAACAGTATCTCAAGCAGAATAATATTGTCTAGGGAGGTCTTGTTCCACTTTTCGATTATCTTTTATCTATTTGAAGATATCACATAATTACTGTAAAATTAGCGCTATTTTAATTTCGCAGTGATGAGGCCTCTTAAAGTACTTCAAAATCTATACGGTACTGACTCCATCATACCTTTTATATATCTCCGACGTAAATACATGAAAAACGCACTCAATGACACCAACAAAGCCTCCACCCCGCCCACAATATAATAGTTTTTTTTGTTGTTGTTGTTGTTCTACGTACAACAATAATCCTTCTTACCATTTCTAAGAATTTCATTAACTTTCCATGTTCATATGCTCTTTGTTCAGAAATAATATTGGATTTGTCCCGTTTCATTCCATGTAAGAACTGCGTTCTTGTTTTCTTTCTTTCGTCCATTCTATTTTTCTATTTCTTTTTCTTAGTTGTTACTTTCTTTCGTTTCTCCTATCAAACTTTCGACTGTTGTTAGTTGTGATTCAAGTCAACCGTAGTCAGTAACACCAAAACTAAGAGAAGCTGATAAGCGAAATTGGTGTTCCATCTAACTTGCACGGATATCAACGTAACGGAACATTAGTTATTATAGCAAAGGAATATTTACATCGTATAGTTATAAAGAAACGTAAATGTAAGAATTAGAGAAAATCAAGGGGGGTGAATAAGTAGCCCGGGAAATTAGGCAGGCCAAGGGGATGCTTCCTTTTTCTTCTATGAATAGAATAAAAGGTTAGATTCACTGCTAAATTTTTGAGTGTATCATACCACGTAAGATACACCAATCTGTAATTCTTGCCATTAAAACTACAATCATTATATTTCAGCTTCAATTTGTTTCAACATTGTCTTTCAGGTAAAAACGTACACAGATAAAACTGAATATTTCCAGTTTTTTCTAAAATGAAATCAGTTAAGTTGAAATGAGATCACATATATTCAATGTGTGTTTGCAAGAGCGTAATTTCAGATTTGCCTGAGCGGGATTTAAGATCCTCCACCAACATACGAGTTCCACGCTTTTTCCTGGTATGTTAGTAGACAATCGATTAAAATATATTTAATTCTCAAACTCAGGTGGGCAATTAGCCCCCCTGCTTCCCCGTGGTGTACATAGCCCCCACCAAAACAAAATCCTAAATACACCACTGGTTCCGCTCAATGATTTCTATCTTTTGACATTCGTTTCCATTTAAACGCCAATAAATTGTCGAATATTTGGATCAATGTGGTAATTATTTAAATATTCTTTCTTTTCCTTTGAAATTTCGATAATTTTATTACCCATTGCATTGCATTGTGGTCTCGTGCATTTGGTAAGCAAGTTATACCGTAGTTCACAATTGTGTGCCTGTAAAACTCAATTTTGCGCTGCCGTTTTACAGATACCGCGTTCCCCAATGTTAAAAACTACAGACAATTTAAACTCGTAATATGAAACGCATAACTTAGTTTGTTTTCTAGCTTTTTTCCAAACAATGAAATGATTTACATTGTTGCTGCTGTTTAATTTGATTATCAACAATGTGAGATCATCAAATCGGACTCATAAAACGGACAATTTCCTCTGAATGAGTGAATGCCATATCAGAAAAGGGTTATTAACGCATTCCAATGCTCGCCATTAAATCTTAGAATAATTAAATACATCTATACCTTATCAGAGGCAATGTTCTTTTATTGCTGATGTTTATTGTTTATCATTGGCCATATAGACTTCCGTTCGCAAACAGTAAACAATGTCAAAGCGCAACGCTATTGAAGTTAATCCGTGGAGTCACACCGCGAAAGAACAATGTACTGGAAACAATAGAAGAAATTATAGCCTTATTAATTAATGTTTACCCATTATTCTACCTGAAAAAGAAGAAACCAAAGTTTAGAGCGTTATAATACCCTATTCAATGATATCCTTTGCCGCCGATTTCGATGAATATCTTCTTTTAAATTACCGTTTTATTGCAATAAATTATAGGTATTTGAGTAGTCTGGAACCGAAGCAGGCTTGTAGCCAGCCCCAAAATGTAAGGGGGGCCGACTAAAGTTAGGGGGGGGACGCTACACCAAATTATAGTTCACTTGCCAGCCTACCGTGAAAATTTTAGGGGGGAAACCAAAATTAAGGGTTCCCGGCCCCCCTAGACCCCCCTGGATACGGGTCTGGACCGAAGCTACCGTGGATCACGAAAATCTCGGGATATTAAATTTTAAGGTACATGTATCCCTAACACAACACACAGTAGGCAGTGCTAAAGAGCAGATTTGATATCTGCCAACGTCGGGCCTACGCTGGTACTGGAAGCTTTGCCGAATATTAGATACACTAAGTCAATTGCCAACGCGTAGTTCTTATGAAAGCAGGGAAATTGCATTTCGGAGTGCTTGGACCTAGGTAATTCAAAGTTGCCAACATCACAGAACAAAATTATCGTATATTACGGAAAATATCTTATATTTGTTATTCACGTGATAATTATAGCAGAAGTGTAATACTACTAATGATAATACCAATAATATATAATAAACTTACCTAGTTATATTCAGTTTCGAACTCCAAACTCACGTCACTGTCCCTTATTAACATTACTCTGCACAACAACAATATTTGTACACCGTCGTAAACGTAATTGAATTTAAGGAACGGATGTAGAGTCAGTGTGACCACCAGGGTTGCCAACTTTCAGTAAAAAAAATCGGGACGGGACAATCAGTGCTGGAGCCACTCCCACCCCCACCCTTCGGGGCGACAACTACATGTACGGCGAGTCGTTGAAAACTATGTAAATAATCAGCTGAATAACTTGAACCTGAATGAATGCAGCACCTTATTTTTTTTTTATTTTCCCACCCACTGCTCATCACCCTAACAGCACAGGATGTGCTAGGCATCTGCCATTTAGGTGTCTCAGCTACTTTTTAGGTACCCGACACTTGGCACATATGATATTCATGTGCTAAGTAGCTATATACTTGAGCTACCTACACTTTTAGGTACTTGTTACACCTAATTGATATTTGCAACTATGTACCACAAATACAGCATTTACACTCGAACAAATACATCATTTCGCACTCTAACAGTCATTTGTTTTTATGTCGTCACTTGGGACATATATTTGTCATGTTCTAGGTAAGTCCTTTAAGTACATATTGTTTCAGATACCCTAACAGCACAAGATGAGCTAGGCATTTGCCATGTAGGTGTTCTAAATTCATCTCCCACATTTGATGCATTTGTTGCTTCTTTTTCTAAGCGATTGTGTACTAGAAGCAACAAACGCATCAACTTTATTAGATGGCAACTGTCGCCGATCATTTGAAAGTGAATATGGAAGAACCATGAAATAAAGTAAATAGATACTCTTCAATTTGTTATAAAAATTATATGGCGAGCAGATTTTATCTGATCCCAAACGGTTATAGTCGAATATATGCGGTTAAAAGAGCACTCTGATTAGCCGAATGCAAAAGACATCAATAATTTAACTCTCTACAAACCTCTGTGGCCAAGTCGGAAGAGCACGCGGCTAGTAGTCCAAAGATTGGTGGTTCGCGCCAATCTTAGGGTATTCATACATTTTTTTTTTTTTTACTTGTTTAAAGTGTTGTTTAGACTCATCTTAATGTAAACACATTACGCATATAGGCGATTTAACATATTTTGGGGGAGTAATTTTGTAGTTCATTGACGCTTACGGCATGGGGAACATACCTAGAACATACTAGCCACGTTCCCCATTTACATGTCAGGCATGTGCCTAGGAGTGGACATAGACTGTGACTATCACTTGCCATCCATGTGATTTCTTTCTCAGAAGTATATAAGGCACATACTGGACACATTCCCATGTACCAGAGGGAACATGATAGGCATATGCCTGCTATGTAATTGTGCTGTTAGGGCACTAGGTATAAGCAATATACGCAACAAATTCAAACCAAAACAACTGCAAATTATTTAATATAAACAAAGTTTAGAGAGAAAACTATATAGGATTTATGTTATCACAAGTGAACGCATAACATTGTTAAAGAATTACTGACAAAAAGTATTACTAAAATTAAGGCTGATTCTTTGGCTATCATCATACCAAGTCTTTGGCTCAGTATAATATTAACTTTGAAAATCGATAAATCGGGACAATATACGTCCCGACAAGTGTCCAGTTGGGACGCGGGACAAATGTCAGAAATCGGTACAGTCCCGACAGAATCGGGACGGTTGGCAACCCTGGTGACCACCCAGCAAAAATATTTCGTACTAACCTATGCAGAAAAAAGTACTAAAATTATTTAATTTTAAAAAAGTACTAAAATTTTATCTGCTCACGTTTCATCCTATTTATGACATTTTACGATATTAATATCTTATTAGAAGGTTTCCGGCGGCTCCCCTTCCCTCTGAGTGGGGGAGGGTTCCCCACCTTCTTGAAAAGAACCCCAAACTTTTAACTTTTTTAACAGTCAAAATTTTGTACAAACCGTGCAAGCCAGTTACACTCTCCCAATTTTGATTTTACACCCCCAAACTAAAAATCCTGGCGGAATCCCTGCTTAAAATTCTCATATTAGAACTCACTGTAAAACCACTGAAGTAACACAAGTATGACAAATATAGAGGATGTCGGGAGAAAACAAGAAATATCATAAAATGGGCTCATTGAGAAAATCGTGTTTTAATTCCTTGAAAGCCTACTGTTTAAACGGATCACCAAATATGCTATATTGTTTACTGTGGTCATGTATTAGTTGGAGAAGGCACTTATGTCCGACTTCCGATCTTGTAAATACCACTGTTGAACAAGAAACGGAGAAAAAGTTACCAGAAACATTGAAAGTTTCGTAGATTGGTAAATTTTCACGAGATTCCTTTTTCTTTCCGATATGTATTTATGAGAAAAGAAGAGGAGAATGATTTAACACAAATTTGCTAAGAAGTTACTATAGTGCTGTCAAAATGTCTTGAGCCGTGGCAAAAATGCGAACTAAGGCTCACACCCTCACGTTGAGCGAAGAGTTCAGCTGTTGCTAAGCGAAAGAGCTTTAGCGAAAGGGAGTGGAATTCCTTCAGTCGATAGCAGCACTTGGAACGGAAGACTAGCTGTCAAGTCAATGTGGTATATCTTTTGCGTCACGCTCAATAATATGAGGCTGAATTAGAATTTTGTCACGAAGATAATAAATGTATTTTTTGGCTTTTTTTCTGTTTTCATCTCCAGATATGCAATGTAAAACTGCATTGAAAATAACTTTCACCCCCTTCTTCCACCTCATCACTGTGATGTGTTTATTCAAAACAAGATTCATCACTACTGGTTGTATGAACATTCTCCTCCAATTGATCCTTCGTTTCCTCTTTCAGCTGTCTTCAAGACTCCAAGCATTCTTCTTCACATTTAGTCGTTATGCTGGAGTTTTCAAAATCTCACCTACACACACTGACAAATATGTGTACAGTGTCACGTATTATACAACATGTGTCTTCTCAAGGGTCAATACCATTTGTTATATCTAGACTTCGGAATTTTAGGCACCAAAAAGTTTAATTTTAGGCGCCTAAAATAGGTACTAAAAATAGGAAAATAGGCGCTAAAAATTAAAAATAGGCTCTAAAAATAATAGTATAAATTATTACATACCCCTTTTTATTAACATCTTTTGTTTTCAGTGAATCAGGTGATTCATTCAGTACACAACTTGCTCATTCGTAATTTTGGAAACAGTAAATTACCAACAGTTTCTCAAAGTTTTCGACTGTCAATCTCTCTCTTTTGTCTGTAAGGATCATCTTTGCTGCCGAAAACGATCTTTCCACTGAGACAGATGTTACAGGAGCATACTTAAATTTCGATACATTTTTCATTTCCACTTCGTCGGGGATGGTTTCATCCTCTCCCATCAAAACTTTCCCTATACGAACCAACACAAGAAATCCCTCATTCTTCTTCACTACACTTTCCCACTTACACTGTACTTTTTCCCCAACTTTCCCCGTAGCACTTTGGATTTTCTTTTCGGCTTCGTTAACTACTGACACCTGTTCACTAAGTGGCTTTCCCGTAGCTTCCAACTTAGTGATCGTCGTAGGTAAGAATGAAAAATTTGACTTGATATATACAAGATCTCTTTTGAGAATGGGATCTTTGAAAAGTTCCTTCAAAACTGAAACACTTGCAATGTTTTCCACACCAGGAAGTTCGCCAACAACACCAGCAATAGCGTCCAAGTTCTCTGCGTAATACAAAGCTGCTTCAAGCCATGTTCCCCAGCGCGTTAGGACAGGTTGTGGAGGAAGAGAAATGCCAGGCAGTTTTTCTTTAAAGACAGCGATTCTCGATGGGGCTTTGCAAAAAGTTTTTTTCATGTTAGAAATGAGGGCATTGACTTGAGGAAATTCGTTCCTGATTGTTTCAGAAATTCTATGAAAAGCATGTGCTACACAGGTAACATGGATGAGGTTGGGGTAGAAAGGTTTTAGGTTCTTAAACGCAGCAATCATGTAAGAAGCTGCATCTGTGCAAAGAAGAAGAATTTTAGAATCATCCACACCACTAGGATACAGAAGTTGCAAACTTTTGTTCACGGTGTAAGCAATTGTCTGGGCACTCACTTTCTTAATTTCCTTGCTACTTAACAAGTGAGGAGTTGAAGGTCCATCTTCATCAAGTTTTCCTACAACAACATTCACTATGTATCTATTGCATGCATCAGTAGTCTCATCGACGCCTACCCAAATGCTGGAATCGCCAATATCCTTTCTGATTGTATCAAGTGTATTGTTGTATTCAGAATCCAAACACGTTTTCCTGAGTGTTGACTCACACGGTATCGATTGCTGGCACCACTTCTGTAAAAACTGTCGGAATGTTTCATTTTGAAGTGTGTTCCATGGGATGTTGGCAGCGACAAGGGCTCTAGCAAGATCCGCATTAAATGTGTTCGCAGTTCCAGATTCAGATCCAGATCCAAAAGGCTGAGTTAACTGTGTCTGTTTCTGTTGTTTCTTCGCTTTAGATTTGGCAAGATGTCCAGCACCATCAATGTGTTGCTTTAAGTGGCACTTCTTTTCCTGAGAAACCTTAAAAAAAAAAAAAAAAAAAAAACGCTTAGAAATATATTTTCAAATGCTTCTTACAAAACTAGTGAAGATGGTGGCGTTTTAACTTTAATTTCGGTTTCAAATTCTCTAATTTTCTTCGTGTACATTGCGACTAGTATTTTCAAACGGGTCAGTTCGGGTCAGCTTATTGTTGGACACCCTCAGTAACGGGTCGGGTCAGGTCAGCCTAACTCGGGTCACGAGTCTGGTATCGTTAGACCAACTCAGTTCACCAGTCGGGTCGGGTCAAACTATCTCGGGTGACCCGACTCGACCGGTGAACTGAGTTGGTCTAACGCTACCCGACCCGTGACCCGAGTTAGGCTGACCTGACCCGACCCGTTACTCGAGGGTGTCCAACCAAAAGTCGACCCGAACTGACCCGATTGAGAGCACTAATTGCGACAACTACCATCACTGTTTGCTTGCCTTTCTGGTCGTAATGTGCTTTTTTTTTTTTTTTAATCGGTGAACGTTACATTATTGATTTAAAGTTGACAAAAAGGCAAACTTGTTGGTCTACCTCGTTAAAGACCAATATACCCCAGTCCCATTTCGAATCAGAACAGATCAAATAAAAGACTAATCGATGAGCATTTTACTTCAGAATAATCCCCAATTTACAGACAGAAGCAATAAAATTGTATATCAATATCTGAGAAATAATATTTAATTTTAAGCACTGTAACTAATTTAATTTTAAGCACTATATTTTATTTAATTTCGAATGCTGACACACTCCAACTTGGCAAAAATTAAAACATAATTTGGCAATATTTTGTTTGAGATTTGGATGCCAAAATAATTGCATGAAAAATTTCAAAATATCGTCCCTTTAAAATTTTCTTTAAAACTGTAATTTACAAAATTTTTAACTGATTTGAACCAAATTTTCCCCAAAATATGATTAAAATGTTTCAGTGTGAAAATCAGTGACCTGTCAAAAATTTAAAATAAGGGCCGTTTTAAAATTTCAAAAATTCAAAATTTTTGCAACTATCAACTGACAGAAACCAAAGTTAGAACGAAAATAAAGTATTAGCAATGCCTTAGTTGAGCGTGAACATCAGCATGATACAATAAATAAAATTGGCGTTTTTTAATTTTTTTTTTTTTGGAAATTAGTTGTCTCTTGCGGCCCTGCGACAAAAGGTGTATGGATATTCTTCATCAGGAGAGAGAGAGAGAGAGAGCAATCGATTAGAATTCCTTTTTTTTTTTTTTTTTTGGCTTTGGGGAGAGAACATCAGAGACAAATTCTTCCTTTCTTAAGATCTGTCCTAAAATAAAATTATCCGCAATTGTAATTCTTGTTAGACGAGTGTCAGACTGTTCTTTTCTTGCCCCTGTGTGGAATTTATTTGTCTGTAACTATGGATGGAAATCAATAGCATCTTAAGACAATAGACAGTAGCACCTCGAGCAAAATTGATAAATAAAAAAACAAAGAGACAAACAAGTTTCTGCTTCGTAAAACAAGTTCTGAGACAATCTATGAACCTCAAACGCCGTTATTTAACTATTAACAGATCTTTTCTTTCTTTTTCGAGAAAAATAACAAAAAAAAAAAAAAAAAAAAAAATGGCCTTTAAACATTTTTCCTATCTTTTATGCTTTTCAAGATATTGACATTTCTAGTTTTTCTTTCAAACTGAAATCCTCGTTTTTAGATATTTTCGGGATGAAAGGATATATCCAGTTTCCTTAACTTTTTAAAGATAATCAATATTGGCATTGCACATTTCTTCTTTCAAACTTTTGGAACTGTTGGCATTTAAAAAAAATTGAATCCCGCCTTTCTTAACTTCTTTCGTATTTTTTTTTTCTTTTGAAAAACGAGATAGCAAAAATATGTTTTCTTAAGCTCCTGAAACTGTCGAGTAATTGCTGGCATTAAACATTTTTCTCCGAAAAGAGGACCCCTTTTGGAGTTACTGACACAATATGTCAACTTTAACTTACATTGTTTTTAACCTTTACCGCTTTTTTTCGGGGGGGGGGAGTCCTTCGGAAAGAACCGAGAATGCCATGTCCGCTTTTCTCAAGATCCCCGAGAATCCCTAAAACTGTTGAATGTGTAAGTCTAGACACTTTCTTCCATTAGCACTTTCAAAACCATCGTTCATATATTTCATTTAAGCAGGCTGCTAGAAGTCTTTACATTTTAAAGATTTTCCTGTGTTACAGGATTATTTTTATGTTTTTTCTTAACTGATCTAAATTCCATGTAAATTAGATTTTCACGAGTTCAGCAGCTCAGTAACGTTGTCTCTTAAAATAGTTAACCTCCCATTGATAAAGGTTTTACTTTAGCTAGCTATACAGAAACAAGGAGGGGGGGGGTGTACAATTGATTTAATTAAATTTATAAATTCTGTAAATAAAAATAGCTTTTCTTACCTGCTTGCTGCACAATGGACAAAAGATTATTCTTCCATCGTATGTTAGATCTGGAAATTCTTGCAACCACTGGCGAATCAAGGTACTTTTTGAAGACTTCTCCTTTGGCATTGTTGCGTATGATACAAAACTTCTTTTTAAGAATCCTCAAGATCTGTGACTGGGCTGTAAGCCGTTGAGTCCAATTGTTCATGCGTTGTAGAGACGATGTATCGTTCTTGAACTACGTGTTTAAGATAAATCACTGCACTGACCCGAAAATGATACATGGATGGATACTCCAGTCAACTGAACCGCGTCACTTCATGAATCGTTTCTGTTCGTGGACTTTGGTTTTTCCCAAATATTGAAAGCGAAGACCCGAAGAGATTCTTGCTTCAATAGAGCTGTGTGTTGATTTGTGAATGTGTGTGTGTAAACTATTGTCCAAATTCCAGAGAGCTGAACGGATCACAGAAGAGCTGAAGTGAGCCGCTACAGAAGAGAAAAGGTGGAATAGTTCCAAGAATGCAGAACGGCAGGGAGGGGAATATTGGTTACTGCGATATGCACTTAGCAATAGCTTTGGTTTTGCCCCTGGGGAAAGAGAGACAGACAGAAAGAGATAGAGATCTTTCAGTACAGTGTCTGCAGGATGCAAAGGGATGGTTTGTCTTTGTCTTTCACAAATGGGCTTGACCTTGAGCAGAAATAGCTCAACTTTTAGAAACAATTTTTTACATACAACCACCCTCTGCGTTTCACTTCTTCATACGAGTTAGACTAAAATTAGCCTCGACAAACACACTCACTCTGCCTTCAGATTTGTCAATTAAATTTCACTCAACACTAAAAAAAAGTTTATTTAAAAAATACAGGAATTTTGTATTTTTTGCAGTTTTAGGCATTTTTAGGCCAAAACGGCCAAAATAGGCGCTAAACTCCATTTTAGGCATTTTTAGGGCACTTATAAAGTGTTTTAATAGGCTTAATTCCTCATGATTCGTAAAGATCCGAAGTATTTTTTACTTCCTATAAAGGGAACAAAATAGGCATTTGCCTTAAAATCCGAAGTCTAGTTATATCATTTTAAGAGAGATATATATGAGGAATGATCGAAAAAAGGTTACAAACCATACAACTGTTGTGTTATTCACTGTAACTGAACGAAAATTTATTTGTAGAATAATAACATGTTTGCCTTCTTGCGCGTTACACGACTTGAGATTCTGACCATGTATACCTGAGAGCGGACATTTAAAGTGGTGACTCGTCTGGAAAATTGGATAAGAGTAGAAGGGACGTCATTGGTGCGAAAAATACTACACTTGCTGAGACTCATAAGCAGATTGTGGAGTAGAATGGAGAGCGATCAATTTCGAAGCAACATAAGCGAAGTGGTGTCGTGTCTTCAAAGAAGGACGGACCAGTGTTCTTGATGTCAATCCAAACACAGCAGTAGAATCAGTACCTCAACCACTAATCCACTAATGTGAACTGTGCTCGTGTGGATAACTGTATTCGTTTGGGTGTAATGTTCCACTCAATATCAGCTGTGGTAGGGTCTCTTAATGGTGTTGTGTAGGACATTGTAATTAATGTCCTTAAGTATGTGAAACTGTGTGCGGCAAATGGATGCCACAGGCACTATCCAAGAAACATAAGATTACCAGAATGGCGATGCCACTAAATATCCTGCAGTGTTACACATTCGGGGGGGGGGGATTTTCTTTACCATTTAGTGACTGCTGATGAAGCAATATTGCATCTTGTCACTTCATAGTAAGCAGACATCCATGGAATGAAAGCATACACCTTCTCTAGAGAAGAAATACAAATTGATTTCTTCATCCGTATTTAACACTTTATACTGGAACATGTCAGTTATACTACATTTTGATTATTTGAAACAGAGTAACCTTGAAGGGTGAAATATATTGCAGAACAGTTCTGAAATTGCGGGATGAGATCAGGGTCTTCTCCGCCATGGTGTATTGTTCTGATTGATAACGTGAGACCCCGTTGAAAACAAAACAAAACAAAACAAAAAAAAAAAAAAAACTGTTGTCTGTATTCATTGGTGTATTCAGTGTTTACGTTGGGAATGACTAGAGCACACTCTCCTACAAAAATATTACATGTGTACAGGGCTATAATTTGTGGAGGCAGAGGAAAATTGCCCCGCAGGGAAGCTACCTGACGTTCGAGGGGGGCCCACTTTAAGACAAAATTTTCCTACTCTATATACGATAGGAACATAAAATTATAAATGAAGCATCAAACAGGTTCATTACATTACATAAACAAAACAGCACAAAAAAGGTAAATAAAACAAAAATGACTTCAGTAAAACAATCTCTACTAATAGGGGCCCTAGAAATGATATTTACTCGTATGACTTTGAGATTTGTCAATATTGTCCCCTTAATTAATTTCTCATATATGGAATAGGCCCAGGAGCATGCAGGAGGGCTCACATGCTCCGGGAGACCACAAAGAGAACGAGAAAGATGGAAAGAAGGGGCCTATTTTCGAATTTTACGGGGGTTCAAAACAGCTTTTTCTAGGGGGTCATAAATATGAACGCTTCTCCCCCATAAAAAATCTAAGTTACGCAGCTGCATGTGTATCTAAAGTTCTTAAAAATGAGCTTACAATCGAATTTAATCTTCCTAACATAAAGCACTGGCGTCGTTAGCTTTTTAAATCTGGGAGGTTCGAATGAATCAAAATCAAAATCCTCTTTCCGACAAAAGTTATATATACACAAAATAGTATAGTTTCTTTATAAATATTTGACTAAAATCTGGGGAGAAGGCGTCCCCCGACCCCCGCTAATGACGCCCGTGCGTGAAGAGCTCATGTGATACGCTATTTTTGGCATAAATTTTAAACCGCCTCCTCCGATTTGATCCGTCTTTCTCCCTCTTTAGGGTATGAATTTTAAAAATTTAAAATACACTACGGTTTCTTCGATACAATTATTTAGAAGCATGTGAAGCCAACGGTGTAGATTTCTATATCAAGAAAAAAAAATCATTTTCATATACAGGGTTTATACTCTATATACGTATGATTAATGTTTAGTATTACTTTGTATTACAATGCATTTAGGATGTTATAGTAGTGGTTCAAAATGTACACTGATGTGGATTTAAAACCTCCTAGAAAATAAAAATTATTGAAACACACCTAAAACACAGTAAAACTTGTCTATCTTGGTCACTTATCAGTCTCATTGAAAATTTCTACAATTTTTCTGTGCATTCTTATCGCAGTTGTCTGTCTCCTCATTATGGGAAAACGACTGAAGCGTTTGAATAAAATTTTTGAACATAATACTTACCTTGAGCTTCTTATATATAATGTCACTTTGATTAAAGGCGCACAGAGAAAAATCCGTTATCCGGAAAGCGGTATATTGTACACATTAACGCTATCCTCTTGCTTATTATAGAAATCAGTACGGAGCATACGTTATCCGTATGCTACATAGGCATTGCCCTTAGACGTTACATCATGCCGTTGGAGGATGTCTGATATCTAACAGTTCTCCGTATATCACATACAGTGGCGTATTTACGATTTTGTTTCGGGGAGGGCTTTGCTAACTTTCGGGGGGGGCTTTGCCTGAAAATGTGAAAATTCTGCAAGATATTTCATATACTTTACTATAGTAAGTAAGATTTCGGGGAGGGCTTAAGCCCGGAAGCCCCCCCCTAAATACGCCACTGATCACATACATATACTTATGTTACCTTCGTCAGCTATATGTTATATACGTTCATTTGTATGTGAGATCCTGACCACCTATATTGTTTCATACGGAAAGTACTTACAGATGGAACACATACAGAAAGTATTATAAAACATGCGTTTTCAGTTATACGTCTGCTGTACGTAAAGTCCAAAAACTACAGGAATTACGCATGTAACCTATCTTTTTAAGTACGCCACCCACATTTTTTTTCAGTGCGTCTTCGAAGGGGGAAAGGGAGTTTAAAATTTATGCCACAATATAAAGAAGAGCTTTAAAATCCTATGTCAAAATAGAGCACGTGAACTGGTGTGTAAAATAAGTCTATAAAGTTCTGAAAAGTGTTAAAGTTTGAGAAGTCCAAATTGAGAATAAATTTGTTGTTACTGGCAAAGTAACATTATGGGACCATACTTTATCCGAGCAGCTTCCGTCGGCAAAACCATAATGCCGTTGCTACAGATTTACTGTGGTTTCTGAGCAAGAAATTGTGACACGTGGTTTTCACTGGCCTCTTTAGAAACCAACTTAATACCATACAGGGAATTCAGAAGAGAGCAAAAGAAGTAATAGTCTCATGGTGCCAGGTTCGGGCTATACAATAAATGTATTAAAACTTCCCAGTCAAGATAGCCTATCTCAATTTCAGACGGTTTGTCCAAAATGTATGCGGTCTGGTGTTGTAAGCGTGGTATTATATACCTTTTCCATTGACAGCTCAGATCATTTCTTTGAATTGCGCTAATTGAAGTAGTGGCTAAGCGGTTAGCGTACGCGCCTTTGGCGTGGAAGGCCCGGGTTCGATTCCCGGCAGGAGCTCCTGTGGTTCGGATTCCACGTTAATCCGTAGGTCCACGTCTCTTATAGCTTCGCTGCTGAACGGGACGTTAAACTCAAAATCAACTCAACTCAGCTAATTGAATTAGTCCATACAAAAAGGATCACCAAATTGAATTAGTCACCAAAATGGCGAAATTGAGTTAATATCGGATTTTTGTTCCTATTGGGTACACCGATGTTTCTATGCATAAATAACTTCAGTTTCATTGTTTAACATTGTATAAACAGATGTCAACTTCGATTATTCTGAGCATCATGGGCTTGTCAGTTAGTCACTGCAGCCGTTTCTGCATGAAAAATTATATTTGTTTGATATGTTAGTGGCAATAGCTATTGATTTCGTCTTATTCGGTTGATAGACCTGCAACGTTTGGTACCTGGTAAAAAAAAAGTCTTACCACAGTTTTGTGTTTTAAAAAAGAGCAAAAATAATAACTAAATAAAATTACATGCATACAGGACTTCGTCTATAATTTACGTGTAAAAAGGCTTCAGTCCACTTAGTATGGCAATGAGCGTTCGATTAATGTAATTGTTATCTACAGGAAAAAAATGTTCAGTTTGATTTTATAGTTTCAAATCTGTAATGTCTTTGTGATTTTTCTCAAAACTGAAGTCCTTTTTGAAGTTTGTTTGACTGAAGCCCTTTTTGGATTAACTGACTCAATTGTCGACAGTTCACGTCGGGGTCTTTCCTTCAGCGAAGTAGCAAATATTCGTGATTCACGATGCCTTTCTAATCTCACCAAACGTACAGCATAACCTTCCGGGTCGTCAGTGTGGGCTTTCCCACAGACTGTAGAGTTTCTGCTGGCTTTGACCACCATTTTGTCGCACAATGTTGTTATGGTAATCCACTTTTCTTTATCATTTCTGATCAACCGCGTCAGAGATGTCTCGAGTTCCTTACGCTTCAGTAGAAATTCACAGATAGAAATTCAATCGAATCATATTATGTGGCACCCAAACGATAAGTTTCTTTCTGTAGCGAAACTTCTTCAATGATTGAAGTCATTTGGAGGTGAATGTTTACGTCACTGGCGATATCATGATTGCCTTCATGCCAAACTTGGTCTATGCCAGAATATCATCAATGGTTGCTGGCATTGATCCTTCACTGCGGGGAGCATGTTGGACATCGAAATTTCCAGAATGAATGCGAAATGAAATCAAATCAAATTTTTGAGTTTTACATCCCACACTTATGCTGGCTACGCTAAAGGAGACGGTGATGATGAGAAATGAATGAAAATGGTGGAATGAAGAAAGTGCGAGGAAACGGGAGAACCCCGAGGAAACCCACGCACACTGTGTCCATCACAAAGCTCACTTGGCGCGAGCTGGGATCGAACCAAGCACCCCAGACACCAGTGGTGAAAGCTCTACGACTGAGCCAGCTCGGCCTCTCCCCAACATAGAGGTAAATTAAACATTATAGCATGGGAAAAAACTTCCTACATTGCGGCCATGTTCCAAGATAGACAGGTGGCCAAGTTACAGAGCAATAAGTACGAGTAACGAGAAAATTAAGGTTCTACAAAACTGAGGTCAAATTAATAAGTTTTATTCTGCACAAATGGAAGCCCACACTCCAAAGATTCATCTAATGGAAGCCCACACTCCAAAGATTCATCTAATGAAAGCTCACACTCCAAAGATTCATCTAATGGAAGCCCACATTCCAAAGATTCATCTAATGGAAGCCCACACTCCAAAGATTCATCTAATGAAAGCTCACACTCCAAAGATTCATCTAATGGAAGCCCACATTCCAAAGATTCATCTAATGGAAGCCCACACTACAAAGATTCATCTAATGAAAGCCCACACTCCAAAGATTCATCTAATGGAAGCCCACACTACAAAGATTCATCTAATGGAAGCCCACACTACAAAGATTCATCTAATGGAAGCGCACACTCCAAAGATTCATCTAATGGAAGCCCACACTCCAAAGATTCATCTAATGGAAGCCCACACTACAAAGATTCATCTAATGGAAGCCCACACTCCAAAGATTCATCTAATGGAAGCCCACACTCCAAAGATTCATATAATGGAAGCCCTTCTCTTTTCCTATGGAGGTGAAACGGGCTTGGTCTAGTCATATAATATGGATTGATTCACTCAAGATCACTAGCGTAGAATACTGTGAATACCATGTACGTCTACACTAAAAATGAATACATTCCTCAAAAAGCTGAAAATACCTAAATGCTTCTCTTTCCGCATACGGGAGAAAATAACACAGTTTTTTGGGGGGGAGGAGGAAGGCACGTTCTGAAGTAACCTGGAGAAAATCTGGGAAAAGACTATCGTTGAGGGGAAAATTGAAGGCAAAAAGGACACCAACCCCTTGAATTGGGTGAATGAAGAAAATTATTGGCTTACCACTTTAGAGTGTCGTGAGAGAAGCTGAGAACCCTACAAGATGGAGTTATCTCATGAAAACTAAAACTTCAAACACAACTAGTGGTGTCACGATGCCCAGTCATGAGTAACGATTGATGACGATGACATCCTTCAGAAAGAAAGGAAGATAGATGCTTCTTTCAAATTGGGAGACAACCTGCATCACGACTTATCAAAAGTGTACTTCTACTAAACCCTTTCTCCAAAAGATATAGTAATAATCAATTTTAAATGGCTTATTGCTCTGTTCACGCTGGAAATAGTCTTCATTGAAACACGTTTCTGTCCTATAAATTATATAATTTTGTACGAGTTCTAGTTTGTATCTGAATAAATGTGTCAGTGTTTTCTTCTTAAAATTTTAATGATGCAATTTGTATTATGATCCCCTTCTCTTTGTGGAAACCCCATTTTTATAGTATAGAGTAAAAAATGCATCTGCCTTGTAAAGGGACAGAGAGTAAAGTAGCAGCTGTACGAACGTGTTTAAGGTCAGGAATTCTCCCTACAATTTCAAAATAAAGTAAAATTCGTGGATTTTGTAGATATTTGTTTATTTTTTTTAAAAAAAAGTTACAGATGCGGCTCGTATGAGGCCAACTTACTCTGGAAACAAACAGCAGAATTTCAGGAAGGGATTCGTCAGGGATTGCATACGATATTGAAGAGTAACACAAAGGATATTGAAAGAGCAACCCCAATCCGGGATCCTCGATCACATATCGAGAACGTTGGTCGTTCGTCAATGCTTGTGACCAAAATTTACTCGCCCTAACAAAGTAAGCTCAAGTAAGCCGAGCTGGTAGCACATGGTTGGAGCGAAGCCATAACTATCACACGAGTGTTTTTGACATATATTTTTAAAAAATCACTTTGGAGGCACAGTGGCATAGCTCTAGTCAGTCTTTTAAAAGTATCAGCGTGTTGTCCGATTTCTCAGTAAGTTTATCCTCAAAAGCACTCTGGGTACTAAAAAGTATTTCAGGCAAAATGAATTGTGAAAGCAAAAATGAAAACACGATCAACATCATTTCAACAGATGCAGCACCCAACAAAATAAAACACCAAATAAAAATCGCGATTTAAGATTGATAGGAATGCTTTCTGCCTACATGAAACGACAGTAGAAACGTATAAATATCAATTCTATGTTTTATCACAAGTTATTTAACGAGTCTTCTGAAGTCTCACTTCATACATATTGAGGAAACTTATAGTATGTCACAGGTACAACATTTGGTATACGTTGTACCACAGAAAGTGACATATAAGCATTCTGTCACTTTCTCAAAATGCATATACGATAAATTGTGAATTCAATTTCGTTCCTGGCTGCAACGAAGAGGTACAATCACTTAGTGATTCGCTTAAAAATGTTTCATCATAAGTCCGTAATGGAAATGTGGCAAATGGTTGTTCATTTTCAATGAAGGAAGCGTTATCATTGGATCAAATGCATTTCATTCGAAGTGGCCTGTCTTGGCACTGTAGGTGACTTTCCCTGTGCTGTCGATCGAAGAACTGGAGGAGCTGTAGACGCCTTTGGCTTTTCCACCGGTGTCCACGGAGCCAACGCGTTGAACAGGACCATCACCAGGCGTGCCAGATCTCAGGAACACGTCGTTCACGCCATATCTGAAAGGAAACCAAGCATACCTTATAACAGTTGTTACACATGTGATCTTGTCTAGAATTACATACTGAACAATATAAAATTACTGTTCCTTGTGTTTATTCAGCATTAAATTCTCTAACAACCTTCTTTCTTAACATAGAGCTACAATAGAACATAATAATTATTATTTGGAACTTCAGAGTGACAGAAAATGTCAGGATTTGGCCACCTTGTTTGCCTGAGTGTTCTGCTCGAAGATTGGTTTTAGCCAGAGAGACTCCCTGTCCAGCAAATCTCCCAGTATCTGGTCAGGATACATACCTCAATATAGCTCCTCCATTCAATTACTTTTAATTCTTACTTCCTATCTCCTAGCACTCGTGGGAGCTATTTATCAGGGGACAAGTCGTAGAAGATCAAATTATGATTAAGACAATCGACAATAGATAAAATCCAGAGTGCTGGGAAAACCAAGCAAGGTCTAGATTCTAATTAACTAACTAGCTCTATGGCCTATGGAACCTGAAGGTTTAATGCCGCGTTCACAAAAGCTCTCTTTGACTTCTATCTTTAGCCAACTGGATCCAGTTTCTACTTTGTATTTCTATTTTTGCGAGATACATCTTAATATTGTCCTCCCATTTGCGCCTAGGTCTTCCCAATGGTCGTTTTCCGATTGGACCTCCAGTTAAGACTTTGAAAGGGTTCCTACTTTCTTCCATCCTGGCTACATGACCTGCCCACCTTAGCCTCCTAGACTTGATGACTGTAACCATGTTTTGTAAATGATATAAGTTATGTAGTTCCTCGTTATGAAGTTTCCACCATTCCCCACCGTTCCTTTTGGGTCCAAATAGGTCTAGATTCTACAATTGGTAAAACTACAGAATTCAGCTGAAAGCTGAGCAACGAATGTCAGAAACCGTTGTATAAGGACAAGAATGCCTAGGTTTTGAACATAATATATCAAAATGTCTTGTGTGAGAGGAATACGAAGTTTGCGAAATTGCCACCGTGCGCACACATCCCTCTTCCATCAGTGAGTGATACTAACTGAGTACAATGACAATAATGATGACGAGAGCATGTATCAATTAACAAATGATAAGCTCATGAATTAGAGATGTCCAATTTCGTGAGTTCGGCGCTTGGCGTCAATCGTCTCCGGATTCCATTATTCAACATTCAATCTATTACTCCGGATTTCAATTGAGGTTTCAAGTTCTTTTTAAATTTATTTATTTGACAATCAACAGATACAACTCAGAGGCCATTTTATACTGGATATCTACCAACAACAACAATAACAACAATGGAAAGGAGAGCTTCTTCGTGGCTCAACGGTTAGCGTATGTGCCTTTGGCGTGGGAGACCCGGGTTCGATTCCCGGTGGGAGCTCATGTGGTTCGGATTCCACGTTAATCAGTAGGTAGACGTCTCATATAGCCTCGCTGCTGAACGGGACGTAAAACTCAAAATCAACTCAACTCAAAAATGGAAAGGACTTTTGGGAAGGTATCGGCCAGGCTATATGAGACGATTTTGAGTTGATCTTATAGTACCTATTTAGTAGATACCATCCCGGCCTATTTAGTAGATACCATCCCGGCATTTGCCTGGTAGGACTTATGGAAACCCTGGAAAACCCCAGTCAGGATCGTCGGCAACGGGAATCGAACCCAAGACCTCCCGAATGCGAAGCCAACGCTCTACCACTTGAGCTACTGCGGTCGATTAATTTCTACTTTTCCTTACTTCGTTTCGTACTGTACTTTGTAAATACATTCTTGTATTATTATATCGTCATTTGGTAATGCAATAGCTAGACTATTTCTAATGTTGAATGTATAGATCTTTTATATTTGGAATTTCCAGTGTACTATTGTAATATTGTACTACGTATAACGTAATGTTTCTTCCTTCTTTCAATAAATTTCAGTTTCAATATTTCTGCATGAATTATCAAATAGCCTTAGGCTCACGAATAGCTGAGCAAGCAAAGACACAAGCAGATAACAAGGAGACAAGCTAGAAAACAGAAACAAAAGAAAAAAGAAATTTTTCTTTGAAACTTCGAAGGCCACTGAAGACGTGTGATGTGGTTTTGAGGTCTCTTCTCATTGGACGATGCGACAACTGGACAAAAGGAAAGTAAATAAGGATGGTATTTCCCTGTTACATCACGAAACGAAGTCATTTCCGTTGCCCTTGCATACTGTTAAAACAACTGATTTATCTGAAGAGGAAACCGAGTAAACAGCTCCCGCCCACACATCTCTCGGCAACGGTCTCGCCTTCAATTCTCTGCACTATCGAGCGTTACTAAAGACTCCTTTCTGCTTAAAAAAAAATATCTAAAATAGTTTTTTATAGTTTGATTACCAGAAAAGACATGCAGACAAATATCGATTGCAATGTTTAAATTTCCATTTATTTATCACGGGGTTTCTCAACCTGGGAATCGGGAACTCTAAGAGGGTCGCAAGACAAGTACATAGGAGTCGCGAACAGACGTGCAAAAGATTAAAATAATTAGAATCTAGGTGCTGAAAAATATTTGTTTTAAAAGATAGTTTTGATTTTTTTTTTTTTTATCTTGGGAGACTATTCCCATAAAGAAACAAAGTATCATTTACAAAACAACTGGAATAAAAGTTGAATAAAAGTAGTCACAAAATAAACCTTTAAATAATATAATAATAATAATAATAATAATAATAATAATAATAATAATAATAATAATAATAATAATAATAATAATAATAATAATAAATACAACAAAAACTTAGTATGAAATGCAATTATAAAGGAACCTAGTGTAAAAATTTAAGACAGGTGTAGTTTTACTAGGTTTCACAAGCAATAAGTAGTAAAAAGCTTATTAGAAACCAAAAATTACTTACGTGGGGAGGGGGGCTGCCTGTAAGAGGAATTGGTAAAAAAAAGATTCATTATATGAAATAGTTTTAGAAATCATTATTTATCCCCAAATGAATAATAATTATATTGAATTTAAATACTTTCAATAGCTGAACCGTTAATATTGATTTCGTATTTTGCATTGCGTAATTCCGAGATTAATTGAACGCATTATTTACATATTTTTGAAAATTTATAGTAAGCGTCGCCTTTAATTCTTTATTAGAAGGATTTGGAAACATTAGACATAGTTTCAGTTCCAGTTTCTCAATTATGCAATGCGTAAAAACAATACTTGAGGTCCACAATGTCAACGTCCAACCTAGCCATAATGCCCATCGGCGAGTTAAGTTGAAAAACTCTCGAGGGTCCGACCTCTCCCCAAAGCTCATGTTGGTCTCCCTACTGTATTTATGAATATACAATATTTGGTATAATTTGAGTGTAATTTCTCTTAAAATCCTCATATATATATATACCTTCTGCATCTGAATGCCCCCCACCCCCCGAAATTTTCAGAGAAATCGGCGCCCTTGCGTGGATCCATCGAAAATTGTAAATTCATGATATACCTATCATGGTTTGAGTTCTGGCTGGCTTCCCCACCCCAGTTATCTTCTAGATCCGCTACTGTTATTTATTACTATTTATTATATTCAAAATAAGAAACTAAATTCTGGTAAATATTTATTAGTATTTTAGCAAAAAAAGAAGAAGAAGAAGAAATTAAAACAATATGGTTAGATGTTTGGAGGAGAAAGTAGAACTTGTTAATGAAACAAATAAAACAATAGAAAAAACAATGGAATAATCTTAGGCTTCGTGCTTCGTAATTGGGACATCTTGCATTTGAAACCGAAAACTACTTATCTTAACTCAATTTTTCCGTGCTTTTTCTCCCTTTTACCACGCTTGGCTTGAATTTAGCGTACCTTCTATTAGCAAACCCATGTCAGACGTGGACATTCGTTTTAACGTGGGCCACGCCTGTAGCCAGCCCAAAAATGTAGGGGAGGGGACCATATTATAGTTCCTTTGCAAGCAAACTGTGAACATTTTAGGGAAGCAATAAAAATTTAGGGGGTAGCACACCCTAACCCCTTGTGTCCTTTTTTGTTGACAGATGCAGAAGCGCCATTTGTGCATGTACTTGCCTATTTGATTGGATTGTAAACATGACAATGAAACACACGCTAAATTTAAACTTCAGTGACACATGAAAAGTTGGGCTCCAGAATTCAATATTTGGAACTTCTGAAGATAGCATAGTTTTACTTTCTTGTCTCTCCAGTAATTATGCTATATTGCAAAAAGTAAATCAGTCTTTGGACATTTGTACACTGTAAAAAATAAAACACAATTTAAACACTTTTAGTACAGAAGTTGAGGTTAAAATTGATGAATTAGTGTTTATAAAGTGAGCTTCGCGTCTTCAAAAGCGTTAATTCTCTAAAAACTATATGTACTATGACATTCAAAACACTCCTTCTCGGCAAACAGTTGATAACATACATTTTGCACATTTTTTACATACATCTGGGATATACTTGGAAGGGGTGAATATGTGTAATCTGAAGGTGTTCAAATAGTGTCGATAATGTGTTTTACTGTGTCTAAAAGTAGTTTCTTTATTTTTTTGCAGTCTAGAAACGATTTTTAGCCATTGTTTAACATCCAAAAATGTCTTCAAATGATCTGCCAGTTACCAAAAATGTTCAGACTAACAGTGATTAATAGCAACTGTCGAAAGATTGTTCAAACTGTACCCAGGCCGGCATTCAGCCCAAAAATATAGGGGGGGGGCAGGCCGAATTTAGGGGGAGGTGATCCAACCATATTATAGTTCATTTGGAAGCGTACTGTGAAAATTTTAGAGGGGCAGCGAAAATTTAAAGAGTCCGGCCTCCCATAGATTCCCTGGATACGGGCCTGACTGTACCTGAATGTTTCCAGTGAGTATTCGGGCAGAAACGAGTTGTAAATTGTAAATGGAAATGCGTAAAGAGTCCTAACGCTATATAATAGTAGTTTCTGCGTATAATTACCCTGGACACATAACAAGTTCAGGTACATTTTGAATATTCGTAAGGCAGTACCTATTAATCATTGTTAGGATATATACTGGACATTTTTCGTCACTGATAGAACAGTTTAGAACATTTTTGGCCGTGTTAAAACAAACTTGCTTCTTAAAAATGGCCAGTGGACATACCAGATGAAACTTGTTATCAACTTCAGCTATTATTATCCATTAAGCTAAACAATGAAAACCAGAATATCGTATTAGTATTGGTTACCAAAACATTTTAAATCCTTATTGGTGGATATTTATTGAGACATTTTCTAGCAGAAAAGAAAGTACGATTTCACACTTTTTAAAAGAAAAAAAAGAAACGAATGAGTTGTGTTTTGCATTGTGAAACTCTGATGGATTTGAATCTACAATCATTCAATATTAAAATCGGATGTGGTAGTCCTATGATTTCCGGTTGTAATAATAATATATGACCAAAGATGGAATCTAGTCTTAAGATGCTGGATCCATAAAACAAACATTTTCTCCCTATTACTGTTTTCTCTCTACGGGGATTGAAAACGGAAATTGAATATTTCTACAGTTTCCTGCTTTATGGGATAACAACACATATAAGAACCGATTCTTTTGTAACTGGATCCATATTTAAAAAGAACTTCTCGCTATCTGTTACATTTTTTCTCTTATAGGTCTACCTGTTGACAGAGAGACTGACATACCCATTCAATAAGAGATATCATACCTATATATATATCTGCTTTCTGTCATATCACTTTGACGGTACAACTTACGGGAGGGGAGATATATATATAAAAATAATCGAAAATGACCGATATCAGTATTGAATCCATACTTTTCGGGGTTGCTGTGATGAACAGTGATACTTTCGATGCTGTTTAAATTGAAATTCAGCTGCCATTAGTACTTTATGTCCAAAATGAAACGTATTCTACCAGTAGTAGTGGCCCGCGTATGCCCGAATGACTCATCCTCACTCTCTTTTACGACCAGGATTTTTGAACTTCGTTCCCTTTTACGGCTAAGATGAATGCTTTGGTACCTCGATTCTGATTGGCTGAGAGAAGTCACGTGACGTTAAGCCCCGCCCACGCGGGAAATTCAAATTTTCCAGGTCACGTGGTATGACGTCATGAGTCACCCTGCGGGGAAATCCCTCACCAGGGGTTTTTGAAATTTGTTCCCTTTTACGGGTAAGATGTGTGTTTTGATTGGTTGATAGCTGTCACGTCATTTTAGACCCTGCGATATTTGAAATTCGTTCCCTTTTACGGGTAAGATGAGTGTTTATGATTGGCTGATAGAGGTCACGTGATCTTAGGCCCTGGGATTTTTAAAATTCGTTCCCTTTTATGGGTAAGATGAGTCCTTTGGTACCACGATGATAGAGGTCACGTGATCTTAAGCCCTGTGACTTTTAAAATTCGTTCCCTTTTTATGGGTAAGATGAGTCCTTTGGTACCTCGATGCTGATTGGCCGACAGAGGTCACGTGATCTTAGATCCGCCACACACCCCATGAGTGAAATATAGAGCGATATGTCGGTGATCCTGGATTTTAGAATTTTGTTCCCTTTTATGGTTATCCTTAAAGTTCCCATGAAGGGTTCAACCTCCTCCTTAAATAACCCTTTTTTGGTATCATGATATTGTACTGAAGTTTACATTAAATATTATCGTTCTCTTTGACAGATAAGATGATTCTTACCTTGATGGAGATCCTGTCCTTGAATTAGTAGCCTATGTCTCTGGAAGTAACAATGGTGAAAGAGAGGTGTCACTTGTAGATTTCTTATAACACATTGTTGTGAGTTTAAGCGATTTTTTAAACGCTCAGTAAGCGCTTCATTAATGGAAACAGTGTTGCCAGATTTTTTCTTACCGAAACTGCTCCGATTCTTTTCGAAACGGTTCCGCAGAGTACAAGAAATTTTAAACTAAAAAATTTTTCGAACTAAAAAAATTTTTGTAACTAAAAAAAATTTTAAACAAAAAAATTTTGAAACAAAAAAGTTTCAAACAAAAAATTTTCGAACCCAAAAAAAATTTCGAACTAAAAAAATTTTGAAACAAAAAAGTTTCAAACAAAAAATTTTCGAACCCAAAAAAAATTTCGAACTAAAAAAATTGAAACAAAATTTTGTCGAACTAAAACATTTTTAAAAACAAAAGTTTCGAACTAAAGATGTAAATCACATCTAAAAATTTTCAAATCAAACTTTTTATCGAACTAAACTTTTAAAATTTTCGAACTAGAAATTGAAACCAAGTTTAAGAAAAAAATCCTAAGAAATGTTTCTCCAGGAATCGAACTCAGGTCTTTCAAACCAAAGATGTGTATGCTAACCGCTTAAATGAATTCGGTTTTAATCGATCTTGCTGGGTTTCGAACCATGGTCCTTGAAAAGGATACACATATACTTTAAGAAAATAAATCTGACAGTGTAACACTTCTCAAATCAAACTTTTTATCGAACTAAACTTTTAAAATTTTCGAACTAGAAATTGAAACCAAGTTTTAGAAAAATCCTAAGAAATGTTTCTCCAGGAATCGAACTCAGGTCTTTCAAACCAAAGATGTGTATCCTAACCGCTTAGCTATGAATGAATTCGGATTTAATCATGCTTGATGGGTTTCGAACCATGGTCCTTGAAAAGGATACACATATACTTTAAGAAAATAAATCTGACAGTGTAACGTGGATTAAAATAAAATGCTGATAGACTTCTTTGTGTGACGACATAGAAGCACATATGATTGAAAAAATGCAAACGTCAGCGAATCGCATTACTTTAGTTTTACTACGAACGTGTCAGCATGATTCATGGAAAAAAAAGCAAACATTGACATTCTCGTATGGAATATGAGGAAAATGAAATGTCGTCACAGTTACGACAAGTAGTGACATGATCCTGACAGAAAGCATTTGGGATCAGAACTGTGATACTAGATGTTGTAACTATTGAGAAACGTGAATGACGTCACGATCGATTGTTACACATCGTTTTGGTTCGTGATTCATGACAAGAGCAGCGAGCGTTTTGATTGGTTCGTTGTGATGTCATTTTATAAATTTCCTCGTTTCTGATTGGCTGACGGTGACATCGTTTTCACAACGACCTAAATAAAAATCTAAATTTCATTTTTCAAATCCTACATCGCTCTCAACTATCGTGTGAAGAAGATCTGCTTTTTTAGAAGTGTCTTCATTTAAGAAGCTTCATTGCACCGACTTTTTGTTCATTGAATTTGAGGTAAGTTCAGTGAGATTTTATTTGTCACCCAAGATTCCAAAATCATTTTTATTTTATATTTGTGGGGGTGGATCGCGAATACACTGTTTTACTTTTAGTACGAAATATTTAGACTATGAAGGAATTAGTGGAATGGGAAAGTGGGAGTACGAATCAGGAACCTCCACACATTAAAACTAAGCACGATAAATGATATGGTTTAGCGTCCCTTCAGCGAGCACCCGTCGGGAATTGAGCCATGGCCAGAAAAATGTGTGCGCTTAGTTTTGAAAAGAATACATTACAAAATTTCAGAAACTATGTCTGAGAATAATATGGTTCGATTCCCTTTAAAAGCATTAGCGGCCCCTTCAGCTTAACGTGATATTCGAGCAACCGCCCGAGATTGAACCAGGGCCAGAGGCGTGTACGTCAATCATTTAGCTTAGTTTTGAAAGAATGTATGATAACGCATGAGAATATTAAATTTCAAAAAAGCAAACCCACCGAGGATTGAACCAGGACCTTCCACATCCGAAGCATGTACGCTAACCGCTTAGCCACGAGTGTATGAATATGTGGTTAAAAAGATTTACGCTATACAGATTTTGTTTCGACAATTACGTATGTGTAACGTTAATGTTCGGTGAATCTCTTCAACTTGCAAACGCATCATTTAAAGGTCGTTGTGAGTGGGGAAAAATGCTTACGCGTACTTTCTAACATCTCAGTACTGTTGAAACATTCATTCATTCATGCATTCTTTTTATCACTATAGAATCGTAGGTCAGTTATATGCTGATGTAATGCTCTCGAGTTTGACGACAATAAAACACTCATTTCAGTAACATAATTATTTAAAAAAACTTTGATTTCTAGTACATGTGCTTTCATAATGAGATTCTGAACGTCACCGCCAGGAATCAAACTCAGGACCTTTACATGAATTGCTTAGTTAATTATTTATCATGAATGTTATGATTTCCTGGGCTAAGCGGTTAGCATACGTACCTTTGGCGTGGGAGACCAGGGTTCGATTCCCGGCGGGGAGCTCATGTGGTTCGGATTCCACGTTAATCAGTAGGTCCACGTCTCATATAGCCTCGCTGCTGAAAGGGACGCTAAACTAAAAATCAAAAAATCAACTCAAATTCACGCTGCTCAATTCCTTTTTTCCCATTACATATTTGTTTTACCGTACCTGTTTGTTTGTTTTCATTTTTAATCATGGTCCAATCGGGTTTTACTGTTCGCAATGAAATCACTCGTCATTATAGACGATTTATGTACGTTTATGTATTATGAGGTGTGCACGTCAACCATTTAGCTTAGTTTTGAAAAGAATGTATGATAACGTGTGAGAATATTAAATTTCAGAATAGGCTTGACATGCCCCGACGTGGAAAAGCAAACCCACCGAGGCTTGAACCAGGACCTTCCACGTCCGAACCATGTACGCTAACCGCATAGTCACAATAATAATAATAAAAAAATACACTATACAGATTTTGTTTCGACAATTACGTATGTGTATCGTTAATGCTTGATGAATCTCTTCAACTTGCAAACGCATCATTTAAAGGTCGTTGTGAGTGGGGAAAATGCTGACGCGTACTTTGTCACATCTCAGCACTGATGAAACATTCATTCATTTCATGCATTCTTTTTATCACTATAGAATCGTAGGTCAGTTACATGCTGATGTAAAGATCTCGAGTTTGACGACAATAAAACACTCATTTCAGTAACATAATTATTTAAAAAAAACTTTGATTTCTAGTACGTGTGCTTTCATAATGAGATTTTGAACGTCACCGCCAGGGAATCAAACTCAGGACCTTTACATGAATTGTTTAGTTAAGAATTTATCATGAATGTTATCAGGTGATTAAGATTTTTCTTTCTTCTTTTCTTTTGTAGTAAATTCACGCTGCTCAATTCCTTTTTTCCCCACATTACATATTTGTTTTACCGTACCTGTTTGTTTGTTTTCTCCTTTTATTAATATGGCCGAATCGGGTTTTATTGTTCGCAATGAAATCACGCGTCATTATAGACGATTTAACATCGAGGGCAGAATGCTCGAAATTCAATTTAATGCACCGCCCGTAGGAACCGATATCATACAGTATGTACATAATAGTTTCCAAGCAATGCTAGATCATTTGTTAGCCAATGTCGACGATGAGGCGATGGTTGGTTTATCAGTAATATCGCCACGTAACACGAATAAACCGTTTTGGGTGAGTTTTCGCCAAGCACGAAACTTAACACTGGAAACGATGTGGGCCTCCTTTGAAAGAGTGTTACAAAGTAACAATGCATTTCTCCTGCACGAGCCATTCACCGTTCATTTCCATCGTGTGGATATACCACGTGGCTACGGCGGCGGTTTGCGGCAAGGAGTACTTCAAAATGAAGAATTGTTACGTTGCAAAAAAGGGATTGTACGTGTACAAAATCAAGATTCAAGGTGCTTGGCGTACGCCCTTGTTATTGCTATTGGTCTGAAGGCATACAAGAATGTAGATGTGCAACGTTATAAGCAGTATCAACGCCAATCGAAATATGTTGTGGATCAAGAAGTCGATGCGCTATGTGCAAATGCAAGAGTCAATTTGGATCATGGTGCCAGTGTAAATGAAATTCGACAATTCCAGGCATACCTCAAAGAATATAAAATTACTGTGTATACTAGTTTCACAGGCCATGATATCATGTACGAGGGACCGAACGATGAAAATCGCACTCCCATAAATTTGATTTGTTTGGCTGGCCATTTTGATATCATCCAATCTTTAACTGCTTGTTTTGCAACCAAGTTCTACTGTGAAGCGTGCCATAAAAAGTATGATCATCGTAACAGACATGTAAAAAATTGTCCTGTAACGTGCTCCAAATGTCTACAGAGACCTCTATGCGACAAGAACCAAACGCTAGTGCTGTGTAACGACTGCAATCGTCAATTTTATGGGGAACAATGTTTTAACAATCATCGTAATATTGTATATCATCAAGGGGAACCTATATGCAAAATGGTGAAGCAATGTACTAGATGTTACAGAGTATATTCTTTTGTGCATACTGGACAACGACATCATGATTGCAATGAGATCTTTTGCAATGTTTGTAAGAAGATTGTTCCAGGATCCCATCAATGTTTTATGCTTCCCGATCGACAATGCTTGAAACCTGGTGTTCCTTCACTCATGCACGCAAAGAAAGCCTTATTGATATTCTATGATATAGAATCTATGCAGGACACGAATATTGGCGATAATACGTATGTACACATTCCAAATTTATTGGTTGCAGAACAAGTATGTTATGCATGTGTTGAAAACAATAATATCCAGCAGTCTTGCAGTACGTGTGGTCAGCGCCAGCATATTTTCCAAGGAGAGGATCCAGTTTATAATTTTCTCCAGTACTTGCGGGAACGTCGTCCCAATATAAATAGGATTTTCTGTGTCGCGCACAACGCTAAGGGATACGATGGACATTTTATCCTAAAGACCATGGTAGAACAATGTCAATGGAGACCTGACGTCATATTAAATGGAACCAAGATACTGAGTTTAACGTTGAATAATCTGACGTTCATTGACTCGTTGAACTTCCTACCTATGGCATTAAGTAAATTGTCAAAAGCGTTCAATTTACCCGCAACCAAAGGCTACTTCCCGCATTTCTTCAACACCAAGGAGAATCAATCGTATATTGGACCACTTCCAGAAACGAAGTATTATGGTGCAGATGAAATGGCCGTCGAAGACAGAAACAAGTTCATGCAGTGGTACAACGATCATCGTAATGATACGTTTGATTTTCAGAAAGAAATTCTCAAGTATTGTATTCAAGATGTCAATGTACTGCGACAAGCATGCGTTTCGTTTATGACGTCATTTGAAACAGAAACCAAAGTGAATCCCTTCTTGGAGACGATCACGATTGCCAGTGCTTCCAATTTAGTATTCCGCCGGAATTTCCTTAAACCCAACACCATAGGAATTCTACCGGCACATGGATATCGATGGAGAAGTACCCAATCGATCGCTGCAATGCAATGGCTGGCCTACATTGAAAAAAGCGAAGGAAAACAAATCTTACATGCGGCCCGACAAAAAGAAGTGTTTATTGCGGGATTCCATGTTGATGGTTACTACCAAGATCCTGAGACGTTAGAGGAGCACGTCTACGAGCATGCCGGCTGTTTTTACCACGGGTGTAAAGTATGTTTTACTACAGGCCGTAATCAGCCCATCTACAGCAATCCAGAAGACACCATGGAATTCCGTTATGAACGAACGCAAAGAAAAAATGCAAGACTGCGTGAATTGGGGTACATTGTACATGAAATGTGGGAGTGCGAATTTAATCAGTTCTTAAAACAAAATCCTGCAATGGCGACGTATCTGAAGAATCACCCGTACATGAACCGCAGACCATTAAATCCAAGAGATAGTTTTTTTGGAGGAAGGACCAATTGCGTGAAATTGTACCACCAAGTCGACGAAAAAGCGGGGGAAGTAATAAAATATTTCGATATTGTCTCACTTTATCCTTATGTAAATAAGTGTGCTAAATACCCTGTAGGCCATCCTAGAATTTATCTACAGGGTGATGAAAATATACCACCAATAAATAAAGTCAATGGTCTAATCAAAATGACGATATTACCAAGTCGCCATCTTTATCATGGTCTCCTGCCTTACCGATGTAACAAGAAACTACTCTTTCCACTGTGTGCTGCGTGTGCGGAAGAAATGAACCCAGACCCTACAGCAACGTGTACGCACAACGACCAGGAGCGGTGCCTCACTGGAACTTGGGTATCATATGAAATCCAGAAAGCAATAGAATTAGGATATCAACCAGTGGAAATTTTTGAAATTTGGGACTATGACATTGAACAATATGATCCCATCACGAAAACAGGTGGCTTGTTCACGGAATATATCAATACATTTTTAAAATCAAAAATGGAAGCGTCTGGCTGGCCCAGTTCCTGTGTGACCGAAGAAGACAAATCAAAATTCATAAAACCGTCCTGGAGCGTGAAGGTATTGCATTGGATCGGTCCAAAATTGAAAATAATCCTACACGAAGAAGTTTATCTAAGCTTTGTCTTAATGCTCTTTGGGGAAAACTTTCGCAAAGATCAAACTTTAGCCAGACCACAATTATTGATCGGCCGGAAGAATTTTATGAAAAACTCACTTCCCCCGACATTAAACTCCATCAAATTGTACCCATCAATGATACGATGTTGTATGCGTTCTGGGAGTACAATGAACATGTGCCTGTTCAAAACCGAAACACCAATGTCGTGTTAGGTGCATTTACAACATGTCAGGCACGTCTGGAACTGTACAAGTACCTGGAAATGTTGCAGGAACGTGTTTTATATTTCGACACGGATTCTGTAATATTTACGGAGAAGCCCGGGGAGCCAACCATTGAACCTTCAACGTACTTGGGATGCTTATCGAATGAGATGGAGTCTTACGGACCACGAGCATACATCAAGACATTTGTCAGTGGAGGACCAAAAAATTACAGCCTAGAAATATACAATCCGGATACCAACGTCACCAGTTACATATGCAAAATTAGAGGATTTACATTAAATTACAATGCAGGACAACAATTAAATTTCAACACGCTAAAAGAAATGATTACAAATCAATGCCGTGGACAAGTCACCATCACTATCCCCCATAAGATATGTAGGACCAAAGACCATACCATCGTCACACGCAAAGAAGAAAAAATGTACAGTATCCAGTACACAAAACGTCGATTTAAAGAAATCAATTCCTATGATACGGTTCCGTACGGGTACGTTAAAAAACAGAAGATGGAACTGGAAAAAGAAGATGAAGAAGAAAAAACTGTAAATACCCAATAAGGCCGCCATTTCTTTTTTTCCTTTTCCTTTTTTTTCACTCCTTAACCACAAAGCAGCAACACCAAGAAGAAAATGAAGTACCCACAAGAGTTCATAAACCATCAACACAACCATCAGTGGAAGAAATGCAGTCATCTCGTACCCAAGGGGGAACCTTGACCATAAAGGTGCAACACCTAGAAAAATGCAGTACCCAGAAAAAGTTCGTAAACATCCATCAGTGGATGAAATGTACCCGAGGAGGGGGAAGATGAGCCTAAACAGATCCATCATTTACGAGTAAGTTTTATTTCTCTCTTATCAATATTGACTCATTTTTATTGTTTCAGAAAAAAAGAAATTCTTAAATTAATCCGTCGTTTCTTCTTTTTCTTTACAGGATACGTCTACAACATTCGAAGATGATGACACGTCCAATATATTCATTAAACTAGATCCTGTATTTATTATGTTAATAAACATGTATAGAAAGAGCACATACCTTTCGTTAAAATACAACAAGTTGAAAAAAAATATGTTTTATTATTTCTTGAAACCCTGAACACTTGTTTTCAAATAAATGGTAATCTTGAAAATTTAAGGTGGAAAATATATTCAAGATTTGGTTTACATGATTTTGTTCGAAAAAATAATTAAAGAATTTTTTAGTGTCCAAAATTTGATTTTTAATTTAGTTCGAAAAATTTTTAATTTGAAAATTTTCAAATGTGGTTTACATCTTTAGTACGAAACTTGTTTTAAAAATTGGTTCGAAATTTTTTTAAAATTTTTAGTTCGAAAAATTTTGATTTTAAAATTTAGTTCGAAAGTTTTTAGTTTAAAATATTTTTCGAAAAATTTTTAATTTTTTTTAGTTCGAATTTTTTTGGGTTCGAAAATTTTTAGTTCGAAAATTTTTTGATTTGAAAATTTAGTTCGAAAGTTTTTAGTTTAATTTTTTAGTTCGAATTTTTTTGAAATTTTTGTTTCAAAATTTTTTAGTTCGAAAATTTTTTGTTTTAAAATTTTTTTAGTTACAAATTTTTTTAGTTCGAAAAATTTTTAGTTTAAAATTTCTTACACTCTGCGGAACCGTTTCGAAAAGAATCGGAGCAGTTTAGGTAGAAAAAAATCTGGCAACACTGTTTCCATTAATGAAGCGCTTACTGAGCGTTTAAAAAATCGCTTAAACTCACAACAATGTGTTATAAGAAATCTACAAGCAACACCCCTCTTTCACCATTGTTACTTCCAGAGACATAGGCTACTAATTCAAGGACAGGATCTCCATCAAGGTAAGAATCATCTTATCTGTCAAAGAGAACGATAATATTTAATGTAAACTTCAGTACAATATCATACCATAAAAGGGTTATT
Organism: Thermobia domestica; assembly: GCF_964235325.1. Classification (NCBI taxonomy): domain Eukaryota; kingdom Metazoa; phylum Arthropoda; class Insecta; order Zygentoma; family Lepismatidae; genus Thermobia; species Thermobia domestica. The sequence continues at coordinate 15,572,178 of NC_137457.1, forward strand.
TAAGGATGGGTTGAACCCTCCACGGGAACTTTAAGGTACCAAAAAGGATAACCATTAAAAAAAATCCAGGTCGAGGGTGATCACTCTCATACCACTCTGAATGTCTAGCATTGGGGTGAGGGTAAGATTATGTGACTTCTATCCTCCAATCAAAATTGAGGTACCAAAACATTCATCTTACCTGTAAAAGGAAACAAATGAGTGAGGGATTTTCCCATGTAATCTGTTCATCGTGTGGCGGGTCTAAAATCATGTGACTTCTATCTTCCAATCAGAATCGAGATACCAAAGTATACATCAGAAAGGACACCCTAATTTCAAAAATCCTAGGACCTAAAATCACGTGATCTCTATCATCCAATCAGAATCAAGGTACCAAAGCACTCATCTTACCCGTAAAAGGAAAACGAATTAGTAATGGATTTCCCCCGCAAGGGTAAAACATGACGTCATACCATGTGACCTGTTCAGCGTGTAGCGGGTCTAAGATCATGTATCGTAGTACCAAAGTACTCATCAAAGAGGATACCCAAATTTCAAAACCCAGGGTCTAAGATCATGTGACCGCTATCAACCAATCATAAACACTCATCTTACCCGTAAAAGGGAACGAATTTCAAATATCGCAGGGTCTAAAATGACGTGACAGCTATCAACCAATCAAAACACACATCTTACCCGTAAAAGGGAACAAATTTCAAAAACCCCTGGTGAGGGATTTCCCCGCAGGGTGACTCATGACGTCATACCACGTGACCTGGAAAATTTGAATTTCCCGCGTGGGCGGGGCTTAACGTCACGTGACTTCTCTCAGCCAATCAGAATCGAGGTACCAAAGCATTCATCTTAGCCGTAAAAGGGAACGAAGTTCAAAAATCCTGGTCGTAAAAGAGAGTGAGGATGAGTCATTCGGGCATACGCGGGCCACTACTACTCTACCCGTGCGAAGAACGGACATTCCGTTAGTTTATGCATAAAGATGGCATTCTAGGAAAAGAGCGGCGCGGTAGATCAGTGGTTTTGATTTGATTTGATCGGTGCGTGGGTTTCTAGTTCGATCCTGAACCAAGTAAGTTTGTGGTGGACAACATATCGTGTCGCTATGTTTTCTCGAGTCACACGAGTTTCCTTCCAGTTTCTCATTCCACCAATTCTTCCATCATCATTCACTTGTCTTAATCATCCGTCTTTTCTAACAGACATATTCTTCGGATGTTAAACTGTAAATATTCTGGAATTCTAGGAAAGAAAGAACAGGTTATGACTTGCGGTAACATGTGACAACGTTATGTTTACAATATGATTCGTGATTTATGAGAGAAAGTCTATAAAGAATTTTTAAGAAAAAAAAAACAGGGACTGCGTACAATTCAGTCAAGTACGTTATAATCCTGGTTCCAGGACTAGAACTCCCTGTATCTCCAGTTGTCTCTCCCGCACGCGCTCTCTCCCTGTACCCTACGTTAAGTTAATCAAAACCAATAATCTTTTAATTTGCTCTGCCGAGAGTCTCCCCTTCAGCTTCCAACGCCACACAAGTTGTTATCAGTGAATTCACGTTCAAACAGACATTACAAGGATTTTCAGAAAGTCTACGTTGCAGATAGAATACAATGAACATTCTCAAAAGTATTTTTGATAGACTTGAAAATGTATTCCTCTAACAAAGGAAACAGTGTTTGCAAGTGTGATTATATCATTAGTTTCAAGGTTGCATTTTCTCAGTGATAGCCCTCCGTGCTAGTCTAGTGGCTAGCACGTGCGCCTTTGGTGTATGGGGTCCCGGGTTCGATTCCCGGTGGGAGAGCCTTTCGAATTTTATCTGTCATCGATGTTTCGTGTACCTGTCGTTCTAGGTTACTGAAAAAAACGAGTTAAGCGAGTAAAATGAGTAAAGATCAATAAAAACATACAGTAATAGGTAGTAAAGCAAGTTAATGAGGCACGTTCGATGAATCAATTATTTCTTTTAAAAAAAATGTGGTAGTGTTCACCACTGCTGCATGGGATCCTTAGTTCGGTCCCAGCTCGTGCCAAGTGAACCTTAGGGTGGACAAACACAGTGTGTATGGGTTTTGTCGGGGTTTTCTTGTTTCCTCCGACTTTCTTCATTCCACCATTTCATTCATTTCTCATCATCACCGTCTCCTTTAGCCTAACCGGCATAATCGTGGGACGTAAAACTGAGATTTCATTTCAATGATGAAAGAAATCTCTGCATTGTTGCAATAATCTAGCTATTGCTCAAGGCGTTTGAGAGTTTCTCAGGGGAGGGAACAAAGTTGTCCACCGAAATAAAAGCATCACTTTTTTTTTTTTTTTATTAATATCTTAGTTCACAGTTTATTCAAAATAATATATTTCTCAAACGCAGGACCTCCCGAAATGACGCCACTGATTGATAATGAGACAATTACTCATTTCTATAAGAACTCGATGAACAATGATGATCAACTATTCCTAGGTTCTGATAATTGTTGCATCAAAATGAAATGATACAGACATTTCCCGAGATAAGATCTCTCTGTATAAAATGTCATTAAAATCAGTTCATTGTTTCGGTGTGATGATGTATACATTCACGATTACACTTGATTTTATTGGTATATATAGAATCTAAACAACATGACTACAATTATTGTGGCAAGAAATGAACTATGAAGTTGCATTTTTTAAATCTCCTATCGTAATCGATATTGTGTAGTATTATCAGATTTCAAGTTACATGTTGGGTGGAGCACATATTGAAATAATATATATATTGTTTGCTTTACAGTACCGTCAACGGAACGCAAATATGATAAGGGAGTGTCAGTATATATAGATTGCATCAAAATGAAACTATCCCGTAGTTGCTTTTATAATTTACTTTTCCATTTGCGCTCCAACCGACATAGCCAGGCAATGGAGAAAGTAAAGGTGTAGTCCATTACAAGCCAATGTGATTGGACGTTATATTCACGAAAGATAACAGAATCTATTACAAGGATATGCTCCACATAACCATACTCCACCAAAAGATAATTCCACAATGAAAGATAAAGTGTTGAGAAATTCACGCACGGAGTTTAGCTGCACATAACAAAACGAATGTTCAACGAACTTAAAAAGTTCGTTACTAAATTCTCTATGTCTGTGTGCCTCTCTGTTGTTTGAAATTTTTCAATTTTGAGCACTCCATTCCATAGAGCGTCAAAAACTATCTGAGAAAGATGGAATTTTTCTCGTCACTGTTACCGTTCCCGAGATATTGACCTAAAAAGGTCCAATTTCGGGGCATTTACGGAGACATATCTCGGAAACCATAAGCTATATAGAGAGATGATAATGGTGTTGATCAATACCTAAGAGGATGGTGAACATTTTCGTACCAAACAGTACCCGGTGGCCACTGTCCAACTGGCCACTGTTTTGGCCAGTGGCCACCAGTTAATATTGGTACCAAAATGTTTACCAACCTCTTAGGTATTGATCAACACCAATATCATCTCTATGACTTACCGTTACCAAGATATTGGCCAAAAAGTAGTTCCGATTTCGGGACATTTAAGGAGCCGTATCTCGGAAACCGTAAGTCATAGAGAGAAGATATTGGTGTTCATCAATACCTAAGAGGGTGGTGAACATTTTGGTACCAAATAGTAACCGGTGAACACTGCCAACTGGCCACCGTTCCCCAAATATTGGCCCAAAAAGTTCCAATTTCAAGAGATTTAAGGGCTCATATCTCGGCAACCGTAAGTCATAGAGAGATGATATTCTGCGAGAAATACAAGAAGGTGCGGATAAAATGATTTACTTTTACATGTAGGAGCAATCACAGTTATTCTTTCCGCTCCATCTCTGCATTCTTTTTAAGTTCATTCTGACAATGCTCTTGGAACATTCTCAACTGGTTCTTACTATAATCTCAAACGTAACGTTGACAGTATGTATGATATCATGAAGTAAATTCGATCTACTTATATATTTATATAATGCATTGTGTCAACAACAATTAAAATTTTGCTTTAGCCTTTTTTAAATTCTAAATTTGGTTCTTTCACATTTCTAATTGGATAAGGTAACCAGAATCTGAACTTCCAAGAAACGGGACGCACATGAATTAAGAGATGGAAGAAGTTAAACCTCTGATTTCCAGATTACATTTTGGGAGCCAGCAAAGCTTTAAAGTTACGAAATATGCAAGTGATGCACTCAACAACATTCAAGAATTCCATGCACTCAAGAGTATTCAAGAGTGCCAGAAATGGTCTAAAAATTTCCAATGAGTTTTGGTTCCAAAAATAGCTCTATAAACAATAATTTTAACAAAAGACTGTAGAACTTCCGATGATTATTTATACTTTAAATAACATTTACTGGTCAGTTTATTTATTGTTGCTTAAAAACGGGAGATTTAGGCGTCCCGTTTTTAAAGCAGAAAAATGGAATCACAGTTTAAAAAAAGCAACTGTCTTGGTTGCCTTATACTGGAGCAACCTTCTCGCTAAATAATAAGATTTCTCGGGATTTCTGTTAGGGAGACCTGAGTTTGATTCCCCGTAAAGATCCTGCATTCCCCGTATTTCCATAATAGATCCACGTGGCATATAGCACCTGTGCTAAAACAGATGCTTTAAGCTAAACAACAAACTAACCAAGTCACTAACTAACTAATAATTAACTGACCAACTAAGAAAATTAGTAACCAGGTAAGCAACCTAGTAGCTAATAATTGACTAATGAATTAACAAAATAAATAAATAAAATAAATAATCAACTAACTAATAATTAAGAGGGCTGCAGTGACTCAGTGTTATAGCGCTCACTTTGATGGGTAGGGTCCTTGGTTCGATTCCAGCCCACGCCAAGTTAAATTTCTGATTAACAAAACCGTGCGCTTGAGTTTTCTCCGGATAATTCCATTTCCTCCTCTTTTTTTTCATTCCATCTCCATTTCGTCATCATTGTCTTCCTCAGGTTCAATTCATAATTGTGGAACGTTAAACAAAAGAAAACTGACTTAGTAACTAAAATGTACATAAATAACCAACTGACTAACAAACTAACAAACAACTTGGCAACTGGCTGAGGTAACTAACTATTTAAAAAAAAGAATCAACTGGTTGTAACTATTCGTGCTGCAACTACCCTGCACTATGGAATTTACATAAACAATTTCCCTGTTTTCCTTTAAGTAAATTTAATCTCTAAATGTGCTTTCAACAGTGAATTGTCTCTCTACTGGTAACACTGAAAGTGATCTTCCTAAACCCTTTTTAAGCTGAACCTTCCTTCCCCAAATATCTTTGCCCAACGGAGTTAGAAACTCAAGTTCCACGTTAAAATAGCATTTGTATAATCCACTTTCTTCCTAGAAAGAACAATGAAAACGGATTAAAAGAGGAACGGGAAACACTCACCCAAGACCTCCTCCTGATGGGAATCCTGCTCCTCCTGTTCCGCTGCCACTTTGACTGGAGCTGCTGGATGAGCTGAAGCTGTTACTGCCTCCAGAGCCACCACCTACGGGAAATCCAGGGGCGTATGCAGCACCTGGACCACTGCCGTGACCGAAGAATCCTCCTGCGCCTGGGCCGAATCCATGAGAACCAAAACCTCCATAAACTCCTGGGGCGAATCCTGGATCGATCTGTCCAAATCCAGGACCAAACCCTCCGAAACCTCCAAATCCTGGTCCTCCAAAGCCACCAAGTCCTGCAGACCCTGCATTACTCTGGCTGGAACTAGAAGAGAAGCTTCCGGAAGATGATGGTCCTCCACCAAATACAAGAGGAACATCACCACCTCCTCCGGCACTTGAAGAACTGGAAGCTTGGCTGGAGCTACTGGAGCCACTGCCCACAGAACTTCTTCTCCATCTGTTTGCTTTTCCAATTATCTCAAATTTCTCCACTTTCTTAGGCCTCCATACACCGTCTTGTAGTTTCTCTGGCTCTGGGTAGAATATGATAATAGGTGCTCCGACAGGTGGGGGCTGCTCCATTACACTTGGCTGGTAGGAGTCCACCGGAGAAGGAAAGTAATCGCTGCCTGCGATGTCATCTTCCTTCTCTGGACGTAAGAATGGACCTGAAACAAAGCAATCATAGCCTATTAGATCATAATTGAAGAGTTGAGAGCTATTCCTACTTTCATAAGACGGAGAAATCGAAACTTCAAGTTTGTCTCTACGTAGCTAACACATACTTAATAATATTTTCATACTTAATATTTTTGAAGGAAATATCACCTTGTTACGCTTTTACTCATGATAGAGATATCAGACTAGAGTAACAGAACAGAATTATCTCAATGTTGATCAGAAATAGAATCACACATTGTACCTCATTCATTATACTTGAAGAGGACATTTACGTAAATTATTTTTATTTTTCTGTTGTATCAAGAACGGATCTGGCTACTTTGACCGGATTTGAAATGTTACGAGGTCATTTACCTAACCTCTCTGGATCTCATACTAACATCATTTGGACATAATGCTCACTCAACCTCACACTTACACTATTAATCCAACATCCCACTGACAGCATCATTTCTAGATACTCACATCATGATTTTGAACTTGACTTACTCAACCTCACTCTGACTTCGTGAGATTATCGGGTTCCTCTACCAACCTAATGAATTCAGGAACCTACGATCAGGAGATCACCACGTTCAGTGTTGGTGTGAAAGTGTGATTACATATTATAACTGGACGGTAGGTGTAACAACTATGGAGGCTAAACCCGTTAGCGCAGAAAGTAGCTTTGTTATTAGATACGTGTGTGCCCTATAATGTAAAATAATTGAGACCAGTGACTAATAGGATGTCGTTTATTACATTTAATGAACGTTTCTGTGTCACTTAAGTGATCGGTGTTGTCTTTGAATGGTGATTATTGATCCCGTATGTCAAGTTTGGTGGATATTACAGGTATGATCTGTGAATAAAGGAGAAATATTGAAACACCTTTATTGGTTGTAAGTTGTTATCGCTATGCTTAAAATGTTACTATTTGGTTAATTCTAAGCATCCAGGCCTATCTACCATGCGTATAACGTTATGCTATTTGGTACAGCTTTACTTAAACCTCCCCCACGGTATTTGTTTTCAAGTGATTTGCAGATATTACCTAGTTTAATACATATTTGGGGAGCAGACAATATACATATCAGTTTTGGGGTAGATATAATATTTAGTAAGAGCAATGAACAACCTGACTCATAATTTCACATAAAAAAGCATAAACACATCGGTATTATGTTCAGATCCCATCATAGGGCTTTGATGAACCAAAGTATTTAACAACTCTTCTAATCTATTCCTTTACATTTTAAGTTATTAAGCAAATTATCAGATACAGCCCTCAAGGTCAATTTGCAATGGAACATTAATGGTGTACATTGTTGAAGCAAGCGATCCTTCCGCTCACGAATGTTAACACGAAACTATAGGTGTAAGTCTCTAATCCCGAACAAAACACATTCCGCCTTGTGCAGAGTCGTTTGGACGTATGATTATATTCATACTAAAAGTCTAACTACTACAGGAAACATATGTTACTCGAACTCTTTAGTATGGCACTAATTACGGGTAAGAACGGCTCTGCATAAGGCCCATTATATTTTATAAACTATTAGTGTTATTAACAATTTTTTGTTATATGCTACAACTATGTTACTTATTTATTTCAACACAACAGACATGATCCCCAATAACAGTGTTGCATATTAACTATGACTATTATACTGTAACCCAATACAAATGTAGTTTTAGATACACTTATTTTTACTTTAGATACACTTATTTCTAGTGCTTTTGTTTACTGATCTCCATTTATCATATTACGCACACCGTTTTCCAAAAACCTCATTACTCATTCCGAACCTACTGATTTCACATTATCGTAAGAAGTACTGATTCGTCATATATAGAGGATTTATGTAGCACATCAGTTCGTGACTTCATACAGTAAAATGTATTAATATTGTTAGTTCTAGTTTTACTTGTCGGAATATGCAATACAATATTAGAATTTAACTCGACAGAATCGATATTACTATTCACAATTTTATAAAGATATACAGATTTGTTGTTTGTTTCAATGTTAAGATAGGACTTATTACTTCTGTATATGGCGTATAACCAGAATAGAGACCTGTTTTCCTGCACCTGAAGAATATGCATTGAACTCTTCCTATCATTTTACAATAGTTTTCAACATTTATATTTCAAATGACTCTAGCATATTATAACCTGAGATCTAACATAAGAATAATATAACTTCAAAAGTGTTGATTGATTTTGAAAATATAACATCGGGGAAATACACTCTCATTGTCACGACGCCATATTCGACCAAAATTCAATGAAAGTTATTATCCTGAACATTTTCTTAGTTATGGAGGAGAATTTAAGTGAGCCGCCATATTTGACTGACTTCAAGCAGTGAGGATTATGCGAAAACCTCAGTAAACTTACACAATATTGTGTCTAAATGGAATTATTTTTGCGAAAGCTATCATATAACGTCACATACACTATTTTAAAACTCCGGAAAGTAGATAAGATCATTCTTTTGCTCTTGACTGATTTTAAATCCAAGTATTGGGAGCGACTGCAAAATAAACCACTAAAATCTAATCCACCTGATACCGTATATATCCTTCAGAATAAAGAGGACAGATGATCAATGAGACTTAATGACTAGGAAAGAATTGGCGGAATGAGAATCTAGGAGGAAAGAGAAGAGTCCCAAGAAACGTGAGGGACAGGATGTTATCCATTATAGTCATATGGCATGGAATCAAAATAGAGACCCTTCGTATCAGCGGAAACCTCTATTACTCAACAACCGTGTACTGGAAGTGATATAGATAAGAACGTAGAAACATTTGTAAATTTCGTTTACGAAATTTGATTTATTTTAAACTCCCAGATAGAGCCTATGAGATTAATTTACACTGGAATCATAAATAATCAATAATAATAACGATCAATGATGATTTCAGGGAGTATCGAGGGAAAAATTCCCCCGGTCGTATGTCCAAACATGTTAACGTGACTTACCAATATTTTCCAAGTACTATTTTCAGTCCTACTGTATTGAAAACCACCGTATCTCACTGATAAGAACCAGAACGAAAAAGGAAATGGAGTGAAGTCAGTCAGAGTGTGTATATTTGAAGCTGCAATCCGGCATTCACCGTATGAAAGGAAGGTAAACCCTGAAAAGATTTCAATCGCCATGGCGCGTTACCAGGCTTTCCCTCAGAAAACTTTGTTCGGAGGTAAACATCAAAATGGGAGGAGACTATAGTGGGACACTATTTGCTAAAGAACATGCTCTACGCAGTGGATGTAATTCACCAGATTCAATATGCGATGCAATGTTAAATATTGTGTTATTTCTAACTAGAGTCAATTACCCGCTTCAGTGGGTTAAATAAGAAAAAACAGTATTATGTTCCCTTAGTCAGTCATTTTTACTATTACTGAAGCGCAATGAAAAATCAGAATAACAAATAATCTATAAAGGGCGATTAACTGAAACCCGTTCATTCCATGTATTATTGGTATAATGTGTAGGAGGATATTGTTTGTTTAATAGTGTGTAATGGCTAATGTCCCTGCGTCTTGTGTGTAGAAATATTGTTGATACGTGTTTCTGTTTTGCAGGTATAAATGAGTGAAAGATGGCGTTCAAGATCCCCAAACTGTCCAAACACGAGCAGTGTGCCTTCATCTGAGTACCATTTTCTGAGTGCAGAAGGTTGTCAATCAGCTGAAGTGTTCCGACGTATGAAAGACGTGTATGGTGATGCATGCGTCTCCAGAACAACAGTGGTGGAGTGGGCCAGAATGTTTTGGAAGGAGCGTCAACAAACCACTGATTATCCCCGTCCTAGTCAAGCCCATGTTGTTGCCACAGAAGACACGCATGAAAAGGTGAATGCGGATAGACGCATTAGTATTCAATCCATAGCGAACGGGTTAAGCATGAGTTATGGTACTGCTCAGAAAATTCTGAAAGATCTGGGGGTATCATAAAGTGTGCGCGCAGTGGATCCAAATTTTACATGGACGGCATTTGTAAGTTAGTGTCTCAACACTCATGGTGACTTCTTCTGAACAATATTTCTACTGCACGCTAATCATAGACACCTCTAGATAGTGTACAAGTTTCCGCTCGAAATAAAGTTTATTTCATGAATTATGACCACTGATCGGGTTTCAGCTGATCGCCCCTTATATATAAGTGAAAATTAAATATTACTATTGTGAGGTCAATTAGACGCAGCGGAAGTGTCACTGTTCATCTCAGTGACCCCGAAAACCATGTAATCGAAACTACTAACGGTCATTTTTGATCATTTTTATATATTTTCCCTCCTGCTCTCCTAAGTTGATCCGTCAAAGTGAAATGCTAAAAAGAAAATCGTACGCCCGAACCTCATCTATGTTGAAAATTTGATCGACATCCGTCGGGTAGTTCAAGTTATTAAGTCACAAACATAGTTACTTTCCTTTTTATTTATAGCCTAAAGATTACCTTCCACCGTTAGAAAATAATCGTAACAACAGGACGCGATTCCTACTATTTTAAGGATTAAAACACATTTTGTTTGATGAAAGTCTATTCATATTTACAAAAGATATAAACAATTTTCAAAAGGCGATTATTTTCCGTCAACCCTGTAGATCCCATAAAAGCGTAAACACCAAAACAAGTCAGTCAACAATTGTAGTTATAAAAATAAAATATGAGTTGGGTGCAATTAGCAGTTTGACTAATACGCCATTTAGAGTCCATGGAATATGCATTGAAACATAACGAACCATAGCGGTTACATAAGTCACGTGCTTTTCACGCCATCTTCTTTCTTTAAATGCTAATCAAGGCAGGAAGTGCCGTGAGATGCTTTCACCTCCCATCATTAAAGTCTCTGCTCTTCCTCCGCGGCCTTGAGGTTGAGAACGATTCTAAATACGCAACTAAGAAGGCTATTTTTAGCTACAGAAGCGTATTGCTACCACGAACATTCATATTTATTTATGGTTGGACACACGATACTCTGTGCACAATGAAACTTTCTTAGTGTTGTCTTCAAGAACGATAAACAAAGCAACCTGGTGTGTGTTGACAGACCAAGAGAATTATGCTAAGCACAGAAATATTATTTAAAACGCAAGCTCTCAAGCATTGCAGTATCATAAAGTAATTCTACACATATCGAAAAGAATTTTAAAAAAATATCTTTAAACGCCCATTGACGGAACTCCTGCGTTGAGGCTTTAAACGTCAATAGCTCAGTCCTTAATTAAGCTAGAAAGTTGATTTGGGTACCAATGTATTCCTGAATTATGCAGCTTTCAGCTAGTGTGCATTTTATGTATGTAGAGATACCACGGAGGGGAAGGAGGGAAAAGGTCGTTTTTTTTTTTGTTTGTTTTTCAACAGTTTTTTTTTTTTTTTTTGTGGGGCATCCACTAATTGGGAGTACACTCATAAAAAATGGTATGTGAAGCAATGAAGTAGGCCACTACATTGTTATATCCTATATTAGTATTCCTTGCTCATACGGGGGAGTAGGGAGGAGCAAAAGTTGACTAATTTTTGGAGTTTCAGTTTTTTGACGTAAATTATATTTATTTTTACGACAAACATCAATAGCTGAGCTCGTAATTACGCCTTCTACGAATATAGTGGGAATTGCATGGTTGTTGACTAGTTGGAATTTGTGGTCTATAAGCTTTCCAACAGTATCTGAATCATAACTCTGTGATGATTAGGGGGTGAACTAGAGACCTCAACGTGAGAGTCTATGATTTTGTTAAAATCCCTTGCGGGCGTCTAAAGGTTAAAGCTTTCAATAGGACAACCGGAACTTTTTTAGAATTTTAAACTTAAAGACAACAGGTACTATCTGCAAAACCATATTCTCAAAGAAATTAAATGTCAACTAAAAGCAGGGAATTCGTGTTATTACTCACTTTAAAATTTTCTGTCGTCGCGAATTCTGTAGAGGAATTTGAAGCTTAAGAGCCGGCAGGAGTCAAGTGACCTTGACAAATCGAGGATAGAGTTTCTCCTTGCAGTTCAAAGTGTTTCCTTATTTTGGCAACAGATGGGGTTGTCGCTGAAATGCCGTCAAAGCAAATGCACCCGTCCTTTTCCTTCGTTTTCCCCTGCATGTGGTCAAAGTTGGACAGCGGAGGAGGGGGATGGTTACGGCTGTAAATGGGACAGAAGAGTGAAATTCTTTTCTTTTGGCTAAGAGAAAAGAAGGAACAGAACTGAAGAAAAAAAAGAAATAAGAGGGCCTGTCTCTTTCTCAAAGGATTCTACCTATGGTAAATAACAGAATAGTGCGGGAAGAATCGATATTCTAATTTATTTAGAGCCTTCGTGGTTTAAAAAAAACTTGGAATTGAAAGGCAGAAAACCCAGACAAAGATTTGAAATGTATTGACAATGTGAATCATTTTTTTAGTGGAATCCATTTCCTTATTTTCTTTTCAAAATATGACCACCAGATTTACCCTCTCTCTCGCCTTCACATTCGAATGGTCCTGGGTTCGATACCAGTTGCTGACCATCCTGAGTTTTTCCTATTATAACAGGAAAAAGCCGCAATGTTACATTCAGCCTTGGGGGCCGGCTTAGAAGGACAGGAGGGAGCACATGCCCTGCTTGATGTTGGTTTTTATTGGGGGAAATAGACCACTTCATTAACAATAGAATTAAAAGATGTGTCACTCATGTCCAAAATTATTGTCGCATGTCTATAAATATGTTATTGTAGGAATATAATTTGATAACGAATTCACCCGGTATTTCTTATAATGTTAGTATGCGTACAATCGGCAAAGACATGTATGTGGCAAATTTCATGTCAAAAGAGCAGTAAATAAGAACAATAAAACGAAAACAAAACTTTCGTGTCCATTTAGCAACATTTTATTTTACTCATTCTAATCTTCGTATTTATAATTACTGTATTTTCCTATGAAATTTACCACATATATTTCCCGATTGTACACATAGTATCAGTATTAAAAGTCTCCTGCAAAATCATTATTACATGATATTTTTACAAGAAGACAGTTATAGAAATGCGACAATCATTTTGGACATGAGTGTGCAAGGATGTAACAGGTGTTTGTTTCAAACATTAAATAAGTGTTCGTATAAATTGAACTTATTTCCTGACGTCATAGAACTAAGAACTGTTGCAGAGCGATGTAAGTCCGGTGACAATACAATATTCCATTCTTACTTTCATACTTTGCAATATATCTATTTATTTTAAAAGCAAATTTTAATATGTTTTTATTTTCAACTTCCTTATCGTAAAATAAATACTAGCCTTTAACCAGCCCTGGTAACCCTGGTTGCATATCACTTTAGGATTTGGAAAAGGTGTCCAACGAATTAAAAAAAATGATAAGACACCTTTTAAAGACATTCTTTTGTTAATAAATTCCCACTAAAAAGTTAAAAATAATTTTGTTTATGCAAGACTAAATAAAAAGAATGGAGTGCGTCATTTTAAGAATTTATAAAGTAACTGTAAGCCTATATGAGAGCGCATCCCTTTTTTTTTTAGTCACGCATAAACATTTTTTTTAAACTTTTAACTGCGACTTGATTAATGAAAGAATATCTTTAAAATGTTTATTATTATCTTTTTTTATTATTGTTAATGTTTGCGTCCTTGGCATCGGGTGTTTATTTTGGTAAGGTACCGTATGGTACGTTTCTATACTACTAGGGTATATTAAAATTTAGTTTCCTATGCGTTACTACATACATTAAAAAACATTTTTTTAAAAAGAATTACTACCGAATATTACTACCGCTCCGCTAATAAGAGGGAGACAGATTGAGGATACCAAACACCCCTACCGTTGATTGAGAAATATTTAGGTGTCGACACTGATGAGCAACATCTACATATGAATTTGAATGTTTTATGGGCTTTAGACAATTGATTCAGATCGGGAAACATGGGGGACAGAATGTTGGAAGCAAGTAGTCCAGTCCCTAGTTTGAATGCCTGGAATGAGTAAGGACTCTTCCCCCCTTGGTAAAACCTGCCGAAATTGGAAGCAATATCAAAGAAGCACTGCTTCGAAAAAAGAGGGAGCAAACATGCATAAATAGTCAGAGTCGGATTTAGGTTTAGTGGGGCCCCAAGCTGTTGAAGGTAATGGGGTCCTTTATGTGTCCAGATGAACATACGCACCCTACATACAGCAATGAAGAAACTAGAGATAATTTAGGAAGCAGACTGGTAGAAGGAGCCCTATTAATTACACGAACGTAGGCTACACAGCAGGAAGCACTGTTGCTACGTATATATAAATTTTACTTTATTTTTTAAAATTTTCTTATATTTTAGAAATCCAATTTTTCTTTAGATTTTGGGGCCCCCAAGAGAGCGGGGCCCTAAGCTATAGCTCGTTTCGCTTACACGTAACTCCGGCACAGTAAATAGTATACATATACAGGCGCGGATCCAAGGGTGGCTATAGAGGCTATAGCCCCCCCCCCCTTGACGCTCAGGTATACACTGGATAAAATGGGCTTCAATCCTGTTTACTCTGGATAAAGAGGCAAACTATGGCTTACCTCCTCCCTTGATCATATCCTGGATCCGCCACTATATATATATATATATGTACATGTATGTATATAAATGTGCGTGTCTAGTATGTTGTACGATGGAAGCTGATGAAAGAGCTTTATACCATATTATTCTTGATTTTTTGACAGGTAAACAAAGAATATTTCGGGAATTAATCTACTCGATTATTATAATAAGATTATAATATTGTATTTTATCTTTTCTCTTGTATGTATATTCTCAGTCCTGCAGGAAGTTTTCATTTCTTTCTTGGATTAGATAAACGAAGACTTTGGTTCGGCTTCTCCTTCACAAATCTCTGTCGAAAGGTTGACTTTATCGCTACAAACACAAATTACTTCTTCTCATAGAAACCATCTACAAACACACTGTACTGCTGAAACAGAAACCATCAACCAAAGAGGTCATAAATTTTGCCATTCTTCGTGTTTGAAGTTTCCGTTCTTCACAATGATTTCCTTTCTCCCGCCCCTGTTAAGAAGTTCAAAGTAGGTTTTCAAAAGGACTGGCTCCCGCTGAGAAGGAAAGTGGGATGAGGAATGACTATAGTGCCATCTAGCAGTTAGACGGCCAAGTACGTGAACACGAAAAAATCTGATTTCTGATTTCTGTAGATTCAATGATGAAGGATATAATTTCTTATCGATTGTGAAATGGATGTCTTTGGAAACAGCGAAAAAATAGTACAGTAGCGCACAAATACAAAGATTGTACTCCATTCTCAAAAAAGTCCGGAGTTTTTAGCTCTTTTCCTTACTGTAAAAAAACAGAAGACTTTTCAGTCTGATTTTGATCATTTTCTTATGGGAATTTGGATTATAATTATCTGCATTTATAAGAAGAAAATATCACGCACAGCGTTCAAATTGCACCTTTAAAATGAGATGCATCATATTTAGTGCGCTACTGAGATATTTTTGCGAAAGAACGAAATGAAACCATGATTTGCCTAAAAAATGGTTGAGATCCCATGTTAAATTGAACACCAATATTCCGGCCGCTGTGGCGCACTCCTTCGCCCTCTTAAAATATATTTATTTATTTATCGGGACAACAGGCATTACTGTCCAATTACGTGTCTACATATGAAAAAATGAAATGAAATCTTTGAGTTTTATGTCCCACGGTTATGCCGGTTAGGCTAAAGGAGACGGTGATGATGAATAATGAATGAAATGGTGGAATGAAGAAAGTGGAAGGAAACGGGAGAACCCCGAGAAAACCCACGCACACGGTGTTTGTCCACCACAAAGTTCGCTTGGCGGGGCTGGGATCGAACTCGGGACCCCAAGCACCAGAGGTGAACGCTCTACCACTTTTTTTCTCTCTCTCTTTAAAAAACTTCCTGACATTTTCTACTTCAACCACTTTTCAGGACTACTAGACACGACAGGGACACGAACACAGAAACATCGAGGACAGTTAAAATTCCACCCTTGCTACTACAGAGGGACTCGAACCCCCAATGGGCTTCACCTTACAATCATCAGCCTTACGCCTCAGACCGCTCGGCTACACCCACCGGCGTCCACTGAGCCACCACGGCCCCATGTCAACATATGAAACTGGAATACATAATGTTAGACTATAATATAAAACTTGAATACAAAATTTATGTTATAATGATGCTGATGCTTCAATATAGAATATTAAATTGAAAATAATACCTTTTCCTTAACCTTTCTCCCTTTTTTCTTCTTTCTTTTTCATCAAAACATCCAATATATTTTCAATCAAAAATTTTCTTGTACGCCTTGTATCTGGAGAATACATACAGTGTAGCCAAACCCAAACTATCATTTAACTTACTATGATCTGCTTATTCTAAAGAAAATACGAAAACTCGACTTAGGGGCCGTTCAAAAATTTTGTGGCCCCTGATCCAAAAACTAATTATCGACCAAGATGGCAATCTTTTTATTAATTTTTAACTTTCTTAAAATTCTTGTTTTTTTAAAAAATAAAACATTCAATACGAGTTTTTTAAATGACCTATTAGAATAATTAAATATGTCTACATCTTTATAACTCTTATTGATATTATTGTATATAGCACAAATTCTCCATGTAGGTGACATGTACAGTGCATTTGTATGTGCCTTGTTGCAGTAGAACAAGCTACTATTTCCCTTCTCTTTGCACCGTAGATGAGCGCTCCACCACTGAACCATAAAGTCCACCTGATAAAAGTGCAGAGTTTTTGATAAACAAGTTGATTTTCACTTTTTTTCTTTAAAACGTGATTGTACGAGGAAAAAAAATTATGTCAAAAAAGAGAATTTATACTAATCTGGTGAAGAAACATTTCTCTGTGACATGTCAGAAACAATTGATATATTTTAGAAAACAGGATATAATAAATGACCTTGCTCTGAATTTTAAACACGCGACTTCCTTTCCTTATGAACAATATTGTTTTAACACTAATCCTCGTAAAATACAAAGGTATTTGTATCTGAAGGTGACCAAATACCTTGTAGCACGATATGTTGTTCGTTAAAGAGGTAAAAAAAGCTTTCAGCACGAAAAGAAATATTGGCTAATTATGGCCTGTTTTTCCTTGTTTACAAGCATGACATTCGAATTAGGATTCTTAACATGTAGAGTCATGCAATGGAAACATTTCAATTCAGATGTCAACGCTTCTAAGAATTCATGTTGCGTCTTAGTACTTCGGAGTCGGAAAGAGGAAAAATCTATATTCTAATTATACCTTTGAGCTCAGATGGACATATTTGCATTCTGTTTCCTGGGCGGCGTACTAACTACTCGATATGCGGTTCAGGCTCACTGTTTTTACTGCGGGTAGGGCTCGCTGTTACTTTGTTAGGCTCGGTACCCTAAGTACAAATCGAGCTCGGGCTGGTTACCCAATAGAACTCGATCTGATGCTCTCTGCTCTTAATGCTTCTCAAGCTCACTAGAGCTCGCGCGCGGGCATGTTATCCAAATCGGATTCAAACTTGCACTCACTACCAGGGCCGACCCTAGGCAATTTACCGCCCCATGCAATGGTATCATTTGCTGCCCCCTTCCTCCAGAAAGAACAAAACTTTTTAAGTATGTTACCCCATCATGAATAACGAAAGGGAAGGAGAGGCGAATCGCACTCAGAAAGGCCTATACAATCTCGTTGAGTCTGTTGTTTTTCTTTAAATAATAGTCTATTGTGTTAGTGAAAGATAAAGCAAACACACCTGCAGAAGAAAGATGGTAATCCTTTTTATGGAATTGAATATCGAGCTTCAATTACAATATAGAAGTTTTCAATACCAGTGCAAGTAGTTCTTTTATCTTTATTTCTTCATTTTCCTTCTATATATGTTTATTTTATTTTATTTTATTTTTTTTTTTAAACTTGTTTCCACCTTCAATGATAAGGAACTTGTTTGTGACAAAGACAAGTCTAGTTTCCATATCAAATCTGTGATAACGAACTAAATGGAACAACTGTTTGCTACTGTTCAAGAATTGAGTTCTTATATCTGACATCAAGCAATTCATGCTGGAATTTTTTTGACCATTTGCTTTAGCACTGTGCACGTTACCTTAAACTAATGCAACCTAAACATGATTTACGAATGTAGTATTCAAATATATCAGCTTAGTAAATTTAAGTATCATCATCATGACGGAGGGGTGTTTCCAACAAGAAATATTTACTTTAAATAATATAGTTATGACACAGTTTGCCACTCTTCGGAATTTGCCACCCCGTGCAAATGCACGTGTTGCACATACAGTGGCGTAGCTACGTTTATGCACCACCCCGCAAGAGAATACCCAGGGCTCCCCCGCCTTAATATTTGTGTGTGTGTGTATGTGTGTGTGTGTGGAATGATAGATAACATAATAAATAAACATACTTCCCTATATCTGTGAATAATAAGTTCAATGCATGGAACTACTAGGCCTAAATATTCATAAATGGAAACCACCAAGCGGATCGATTTTCCCTCTTTTCTGTCCGCTTGCTTGACCCACACGTCAAGCCTCCCAAAGAGACAAAAAAAGGGGGGTGGAAACCCTAAAATATGGCATAAGTAATTTTTCTGGGAGAAATCTAGAAATATTTTAGAATTGCGGGTGAGGTTATTTTCTCCAAGAAGGTTCAAGCGATCTTGTTCATGTTTTATAAATAGAGTAAACCCCGATTATGCGGCAGTGCCGTGATTTTTTTTAACCCTTTTGTAGTCACAGTCAATTACATATTTTTTCATAAGTAGTCGTTGCAGACTGACACTCAGCATGTAAATAAGTACCATATGTTCTAAAACATAAAAATAAATTGCATTGTAAAAATCAGTATTTCCAACAATAATGTAGTGTAATTCCTCATGCCGTAAACGTCGCCCACTTGCCGGTAAATGTCGATCGTCGATACAGCGACGCGTTGAAGGATTGCCGCTAGTTTGCCACTGGCGGCAGGGTTTTGTCGGGTCGAAACAGATATCTAGAGTCGGGGTGTTGAAGTTACCACCGCGTAGCAGCAAGGACTATTTTGGTCCGCGATTCTTGAATTCGCCGCGAAGAATTGCGAAGGGACCAACACGAACTATCGCCAGTCATGTGGGATTATTATATATTATATTTTTATGACGATTTCTTCCTAAAGAGAGCTCCGGGGGTCAAGAGTAACCTCTGCCTCTACATCATGAAGTGAAAACTCTTGAGATGAGTGTGTATACTTGTATGAATTTAGATGGCAACTGTCGCCGATCATTAGAAAGTGAATATGGAAGAACTATGAAATAAAGTAAATATACGCGTGTCATTTTGTTATAAAATTACATGGACAATGCATTTTATCTGATTTCAAACGGTTATCCTCGAATATAGACGGTTAAAGGAGTACTCTGATTATACAAATTAAAAAGAATTAAACGATTTATACTCTACAAGCGATATTCCGTTATCGCCTCCGTGGCGAAGTCGGAAGAGTACGCGGCTAGTAATCATAAGGTTGGTGGTTCGTGCCCATCATGGAGATTTTTTTTTTTTACTTTTTTAAAGTATTTTTTAGACTCGCCTTAATGTAAACAAATCACGCATATAGCCAATTTAACGTATCTTGGGGGAATAATTTTGTTGTTCACTGGCCTTCCGTCTCGTCTCTGCCACTGGTGGTATAATTTTCAAAACGGAAGTGGCAGTAGCGTAACACAAAAATGCCGGGCCCCCGCAGGATTATTTTTTTGGCCTCCCCTTCCCATGTCCATTAACTTCGTATTACATTATGTCTCTGTAGAAGACAATGGTTGATAAATCCATGGAATATAATAAAATTACAAATAAATTTATTACTCACCGAAAAAGGCAAAAATTATTTTTCCTTAACCTTCGAGCGCTGAGATGATTGTTTAAACTGATGTTGCTAGAATGGATTAATGTTCACCCAGAGCATATTTTTCTTTTCTAAAGTAAATAATGTCGTTAAGGGAAATGGATATTCCGTATTCAGCTCACTTTTTGTAGCCTATAGTTCTTGGCATTTGCTTCGCAGTGGGTCCCCAACCCTGCGGGCCTCCTCGCACTGCAAGCTCTGCGGGCCCCTCAGTTACGCCACTGCGAAGTGGGGCCACCGCGTAGCGTCGCTGCGGGGCCGCCAATTTTTGGCGAGATGTCGCTAGTTGCCCATCGGTGGTCCACCGACGCTTACGGCATGGGGTCTATTCTGATAAGAAGAAACCGATTGTTGTAAGGTATGGAAAACGGAATTTGGAAGAGTGATTTACGTGGTAGCAAATTACATTCATTCTTGACTGCGGAGTGAGATTCCACAGGCGACCACTGGCAGATTAATTACGAAATAATAATAATAATAATAACCCTAGCCAACAACTGGGAAAATAAGAATAGGCCCTACAGTGCAAAGGTCGAAAATTGCTGCCAGGTTTACAGTATAGTATTTTTTTTTTTTTGTGTGTGTTTACTCTTCTTTATTTTAGTGATTTAGACATAGAGTAAAGGTATTTTTAAAGTTTTACTACCTTTCTTGAACAATAAAACATATATTTTATGCTGAAATGTTTTTTCGTGTTTGCACTTTATTTTTACTCTCGGGTTTTCCGATTTTTGCTATCTCGGTACCCTTGCCATCCAATTCCGCGGATAATTGTGACTTTATTGTAAATATTTAATTGACAACCCTACACTATAACATAAGTCATTTCTCACAACTCTTGGAATGATAAGTTTTTTTTGGACAAAGTTTTCGAAATTCCCTATCATAATTTTCTTTATATGTCTTAAATAAACGTTTCAGAACAATAACGGCACAGTGACATGATTTAATTCTAAGAAAGGTAAATGAGACAGTTTAGTACGGTAGTCCGAACCTTTTATTTTACTTGCGTCAACTTTTCCCTTCACCCAGAAACCTTTATTATTTGAATGTTTTCACACAGTCTAGGTAACAAATATCGAGGCAACTGCTAAAAGGAGTAACGGCCTCTAATTTCTCTTCAAGGTTTATTATTTTTCTTTTGTGCTTC
This sequence comes from Thermobia domestica, assembly GCF_964235325.1. Classification (NCBI taxonomy): domain Eukaryota; kingdom Metazoa; phylum Arthropoda; class Insecta; order Zygentoma; family Lepismatidae; genus Thermobia; species Thermobia domestica. The sequence continues at coordinate 15,593,312 of NC_137457.1, forward strand.
AATAATCTGTTTTTTCAGGGCCTTCCCTATTTTTCCTTTTCTTTCTTTCTTTTTTTTTTTTTTTTACTGTAAATAAGTCAATAACTTCAGTCACAGAAAGTATGTCATTTAATCAGGAGAGCCTGGTTCTGAAAATCAGTGACAAGTGTTCTAATTTACAGTTGCCCAATGATGTAGCATTCATCTCCGATTCGTGGGGCCCCTCGTTCGATCCTAGTTTGCGCCAAGTGAATATTTATGATGGACAAACACCGTATATGTGGGTTTTTTCCCCACTTCCTTCATTCCACCATTTTATTCCTTCTCATTTTCACCATTTCCTTTAAGCTCGTACGGCATAATCGTGGGACATAAAACTGAAAAATTTCATTTCATATTTTTCTAATTACAGTTCACAACTGAGGGGTCTGGGGATATGAAAAACCAGCTAGGCTTAGCGAGAGCCCCACTCGAAAAATTTTGAAAAGTAGCCGTCCTGAAAATGCAACTTTAGGTATTTTTGAACAAAAATTAACTCTTTCTCGTGTTTTTGTCTTTCGTTCTTTTTGTCGCAACAGATAATATGTATTCTAGTGTAAGAGTATTGGGCATAACCAGGGAGGTTCTAGTATTCTAATCCCCGATTTTAGTTCTCGTTACGCCTTTCTGAATGTCAACCGTTTGAAACATAACAAGTGTGGAAATTTTTTACCTCAAAATACCATGGAGAAAAGCTCGTTGAATTTTTCATTCAAAAAGGAACCGTCGTCTTGTTGAGAAACAGAATTACAGTTAAAAAAAAAAAAAAATGATACTTTTGACTCTCAGCGCCACAATTCCGGAATTTAACATGTGTTCATCCCTGGTAAAACGCCCCTGACCAAACTTTATAACCCGTTTTTAAGAAAAAATTTGGCCCTTCTCTATAATTTAAGAATTACTTCTAAAGATTCTATAAATATTTTATACATTAGATTTACAAGAGTACATTAGAAACCATGCACATTCTATGGCATCAGGAATCTCCGCAAAGAATCCACAAGATGGCAAGTCATCATGACACGTGTTCCTGCCCTGTACTATTGTGTACTGTTGAGATTGACAGTGAAATTCGTTTGAAACGATCAAATTTTTTCGTCTTTTTTCTCGTGCTATATCTTTATGATAGTGTGTGTGTGTTCATCCATCTCCGTATATGGGGCCGCGGTGGCTCAGTGGTAGAGCGCTCACCTCTGGTGCTAGGAATCCCGGGTTCGATCAAAGCCCCCACCAAGTGAACTTTGTGGTGGACAAACACCGTGTGCGTGGGTTTTCTCGGGGTTCTCCCGTTTCCTCCCATTTTCATCATTCCACTATTTCATTCATTACTCATCATCACCGTCTCCTTTAGCCTAACCGGCATAACCGTGGGACGTAAAACTCAAAGATTTCATTTCCATCTCCCTATATGTAATATTTACATATGAACTAACCTTCCATTTGCATTTTCAGAATTTTTTTAATTCGTTACCATTTTTCGAGAAAAAAATAATTACCATGACTTTTGCAATGGCCCTCGTATGTGTTTGTATGTGCTGAGCACCCCCCACAAAATTTCTGGAGCATGTTGTACCAACAGAGCAATCCCGGAGTCGGTACCCCTAAACTTAATAGTTATAGTAGTGGTCTTCCTCGACGAAAAAAAAAGCCACATGTTAGCTGCGATGAAAGTCGCTCTTCATTAGTATTAGAAAATATTTTACTATAACAGAGGTTATTAGGTTATTATAAATACCCTAAACAGATATTAGCGAGGTATGGTGGCTCAGTGGTACAGTGCTTACGTCTGGGAATGTGAAGTCCCTGGTTCGATCTAGGGATGGCCACAAAGTTCCGTTTCCGGCAGAACCGGTTCTCGGAGATCCGGTTTTTAGAATCGGTTCCAGACCTGGATCCGAAAATCCGGTTCCAGAACCGGATCTTAGGAACCGGTTCCAGACTTGGGTCCGAAAGCCAACAAAGACCCTTAAAGCAGGGACAAAGTTCACCTTCAAAAAATGCAAAGAGGACCATGCGCTTGTGTCCTCCCTGCCCAGACCCGCTTGTGAACCAAGAAAAAGATTTTGGTGCACCAGTGGGTGTTTAGCCAAATGAGTTGGCCAGTTTGCCTGTTCAACCAATGAGTTTGCCAGTTACCCAGTTTATTTAGCCAAATGAGACAAGCTGCCGCCGCCTGGACGCCTGCCTGTCGCTTCCACCATTTCATCTAGCATACTGTTAGTGTTGCCACGAGACGAGACATTTCTCGTGTCCCGTCTCGTCTCGAAAACGAGACGAGACACGAGACGAGACGGGACGTCTCGTGAAATGTCTCGTGTCTCGAAAATGCAAACGCTGGGGGAAATGGCCAAGATTGAAATTGCCAGTGGTCATATAGATTGCAAAAGGAAAATCCCCTTTGTGAGAAAACATGTTGGAAAGCCTTCATAGAAAAGTGTCCTCTGTCTATTGAATGAATCAATCGTGATACATGAGCTTCCAGGAATATCATCCTTAATGTCTTGTCCCCAATTCCCCTTGCTGTAAACTGAGGAATTCTCATTTTTTTCGTTTCTGGCTGGAATGATGACAAACAAAATCAAAGACAGGGAAGATTTTTACAAGGTCAAGAAACCGAACTACCACGACCATCTATTCAATTTGAAAACTGGATAAGGTCTACACTCATTACAGGCTGTAGTTGAAAGTTCTGGTTGAGATGGCGGATTCTCTGGTGGCGGTATTCTTTTTGCTATATGAACCGAAATTAACCGAAAACGGCAATTGAAGTATGTCATCTTGCAACTTTGTCATCTTGCAACTTGCAATTTTGTCTTCTCTCTCGTTCTCTCTCTCTCTCTCTCTCTCTCTCTCTCTCACACACACACACACACATACACATAAAAATACACTTTTACCATTTTACCAATCGCTCGCTTATTATACAGCAGTCATGTTGTAAAATTCAGCTCTTCGTTTGGAAGGCGGGCGCAGGACAAAAAAAGCAGATATTATCGACGAACCCTTCAAATTGTTTGCTTTCAGCAAATTTATGATACTAACAATAACACTTTAAATGAAGAGATTTTACAGGGGGACCTTCGTTTTGTTACGCGGAAATGTTTGATCTGACCAGTATGCGAAATTGCCCTCTGCTTCCAAGGTTCGCCGACCCTACTGTTCCTTTCCTCTTTTAAGGTCGCGTCATAACTACCCTTCTTTGAAAACCGAAGATGCAGTACAATTGTGACGTCACGGCGGGAACAGAAACAGCTTTCGCCCAAGGTCCTTGTCATTCACCCTTGTTTGTTTCTTTGATTTTTGCAGGAAAGTGAGTGATTCTTGCTTTCCTGTATTAAGAAAACATTAATTACTGTAGTGCTCGTGTTAGCCTATAAGCATGTCGAATTCTACACTAAGTACTTGGCGCAATTATAGTAGAAATATTACGGGTTCCAAAGTTATTTATCATGTATTTCCCTCGGTTCCTTTGCGGAAAGTTTAGCGAAAGAAATGCTGTCGGAAAGATATCTTTAAAGTTGAAAACGCCAGCGTCTATTCCGATCATTTTATTCCCGAAGCTTGTGGACATAATTTAAAATGTGAGCTTCTAAATATTCTACCCAAGAAAAAGTTTAAACAAGACGTGCCTTCACTAAACTTACCTTTACTATACGGAACCGTGTTGATGTAAATAATGAAAGAATTAAATGTACGGAAGTTAGGTGTTTAAAGAAAAAACAAATCAGACATTGGGGTGTAGCCACATGAAATAACTATTGTGACTGAAATAAAAAATAACTCTTTGTTTATGTTATTTTTCGTTTGTTTTGTGGAGAGTGAGGGGCATAAACCAAAGGAAGAGCTCTCCTTTTTGTGTAAAGAGAACGAAAAACTGAAGTCTAACAGTATGTACAAAGCCAAAATAATATGTTTACAAACGAAGTTAAAAGAATTGGAAAGCAAATATAATAAAGAATTAATTTCAAAGGCCAGTTCTAAAATATAATATTGGGATCGTTTCAATAAAGTGGTTAATAACCGGTGGTGGATATATTACGAAAAAGTTTTATACAGGGCCAAGTAAATATGCTAATGAATGGCAAGAAAAAACTAAGATGGATTGATTAAGATATCATTCGTGCATTAACACAACATGTCTCATTGATAAATTATACAATCATCTGCGGTTACAAGTTCGAATCCCCGTACCCAATGTGTCAACATTTCGACGTTGTATGATTGCGAATAGATCACGACAATATAAGAAACTTTAATCCAAAATGGCCACCCAAAAATCAACTTTTTTTAGACCACTAGCTAATCTGGGTGTACTGTCATGAGTTTGTTACACAAATGGGGCAACCACCATATAGTGGCACACACCCCGCGGTTATGGGAACAGATTTGTACCATGGAGGTGAAGACTGGCCCCAAGCATTCTTTGGTCCGATGTGTCGTTCAGCTCCCATTACTATGGCACTTTAAGTAGAGCTTACTGTGCAGTAACATATAAAATTTCAATCAAATACTTTCCATTACTCAATAAAATTATTTGGTTCCGAGCTTTTTAAAAAAAAAATAATTGCAACAAATCTAAACATGCTAAAATGGAAAGTAGTTTTTGGATTGGTATGGAAACCTAAAGGCTGGAATATATGAAATCAAAGTGTACACACATATCTGTCTATCTATCTCTCTATTTATCTATATATCTTTCCATCTCTCTGTCTCTCTCTGTCTCTCTCTCTCTCTCTCTCTATATATATATATATATATATATATATATACACTATAAAGCAAGTGGGCTGATAGTATACGATAGTGTCGTGGATGGTGACACCTTTTCATCGAACTTTGCTTGTCGTGTAAACATTATTTGACATTAGTGTCTTCATCTTCAATGTACCTATGAGCAATTTACTGTATATTCGTGTATTGAAACTGGTGAAACAAATTTCAATGTATCAGAATGTAAAAAAAAAAAAAAAAAAAAAAAAGCCAGGGTCGAGAAGCCTCAGACAACTTACAGCAGAGATATATTATCTTGTAAATTATTTGTCCTTGCCTTGTGAGCTTATTTGAATTTATTTTTTAAGACCTTTAGGCAACTTTGGCCCACCCCGAATGAATGATGATGGGAAAATTAGTGGAATGAAGAAAGTGGTAGGATACTAGACAACTTCGAGAAAACACACACATTCGAAAAATGAAATGAAATATTTGAGTTTTAGGTTCCACGGTAATGCCGGTTAGGCTAAAGGAGACGGTGATGATGAGTAATGAATGAAATGGTGGAATGAAAAAAGTGGGATGAAACGGGAGAACCCCGAGAAAACTCACGCACACGGTATTTGTCCACCACAAAGTTCACTTGGCAGGGGCTGGGATCGAACCCGAGACCCCAAGCGCCAGAGATGAACGCTCTACCACTGAGCTACCGCGGCCCCCACACACATTCGATGTTTGTCCACCACAAAGCTCACATGGCACTAACCGAGATCGAACCGACTACCACATACACCAGAGGTGAAGGCTTCACGGTGTAGTTTCCGTGACATTTCTTGTCTTTGTGTTCTGGTTAATACTTGTAACTTAGTTGTATCTTGATTAGCATGGTGCAGCCTGCTACATTTAACTTTCGTTCCCATGGTATGTGCTATATTTTTTACGAGACAAGACGAGACAAAACGAGACAAACGAGACGAGACGAGACGGGACGGGACAGAACCTCTCGAGACGAGACACGAGACGGGACGAGCACATTTTTTCGAGACGAGACACGAGACGAGACATGCTTTGCATGAGACGAGACGAGACAGCCTGAAGTCTCGTCTCGTCTCGTCTCGTGGCAACACTACATACTGTTCACAGCCTGCCAGCAGCTCGGGTTTAGCGTAGGGATGATCACAAAGTTTCGGTTCTAGCGGAACCGGTCCCGGGAGGAACCGGTTCTTGGAGATCCGGTTTTCAGAACCGGTTCCAGAACTGGGTCCAAAAACCCGCTTCCAGAACCGTATCTTAGGAACCGGTTCCAGACCTGGATCCGAAAGCCAACAAAGACCCATAAAGGAGGCACAAAGTTCACCTTCAAAACACTGCGAAGAGGACCATGCGCTTGTGCCCTCCCCGCCCATATACGCTTGTGCCCTTCCAAAAAAATTGGTCCACCAGTGGGTGTTTAGCCAAATGAGTTGGTCAGTTTGCCTGTTTAGCCAATGAGTTTGCCAGTTACCCAGTTTATTTAGCCAAATGAGACAAGCGGCCGCCGCCTGGGCGCCTACCAGTCGCTTCCACCATTTCATCTAGCATACTGTTCACAGCCTGCCAGCAGCTCGGGTTTAGCGTAGGGATGATCACAAAGTTTCAGTTCTAGCGGAACCGGTCCCGTAAGGAACCGGTTCTTGGAGATCCGGTTTTCAGAACCGGTTCCAGACCTGGGTCCAAAAACCCGGTTCCAGAACCGGATCTTGGGAACCGGTTCCAGACCTGCACCCGAAGAACCGGTTCCAGACCTGATCCGAAAAACCGGTTCCTGAACCGCATCTTCTAGAACCGGATCCGTTCAAACCCGAAAACCGGTTCCACCAGGAACCGGTTCTGGCCATCCCTAGTTCGATCCTCCAGCCAAATAGAATAATCGTTAAACTGAAATGTTTCATGTCATTTCATTTTCCTAAACAGAAATTAGTATTTTGGTTTTATTTCAAGAACTTGACTAACTTCAAATCTTAACTTTAATATTCAGTTAAACAGGAACTAAAATCTGTAGAGGAAAATATCCTACAAATGTACTTAACATGTTAAAGTTTACCTTCATATGAAGTTTGCTAATGACAAGAAGAGCTCTGTAAATAGTGTAATGTATTTTCCTTGTGATTTTTCTTTCATCTTCATTTTTAAAGAAAATGACCCAGTCGAAAGACAGTATCGTAACATGTAGGTTGCAGAAGGAGCAACTGCCCCTCCATGTCAGCTGCTAGCCGTTCGAAGATGAAACCCCTTTCAAGGTGAAACTTCCTGCTATACATTAATGCATAATAAACAGGAATGTGTAAATGAAGTACGGCATAGATTCACCACACACACACACACACACACACACACACACACAATGATATAAATCTTTCAGTAGACTTTCTACTGTTAGGTCTCGAGAAATAATAGTCTATACAGGGTGCTTCAAAACAACACCAACAACGTTTGAGAGGTGATTCCTGGCACCAAGATAGGACAAAAAGTATAAGACCAACCTGGGGGCACAAATTCTTCCTTTCGGAATTATAAGCTGCCCAAAACATGAAAAAAAATTAACTTTAAAGGTCCATATCTCCAATACTATGGGATCTACCCTAGTTTGGCCAAGACTTCACTTAAGAACTAGTATGTGCCGTATCTAAATATCTATGTTTCAAAATCCTGTGGTACTTCCGCAACAATTTTTATAGAGGTAGTTGCAGAGTACTTCAAGTTATATATGCTCGTAGCCAAACTGCGTTTATAAAAAATGTTGTCTGAGTACCATAGGATTCCGAAACATATATTATTGGATAGCACGCATATTCTTCAGTTCCTAAGTGAAGTCTTGACCCGACTACAGTAGGTCCTATAGTTTTGGAGCTATAGACTTCTGATGTTTTCTTGATGTTCATTTTTTGATGTTTTCTTCAGGCTATAACTCCGAAAAGAAGCATTTGTGTACCCAGGTTGGTCTATACTTTCCGTTTCATCTTGGTGTCAGGAATCACCTCCCAAATTTTGTCGGTGTTATTTTGAAATACCCTGTATATTTCTTAAGATTTTAAGCTGTGTCAGATATTGTCATCTTAGTTTAACTTGTGAAGCATAGAAGGAGCCCAACACGCCATTTTGAAAAGAACTGAAAATAATTTAAGGTGCTGATGCTGAAAATTATCTGAGAAACATTTCCCAAACAGAAGTACAGTTGAACGTTGATAACTCGAACTTCGATTAGTCGAATTCTCTGAAAACTCGAATTATTTTCACATTTCCTTGAATTCTGCATACACATATCAAAATAACCTCTAAAAGTCGAATGTTTAAAAATTATAATCTCGTTAAGTCGAATTTTAAGTGTTTCGTAATCATGTTTAAAAATCTCCGCGACTCGAACTTTCGTATCTCCGATCTTCTAGAAGTCGAAGTTTACCTTTATTATTCGAATTTCTCCGGATGTCACCTCGATAATTCGAAGCTATAGCTCTTGGCTTTTACGTACTTGTCATTGTTGCTAATGTGTACAGTAATTCTATTTTACTTATATCTAGACATAAAAGCCCCCATCCAAAACAACACATCTACAATATTTTTATTTTTACTATAGTCATCTTATTTGGCTAAGAAGGAACAATGATGAGGGTCATGATCAGTGGCGTATTTACGATTTTGTTTCGGGGGGGGGGCTTTGGTAACTTTCGGGGGGCGGAGGCTTTGCCTGAAAATGTGAAAATTCTGCAAGACATTTCATATACTTTACTATAGTAAGTAAGATTTCGGGGGTCTTAAGCCCGGAAGCCGCCCTAAAAACGCCACTGATCGTGATAGAGAGTACAGTGGAAATAAAGCGATGGAGAGAGCAAAAGAGACTACAATTACTGGACGATATCGAAACAGAAAAGTTTTACGTGAAGACGAAGATGTTAGCGAAAGATCGTAGAGCATGGAAGTTTCTTAGTAGCAACATATGATGATGATGATGATGATGATGACGATTAAACTATCTCTGTTTATCAATATCCAACTGTCATCAAAACTGATATAGTTCTCTTTCTAAACATTACATCCTTTTTATTATCTTTTCTTTTTCTAAAAGAAAGTACAAACTGTTTTCTTTTTATTAGCGAAAACGATCTTCTTTTATTCACGAGGGAATTCTCAATTCGCAACATTAAAAATACTTCCTTATAACCTGCCACACTGAGAAACTCGCTGCTTCAACATTCATTAGAAATATTTCGCTTCCATATTTACAAAACATTAAAAGCAGTGTGTGAGATTGCAAATTGCAGTGATACCAGTTCATATGCACTTCATTTCTTTATTTCTCAGTCATAAATCTCCTATTTCTTAATTCATGTATTTATTTTTTACTTTTTAAATTATCAACAGTTCCGTAATATATAAGTATGTTTCTTCTGTAAATCGTTAAGAGAATGTAATTTTAAAGAATAGAGCTTCGTGTGTTATTGTTGCATAATGCAAGCTCTAATGAGAAGGTTCCCTGGTTCATCAAACTCAGGCCATGGGAGTTTGTGGTGGTTAATGTAGTGAGTGTGTTCCCTCATTCTTTTCAGCTTGTGGCTAAGTCGCAGCGTTCTCCTCTGGTGCATGAGTTCTTGGTTTGATCCCAGCTCACGCCAAGTTAGCTTTGTGGTGGACAAACTTCGTATGCGTGGGTTTTCTTGGGGTTATCCCGTTTCCCATCACTTTGTTCATTCGACCATTTCATTCATTTCTCATCGTCTCCTTTAGCCTAGCCGGCATAACGGTTGGACACAAAATTTAAACATTTCTCCTGGTGGTCGAAGAAAGAGAATTGTTCTAGAACGGAAACGAAATTTGTACAAAATCTACGATACGAAAAAAAAAAACAACACCTTATATCTCATCTTGTGTGCAACAGTGTTGACTTCCTCTGGAAATCTAGTGACATATCCCTACTTTGTGAGAACGTTCTTTCATTCTACCTAACTTTGACATTACTTAAGTTCCATTCTATTTATAAATAGTAGTGTTACATATTTACACTTTTTATTTCCAAGATGGGAAATAGTAATACCCATCCCAACAAGGAATACATTTTTCCTGCTCACTATAAAACTTACTTCACTATGCATATTGTTTGTAAGAACAATAGCTTAAATTTATCGAAAAATACGTATAATTAAATGCCCTGTTACACTTTTAAATTGATATTCTTTTTAAACTTCAAGATCTCACTCAACGACTTGTTTCATAATGCAGACATACGATTACTTGAACAGCAATTCTTAAGAGGCCTCATCACTGCGAAATTAAAATACCACTAATTTTACAGTAATTATGTGATATCTTCAAATAGATAAAAGATAATCGAAAAGTGGAACAAGACCTCCCTAGACAATATTATTTTGCATAAGATACCGTTATCATGACTCATTTATATGCTTTCGATTTCCAGTCATTTAGAAATTTGGCATTTATTTTCGCATTTCTAAATAACTACAAACGGAAAGCTACTAGGTGACTCCTGATAATGGTACCTCATGCAAAATAACATCGTCTAGGGAGGTCTTGATCCAGTTTTCGATTATCTTTTATCTATTTGAAGATATCACATAATTACTGTAAAATTAGCGGTATTTTAATTTCGCAGTGATAGGGACTCTTAAAGAATTTACAGTGTTTTGAGAATATAAACCAATGGAAATAAAGAGAATTTTCAATTCGTTTTCCTAAATCTTTCTGAAAAAGCGGCCCGGTCCCATGTCTCAAAAAGGAAGATGAATCTGGAATAGAGAATTGTTTTCGCATTATCATAAAAAAACAAAATTTACTTCATACAATCACTGTTGTGTATTGTCTAAAAATGGAGGTGGGGGGGGGGAACGAGTATCTTGCTCTCCATGAAAATTTCAGGGGAACAGCTACCCCTTTGCCACCCGTTTCCGGCGCCCCTGACCAGAATGCCTTACTTTTTGCCTCATCGGTAATACTAATAATTCGAATCCCACGCTAAACTGTAGGCTCACATCTAATACAGCATTTGATGCTAAAGGGACATTGAACTCATATCTAACGAATTATGGCACAGGGAACTTGTAGATAAATTAAATGAAATTTCTAGGTTAACATTCTAAGGTTATGGCCTTTAGGCGAAACGGGGCGAATGATTAATGAAAACAAAGGATTATGAAGAAGTTGGTGGGATGTGAATGTGGGAGGGAAATGGAGAATCCTGGAAACACGATATTGTCCACCATAAACTTTGTCAAATAGGAGACTCCTCGAACCACAGGCGAACTCTGTATTACTGAACCAGGGCGTACACATGTTGGGACTACCTGTGTCCTTATCCCTTCAAAACTTCCTAACTCAACATCCATTTATGCACTTTTTCAATAAAAGTATATTTGTTCAACAGGGAAATGATTGATGTAACATGAAAATTTGATCTTATACTTCGTCTGTACTCTTTCTCTTATAGATCAGTGGTAGAGCATTCACTTCTGGTGCGTGGGGTCCCTGGTTCGATCCCAACTCGCGCCAAGTAGACTTTGTGATGGATCAACACCGTGTGCATGGGTTTTCTCCCGTTTCCTCCCATTTTCTTCATTTAGAACTCACGCTTGGTCTAGTGGCTAGCACGCTTGTCTTCGGTTCGCGTGGTCCCGGATTCGATTCTCGGTGGGAGTACAGTTGAACGACCAAAGTGGTTCGATTAGTGGAATCACTATACTTAGTAGGTCCACGTCTCCTTTAGCCTAGCAGGCATAACTGTGAGACGTTAAACTAAATCAAACCCCTCCCCACTCCAAAAAAAAGAACACTTTATTCCACTATTTCACTCATTTCTCATCATCACCGTCTCCTTTAGCCCACCTGCGTAACGTGGGACGTAAAACTTCAAGATCTCTTGTAGAAACAATCTAGTTGTATCACTTTTTCTTTCTAAAAAATATAGATGGAATTATTTTACAATTACTTGTTTTCTTTTCCGGTGCACAATAATACCCGTTCAATACCACATAGACGTATATGGCTTATAGTATTGTCCCTCTCCCCCTTCAAAGCTTGGGTTCCTGGATTCGCCTTTATACTGAGCTATGATGTTTTCCCACAGAAGTTGTAAAGATTTCATTTCCCTTTTAACATCTGAATTATTGATCTGAATGTATCTACAAGAGTATTTTACAGCAGCAGATCTGTATCCTTGAGAAATGCTTGTTCATCACTCCTCTCACATCCTTGACATTCACCATTAATCAAACCAAATCTCACCCATTCATACAAACACAAAGCAAATTGAAAAGTTGGGGTCTTACCTCCCTGGTCTTCCTCTTGAGCTCGGCACACAAATGCGAGCAACAATAGCGTCCACAGAGTGGCAATCATATTGTTGAATTGATTTGTTGTTTATCTGTTGTTCCTCCTCTCTTTGTATATGTGTGTGTATTTCTAGCAGTGTGTTGTTGGTTGCGCGAATTCAAACAGAAGAGTGAATGCTTTGACCTCGGCGGTGTTCTTTTATAGACGGTCGCTGGGAGGCTGCCACTCTTTGTCAGACAGACAGGAAAAACTGTTCAGGGGAAACCCGCTTACTCTTTCGGACAGCTTCGTACAACCATTTTCATTATTTAAAGAGTGAAAGAAAAAAAAAATTAGGAGTGAATATTGTAAATTGAGACTACGTCATCGTAACACCTTTTGATAATTTCTTTCAGAAGAAGAAGAGCTACTACCGCGTTGTCAAAATAGAGTCATCGTCATAAATTTCAACAACCACGAAACAAATCGAGTAACATTCATTTGTCTCTTCTTTCTTTCTTTGGTGGGAAAGCCAGAAGCTACAATGATTAATTTTTGTTTACTTTCTGCCTCCACTACGTCATGTGCTGACTGACCTTGAGGATTAAGTGCTGGAAAAAGAAGATGGGTTAATCACGGTGTGAAACATCATTTCTATGTTAAATATTTCATCAAATGATAACGTTCTTCATTTGTTTCTCATCACTTGTTAGGATGATGTACGTACGTACAACATGGTCGTTGCAGCACAGTGAGCCACATTGCTTGAGGGTTTTTGAGCTGAAAATAAGTTAAATGCATTGCAAACTGCAATAAAATTCTATGACTTAAGGTTTTAACGTACATTCTGAGACTTCGTGAAGCATGACTTGTTTAATATCAGATCGAAACAGTCTTAACGCATTAAAAGTGAGAATTTTTAGCAAGAAATTTATAAAGCTCTTAGTGTTGCTTTATAGCAACTAAGTGACGGGTGTGATTTCGGGTTCACAGGCGCGAATTTACAAATGTTTATTCGGAGGGTCCCAGCCACTGGCGTAACTAAAAGCTTGGGGGCCCCTGATGGCTTGAGGCCCCCCGCAATGCGGGGTCTGCGGGGCCCTTATTTACACCCCTGGTCCCAGCTTTGGGACCTTCCAATACTACAAGCTACTGCATCTATGTTGTATTGAACGGTTATTATTCTGCGCCCGAACAGACGATAAGTAATTGTCAAATATTTTCACATATATTTTCATTTAAAAAATGGTAGTACATACTAGATTGCTTTTATAAAAGAAAGAGTACACATGAATTCAGAAATTACATTTTCATACTACATCAATCATTTCCCTATTAAAGAAGTATAATTTTGAAAAAAGTGTACAAATGTAAGTTGAATTAGGAAGTTTTTGGGGGTCCCAACAGACCCCTTGTGGATGTGTTCCTGGATGAGACCAAAGTTCTTTTAGACATCCAAGGTAAGTTGCTGTACATACTAAATTTTATTCAATTTAGCTGTCTTAGAAGCATCATTATACTATAATTGAAGACTGATTGTCAAGTATTCGATGAAAAATTATCTCGCTTCCCCACCTTTCAAAGAAAAGAAAAACAAAGAAAAAAGAAAGAAAACTAATAGTCACAGCCTGCGCCCTAAAAACCCCTCTATGTGAAATGATATTAAGTTATTCTATAGTAATTGAGACATCAACTTTATTACATTGTTATCAGCACACCTTTTGTTATGTTTTTAATTAGTGTTTGTTTTTCGACATCTCTGAGAGGGAGAAAAAAAAACCAAAGAAATCGTGAAGGTGCCCTCTCGAAGGCCCACGGCATGATTTCTGTTCTAGGAACGAACAAGCTCTCTCTGTGTCGTGTGCAAATAAATCACACCTAATTACCATTGGATCCAGAGTGACCTTGTGACCATCTCATGCTGCATTTGGTCCGTGTGACGATGCAAATCCTAAGTCTTTCTTCTGATCCCCAGAATGAATTGCCTCCCTCCGATGACCTTGACAAGTAGCATCTTCTCTCGAATCATTTTATTTCTACAAAGTTGCCAAAGGAGCTGCTTTTTTGTGGATTCTTTACAGCACAATGATAAAATTAACTGGAAGTAATTTTCTTCCTGAGGGGCGTTGCGATGCAACTCACGTACCATCTGATTGTGAATGTTACACAACCATTGAGCCAACCAACACTTGCTTCCTTCTCATCGCTTACCACTCAGGGCTGTTAGCACTCCAACCACGTTCATTACAAGATACTTCAACGATCCTGCCTTTCGAACGTAATTCTATCTCTGAAGAACTACCAAGATCATCTGCGCAGAAACGAAAACTTAACATTCCTTGCTATTCAATGGCGTATTTGAATCTGTAATCAGAATTTGTTTTACCTTCTTTGGTTCTCCCCAAGAATTTAAGAATTACTCCCAGAAGCGACAGTCCTATTAGCGACAGGAACTGTTATCTGTCCTATGAGCGACCGATTCATTTACATTGAGATGGTGGAAGATGATATGATTCCCTCTCGTAAAACATGTTTGCCTCTGGCGTTATTAGCGTCCGAACAACTTTGCTATGAAAAATCTACGTGCCAGTGACACTGTTCGTCAGATATATTTTCCCTTTACTGTGAGTTCAAATAAAACTTACGTTAATTTTGAATTAGATTTGACATAAAGTATATCAAATAACGAGGAGACAACAGGGATATTTCCATGAAAAGTATGTTCCTATGTAATTAATTATTGAAAATCCAATTGTAATATCCCCTTTCTTCAAAAGCCCTGCTTTCTGTATTTAATTTAATTCAAATCTAATTACTCACTAAGCAAAGCAATATATTTTATTTTGGAAAGCTTAAACCTGTAACAGTTTCGCCAGTTATCTACTTTTTAGACTTACTAAGACTCTACGAATAAAATGAGTAAAACATTTCAACAATAAAAGACAGCTTTTGAGATCAATTTTATCTGATTGGCTATTCCCAACCAAGCCCACCAATTACAATGCAGTTGACTCTAAACAATCCAAAAGGTAAACAAACTCTTTAAATTACCTTCCCTCCCTGTTGTAAGCTACCAAAACATAAACTAATTGCTTAATTTGCCTTCCTCCCTTGTTTTGACTTATACATAAAAGCTTGTCGTATAGCAATGTGATAGAATCCCTTATAGCTGGGTGAACTGTTGAGTCCTGCGAGAGATTTGAACTTGTGTAATAATTTCTTCGGATAAAGTGTTTTTAGATTTCTTTGATATCTTCAAGTGGTGAGTACCCTGTTTTCGATTTCTTTCTTATGCCACTATGTTCCGTATCATTTTAACATGCAATTTTTAATTACATTAGGATCATAGACAGAGGTGGAGCTACCCTAATTATTTAGTTAGTTTTTCCCTTGATATAGTCAGTGTACTTATAGAAATGAATTAAAAAGTATGATATTAGGAAGAACGTATAGTGCATGGGATCCCTGGTTCGATTCCAGCTCCCGGCGTGTGCACTTTGTGGTGAACAAACACCATGCTCGTGGGTTTTCTCGGGTTCAGGGGCGTCATTTCAGACTTCGCTTAAGGGGGACAAGAACACCACCGACATAAGACTTTCACGGAGTACATGTATTTCTCAAACTCTTGGGGGGGGCAATTGCCCCCTCCTGTCCCTTCCTAATTGACGCTTTTGCTCGGGTTTCTCCCGTTTGCTTCCACTTTCTTCATTCCACCATTTCATTCATTTCTCATGATCACCGTCTCCTTTAGCCTAATCGACATAACCGTGCGACTCAATCTTAAAGATTTCGTTTCATTTTTATATCTGATTAATTGTTAAGGATGTTTGTTAAGAAATTGTTTATGTCCACATGTTGTTTATTTGTAAAGGTATGTAAAGTAAGGGAAGGGACTGAAGTTTTTCCTGTAGGTATCTCATTAAGTTTTTTTTAAAAATTGTTAATTGTTACAATTAATGCTCATTATAATTGTGAAACGGCTGGAAGAAATGAGAGTCTAGGAACGTAAATTTTTCATAGTATATTTTGTTTGGTTTTAAATCACACTAGCGTGAAAGAAATTAAAGAAGAGGGAACCTTATCTTCTTCTATTATCTTGGTATGAACGAATCGGTGACTCAGAGCAGTTAACAGATCGAATCGGTCGCTCATAGGACAGTTAACAGTTCCTGTCGCAAGTAGGAATGTCGCACGTGGGACGACACCGAATTTAAAGATAGAACGTTCCTAACTGTTAAGAGAGTGTGTGTAATTGCCAGTGACAGAGATATAGAGGATCTTGACGACTCTCTACGTGCAAACTTGGCTCCTTCAAGGGCGCCGATCCTGGGGAGCCGAGGCACCCCCAAAGCTGATGTGGACCCCTTATTGTATTTAAGAATATACAATATTTGGTAAAATTTGAATGCAATTTGTCTTAAAATCCTGATATATGCCTTCTGCATCTGAATGGGACCCCCCCAAATTTACAGAGAAATCGGCGCCCTTGTCAGTACCCCTTTCTCAGTAGCGACCATGTTGCTCCTTACTAAAATACTAAAAGACGTCGATAACTATTGGTGTTATCAAATGTTTAAAAACTACTTTTTCATGCAATAGCATTTACTGACAATCCCTAAAGCATCAACCTTTGAGTTGACTACTAGAAATAAGTTTAGTATAGGCTCAGTGACGTATTTAGGGGGGGTTCCGGGCTTAAGCCCCCCGAAATCTTAATTACTATAGTAAAGTACGTATATGAAATATCTTGCAGAATTTTCACATTTTAAGGCAAAGCCCCCCTTCCGAAAGTTAGCAAAGCCCTCCCCGAAACAAAATCGTAAATACGCCACTGTATAGGCTATAAACAGTAAAGCCATATCTAGCATCTTGGTGCTACATCTAGCATAATGCACATGCATTTAGCATCTAGCAACTTCATTTTAGCATCTTGGCCAAATCTAGTATAATTTCATTCTACCCTCTGATGAACAGAAAAAGAACGAAAATTTAGATGGTTCAAGGACCGTCGGGAATTCTTCTTAGTTGAAGCGATGTTTGGAACAATGAGACCAGCCAGTATTTCCGCAGTTGTAATTTATTGTTGAATTCAGAGAAATGTTCAAAAATAGCAAAACGTGACTCTACAAAACATATTTACTTACCCATAGTTTTATTACTGTCAACTGAAACCTGAATGTTTGGTTATCTGGGATGTTTCTGTCCCTTTCAATTTACAACTTGAGAGGGGAGGGATATGAGCTAGTAATACACTAAAGAAATGCTTCAGGCCTGTGTCGGAAGCGGCATGTTGTGTATATATTTCTTAAAATGTTATCCATTCATAAAACATAAATTCGACCTTCCTCCCCTATAATGTGCCATTTACCAATTTATTTCATTATCATTCCTGACAGCGTCATATTAACTTTGTACATAAATACAGTTGAAACACTTCATTAAAATAATGAAGATAAGTAGGGGCGGGTCTTTAAAATTAGTTAGGAACGATAATTTGAAAATCTGGCATAATTTACAAAAATCTAGCATAATTCAGACCCGTGTTTGGCACCATCGCGAGTCTCGAGTGTGGCAACCCTGGCTATAAAGAAAGTGAAATTGTTTTTCTTTACTTTCAGTATACATGCAGTGCTAGCAGAATGCCGGCGAGAATACGTTTCATGTTGAACCAAAACTGTCACCAATCATCTTAGGGACCAGAAAAACTACGAATTCGACACTAATATTAGCCATTTTCAATTATTTGTATATACATGTCACCATCCCGCTTAGGAGTACTAATGGAAGCTGATTTTGGGTTTAAACGGCATCCGAAGTGTCACTGTTCATTTCAGCTCCCCCGAAAACCATGGATTCGAGATTAATATCGGTCATTTTCGATCATTTATATATACATGTATATATCCCCTTCCCCCAATCTGCACCGTCAAAGTAAAATGATGAAAAAAAAAATAAAAAATATCAGGGCCGAACCTCATGTATGTTGAAAATTTTATTGAGATCGGTCAGGTGGTTTAAGACTTATTAAGTCACAAACATTGTTACATTGAGCTATTTGTATTGATCCTCTGTTAAGTTAAAAAAAGAATGAAATTAAATCTTTAAGTT
This sequence comes from Thermobia domestica, assembly GCF_964235325.1. Lineage (NCBI taxonomy): Eukaryota > Metazoa > Arthropoda > Insecta > Zygentoma > Lepismatidae > Thermobia > Thermobia domestica. The sequence goes on from NC_137457.1 coordinate 15,611,444, forward strand.
TTACGTCCCATGATTATGCCGGTTAGGCTAAAGGAGACGGTGATTATGAGAAATGAATGAAACGGTGGAATGAAGAAAGTGGGAGGAAACGAGAAAACCCCGAGGAAACCCACGCACACGGTGTTCGTCCACCACAAAGTTCACTTGGCGAGAGCACTTAAGTGTTTTAAGTTTGTTTAAATGAATTAATGACAACCTTCGTTTCAAATTATACATTTTCAGAAAAGAACAAATAGTATGTATCTACATAGAACGAAACTCCGTCACGTCACCTCAGAAATCCTCAAACAGAATGATAGACAGGAATCAAACCCAAGACCTGAACGACAGCAACTCCCGAATTCACATCATTTGTCCCACACCACCACTACTAGTACAAAAAAAAATCTTCAGCAAAAAACAAACTGTAACTAGGACTATACCATAAATGCCATAGGGTGTCTCGCGTTTTACTCTGAAGATCTGGGAGTCATGTAAAGGTTATAATCACTGTACTTACCTGCTTCTCTTCGGAGTTGACTTTAGCTAGAACGGTCGGGCCAGGTTTGTGAGTCCCATCTACTTAGATTTTAAATAAAATTTTCAACTTAAAGTTAGTGGTTTGAATTGCAACCGCTACGTATACTTTCATGAAACGCTCGAAAAGAGACGCTAGTATTGCAAACCAGTTTGATTTATTGTTAGTTTGCTTTTAATAGAGCTCAACCTCGAATGGGCCTGTCAGACCCAGCCCGACCGTTCACGTAACTTTTTTTTTTTTGCTAGTGTCAAGAATCATGTAGGGAGTTGACTATTTTATTGTGATTACCTATTCGACAGTTTTTCAGTGTGTATATACGAACAACATTTCAGTTGGTATTCTTAGCAACTCCAGAACATAATGAAATGTGAAACAGTTTCTGTGAGTAAAATTCATAGAATTTTATATGATGATGAAAGTGAAGTGGATGATTCCGACGCAGATCATGATTTTGAATTATTTAGTGACCATGATAGTAACAATGAGCGTGATGATGATAAGTATGAAGAATTGTTACTGCTGCTCCTGCTGAGAAAACTCCACGCACTCCGTCATTAGATAACAATCTTGCCAACAATGAAAACTTAAAAAAAAAAAAAAAAAAAAAAAAAAAAACTTTAAAACCCTGACATTCAATATATTTCAACATAGGTGGTGCCTTAGGTTATGTTAAATAAACTTATAATTGTCCTTTACATTATTACTTATCTATAACAACATTTAAGTAAGTATTCTTTTCTATGTATAATTTTCTAAAAAAGCTCATATAATTTACTAATAAAAATATGTAAAAAATTACAAATATTTTTTTAAAAAAGAAGCAAAACACCAGTTTTGAGCTGAAATGTATTTTTTTCTGTTTTAGAAGTACTTGTAATTACATAAAAGTATGTTTTCACTAAAAAAAAAATATCGTTTACAAATTAATTATGCAGTTTTAGTTTTTTGGGTCTCTCAGACCCAGCCAAGGGCGCCCATGTTGTGGTTTCCAAGGGGGGCAAGTATAAGCGACATTTCAAATGTAGTCTCAAATTTTGCGGTAACTCTAAAATATCTATTGGGTTTTCGATCTTCCGAAGCACAATTTCCTCTAAAGAGGGGACGAGCGCCCCACCTTGTTCCCCTGATGGGCGCCCTTGGACCCAGCTCGACCGAATTTTTTTCTCGCCCGACCGTTGTTAGATTAATAATGAAAAGCAAAGCAAAGAAAAAGTAGTGTCAGTTGTATTTTTTGTCGTAGGTATTGTGTAATCTGGTAGCTGGTTTTGAATGTCCACATCGAGTTTTCTATTAATACTTGATTCTTTAACGCCATCACAAATGAAGAATTGGAATTATGCCACCTATACAGAATTCCTTTTTACAATAAAGATATAATAAGTTAATTTTACACAAATGTTCATTTCCTAAATGATATTGTAGAATAATGTTATACTCGAATCTAGTTCATTTCCTCATTTTTCTAAAAGTTATAAACCAAACACTAATTTTCTTACTTCGATTCGAATGGAAGGTAAAAAGGCCTACCAAAAAGAATATTAGTTGATCAATGCTATATAACAATTAGGTGCATGATTTATGAACTCTTTACCAGAAATTGCAACAACTATAAAAGACGGTATTGCCAAAGACGCATGTTTTTGCTAATGATCTTAAGATTGGTTTCAGCATCTCGAAATATCATTGAGGCTCTTTGTTTCTAGATTCAACATAATGTCGAAGTACACTCGTGTCCGAAATTTGAGTCACATGCCTTTAGAAATTACTTAACTACAAATAACTCTTTCTTATGAGGGAAAATTTCATGTGCCTTTAGAAATCAACAGAAGAAGAAAATATACGAGAGTTGGAACTTAAACAGTGGCAACACTGCTGTGGAGACACTATGCAATGAAATGTACTAGTGGCGCTGATAGTGCACGTTGTTGACATACCTACCTAACCTCTGAGCAAAGAAACTCGCTCGTCCCACGTCACCGGCAGGCGCACAAGCAAGGGAAGCACAGTCACTTGTGAGCGAGCGGTCTAACGTAAAGGTGTCACTATGTTTTCGAAACAGGAACAACGGAGTTGGATCAAGAATGAATGTGCCAGAGGTCGTACAGCACGACAGTGTCATCAAGGGCTTCAGGAGGCGTGTGGGGAATCGGCATTGCCGTACAGAACAGTGGCACGGTGGGTAAAAGCCTTCAACGAAGGTCGGCAGACATGCATCGGGCAGGTCGTCCTAGCGTCTCTGAAGAAGAAGTGCAAGCTGTTGCTGCGTTAGTGGACTGTGATCGACGCCTGACGATTCGTGAGCTCGCCCACGAAACCGGATTAGCGCATACGACTGTGCTTCGCATCCTGAAGGAACGCCTGGGCATGCGCAAAATTGCATCACGATGGGTTCCGCATGAGTTGACGGAAATGCAGAAATGGATGCGTTACGACGCTGCTCAGACGCACTTTCGACTTTCGCGGCGACCCGTAATGACGCCATTCGTTGGATTGTCGTTTCAGTGTTAGCTCGTAAGATCTGGCTCATGTCTCATCCAGTGTTACGATACGGCGTAAGAAAGCCTCGCCTTCGCGCTCATAGCGCTTCAGGTGCGTCTCGGCAGCGTCGTAACGCATCCATTTCTGCATTTCCGTCAACTCATGCGGAACCCATAGTGATGCAATTTTGCGCATGCCCAGGAGTTCCTTCAGGATGCGAAGCACAGTCGTATGCGCTAATCCGGTTTCGTGGGCGAGCTCACGAATCGTCAGGCGTCGATCACAGTCCACTAACGCAGCAACAGCTTGTACTTCTTCTTCAGAGACGCTAGGACGACCTGCCCAAAGCATGTCTGCTACAGTTTGCCTACCCTTCGTTGAAGGCTTTTACTCACCGTGCCACTGTTCTGTACGGCAATGCCGATTCCCCACACGCCTCTTGAAGCCTTTGATGACACTGTCGTGCTGTACGACCTCTGGCACATTCAATATTAATCCAACTCCGTTGTTCCTGTTTCGAAAACATAGTGACACCTTTATGTTAGACCGCTCGCTCATAAGTGACTGTGCTTCCCTCGCTTGTGTGCCTGCCGGTGACGTGATACTGGCGAGTATTTTTGCTCGGAGGTTAGGTAGGTATGTCAACAACGTGCACTATCAGCGCCACTAGTACATTTCATTGCATAGTGTCTCCACAGCAGTGTTGCCACTATTTAAGTTCCAACCCTCGTATATTTCCTAAAAAGATATTTATTTATTTACGAACTATAATTCCAGATACAGCTTAATGCCAATTTACACTGCACTGCACAAATCTAAAAGACTATAAGGTAATAATAATAATAATAATAATAATAATAATAATAATAATAATAATAATAATATGTGTAATATATAAAGGTAACCAACAAAGTTCTGTCGCTTTCTGCGGAGGTCTGTGTTCAATTGGTCTTCACACCGTGAGTTGAATGCGAATGGAGATACGGCAAAGGTCAGTTGTTGGTGTGGGTATATCCAACATACTACTACCGTGAACTTGGTAAGGGCAGAGTGACCATGGGACCTTTACAGAGTGTCATAAGTAGAGACCGGATGTGTAGGCACTAAAAATCTGGAAAATAGGCAGGCAAATAGGCACTTAAAATTTAAAAAATAGGCAGTAAAATAGGCACTAAAATGTAACTCGAAATAATGAAGATAAATACTCAATATCATTAAAAAATAGATTCAAGTCATAGATAATGTTCAAAGAATATAGAAACATACTTGTTTGTTAAATAATATCTTGTTTTACTGTATATACAAAAACGAGGCATGTTATGCATTGCACATACTTGGTAAATCTGAAAGATGTGCACATACTTCGGGAGGTGATTCGTGACATGAAAAGAAGACAAAAAGTGCTGGTGCATGTTGTCGAATTCTGCTGCGTGTTCGAGTGACAGGGGTGCCAAATTGGAATCGAAAATCGAATCCTGACAATTGGAACGGGACATAAAGGTGCGCACATACTTCAGATGATGATTCGTGAAATTCAAGAGGACTTCTATCTTCTTTTCATGTCACGAATCACCTCCCGAAGTATGTGAACATCTTTGAAGTTCATCCTGTATATATATTGTAACGTACCACGAGCTTGTGTTTACAAACACATAATATAAGTAAATGTGTGTGTATTATGTTACGTAAAGTATATATTTTCCCAATGAAGGCTTATTTTGAAGAAAATGCATAAAATAGGCAATATTAGGCACTAAAGCAATTATTTAGGCAGTAAAGGTCGAAATAGGCAAAATAGGCAAAATAAAATTGGCTTAAATCGAAACTATAACCCCCCATATAAACTTTAAAACGTTATTTTTGATCATATCTTTAATATTAAAGAATAGGCATTTTGCCTAACATCCGGTCTCTAGTCATAAGGGTGTGTATGCTGTATAAGTTCAAACTGGGGTCAAACGCCACTACAGCGGGGCGGAAAATATGCCAAACCAATGGTGAGGGTGCCGTGACTAAGTGGACAGTGCAGAGGTGGTTTAACAAGTTTAAGGGCGGTGACGAAACACTCGAAGACGCGCCACGTGCCGGAAGACCAACACATATCCAAAATGAAGGTCTTCAGGCAGCAAGTTGTGTTTCTTTGGTGTCTCGTCTGAGGAAGAAGCCATTTCTGGATAGGATGTTGACGTGTGGTGAGAAGTGGGTACTGTACGAAACCTACGGTGCCGTTATCATTGGTTAGCATCCCATGAACCGGTTCCAAAACAGCTGAAACTAGCACTGCACCAGAAGGCATTTCTGTGTGTTTGGCGGACTGCTTGCGGTATTGTACATCGGGAACTGATACCAGCTGGTCAGAACATCAATGCAACTGTGCACTGTCAACAGTTGATCCGTGTTTAAGAAACACTCAGAACTCTGGAGCCAGCACTTCTGAATCGCAAAGAGGTCCTTCTGTTATAGGACAACGCTAAGCCTCACGTGGCTAGGATGACCCGGGAGAACATTCAACGCTTTGGATGGAAAACATTATTGTATCCGCCATACTCCCCGGACATTTCACGTCCGATTATCACCTGCTCCATTGCTTGGACAATCACCTTAGAAGACGCCAATTCAAATCCCTAGTAGAGGTGGAGAATGAACTTGATACCTTCTTCGCTTCATGGCTCACGAAGTTCTACCGTGAAGGAATCCATGGCCTTCCAGAATGTTGGCAGAAGGTCGTCGATTCTGATGGGTACTATTTTTGATCTTCCAGATAAGTCTTAGGTGACATATCGATGTTCGAAGGTGGTGGGTGAAAAAGCGACAGAACTTTCTTCGTTACTTTTGTAGTTGGTTAGCGTATGCTCACTAGATATTTCTTTGCAGGGTCATTAGTTCAAATCCGATAGCCCACAGTACTTATTGATTCTATCAATTCTTTAATAACAATATTGTGTTCTAATAATGTTTCTTAAGTGTAATATGTGTAATATATGTAGTGTATGTATGATGAGTTATTAATGCTTTGTTATCCTGAAACAGGACTCTCGGTTCACTTTTAATATGCAAAGGTCCGGCTCCCCTGAAAAAGTGTTCGACTCTCCCAAGAAAAACTTGCTGGATAGATGCCTGGCTACACTGTAAATGGTGATTACAAGTGAGACTTGATTCATGATTTTCCAATTGTTTCCTCTCAATAGCTTTCGCCTTCCTTGCTTGCTGTTTACATCCCACAAATTGGGAACCAATGCAACAGGCTGATTCGAGTCGACTCATTATCTTTTACTGTTGTTTTGTGGAGCTCCCTCGTGGCTAAGCGGTTAGTGTACGCGCCTTTGGCGTGGGAGAACCGGGTTCGATTCCCGGCGGGAGCTCATGTGGTTCGGATTCCACGTTAATCAGTAGGTCCACGTCTCATATAGCCTTGCTGCTGAACGGGACGCTAAACTAAAATCAACTCAACTGTTGTTTTGTGGCACGATGAATTAGTGGTAGAGTGCTTAACTCTGGTGCGAGAAATCCTTGGTTCAATTCCTGGCAGGTGACTTTATGCTGGACAACATCGTGCCCGTGGGTTTTCTCGCGGTTCCTCCATTTCATCCCACATTATCATTCCACCAAATCTTTCTTGATCGATCAATTTCGTTAATCATTCCTCTCCTCAGACTATATGGCATTTACGAGGGGCGCACGATAAATTTAATTCATTTTTGTTTACTGACTTTGCTGAATTGTGATTAAAATGGAGACCGGAAATAGAACATTTCTTCTACTTCCGGTTCGAACAGAGGAATAAAGACAGAGGTGCAACTTATTCTTGAAACTTTGAATACATTTTTAAAAAAAACGTTTCTTTCTATTTTTAATGTGGTTACTCTAATGCTTGTCGAGAGGACATTTATATTACTTATACATGTTTGGACGTATAATACACATTGACCGTGATTCAATGCCTGTATAGTCTGTAGTGAAATATGAAAAATGAGTATCTACTGTGTCTGTGTTACTGTTAGCAATGGCCTTGGTTGGTTCACTGGAGTCTGGCTAGAGCCGTAGCTAGAGATTTCTGCACCCGGGGCGAAGTAGAAGTCGGTGCCCCTACACTCATCTTTCCAAGCTTTTCCTGACTTTATATATATATATATATATATATATATATATATATATATACTATGTAATCAAAAGTATCCGGACACCAGGCTGAAAATGACTTACAAGTTCGTGGCGTCCTCCATCGGTACTGCTGGAATTCAATATGGTGTTGGCCTACCCTTAGCCTTGATGACAGCTTCCACTCTCGCAGGCATACTTTCAATCACGAATTCGGCGTTCCAAAACATCCCAAAGGTGTTCTATATGATTTAAGTCAGGACTCTGTGCAGGCCAGTCCATTACAAGGATGTTATGGTCGTGTAACCACTCCGCCACAGGGCGTGCAGTATGAACAGGTGCTCGATCGTGTTGAAAGATGCAATCGCCATCCCCGAATTGCTCTTCAACAGTGGGAAGCAAGAAGGTGCTTGAACATCAATGTAGGAATGCGGTGTGAGATTGCCACGCAAAACAACAAGGGGTGCAAGCCCCCTCCAATAAAAACACAACCACACCATAACACCACCACCTCCAAATTTACTGTTGGCACTACACACGCTAACAGATGACGTTTGCCAAGCATTCGTCATACTCACACCCTGCCATAGGTTCGCCACATTGTGTACCGTGATTCGTCACTCCACACAACGTTTTTCCACTGTTCAATCGTCCAATGTTTACGTTCCTTACACCAAGCGAGGCGTCGTTTGGCATTTAACAGCATGATGTGTGGCTTATCAGTAGCCACTCGACCATGAAATCCAAGTTTTCTCACCTCACGCCTAACTGTCATAGTACTTGCAGTGGATCCTGATGCAGTTTGGAATTCCTGTATGATGGTCTGGATAGATGTCTGCCTATTACACTTTACGACGCTCTTGAACTGTCGGCGGTCTCTGTCACTCAACAGATGATTTCGGCCTGTACGCTTTTGTGCTGTACGTGTCCCTTCACATTTCCACTTCACTATCACATCAGACACAGTGAACCTAGGGATGTTTAGGAGTGTGGAAATCTCGCGTACAGACTACTGACACAAGTGAAACCCAATCACCTGACCACGTTCGAAGTCCGTGAGTTCCGCGGAGCGCCCCATTCTGCTTTCTCACGATGTCTAATGACTACTGAGGTCGCTAATAATGAGTACGTGGCAGCACAATGCACCTAATATGAAAAACGTATGTTTTGGGGGTGTCCGGATACTTTTGATCTCATAGTATATATATATATATATATATATGTGTGTGTGTGTGTGTGTGTGTGTGTGTGTGTGTGTGTATGAGAAGCAGCTTTTATGATTATGCTAAGGTGAATTTTTATCAAGCTGCTTGGACAGACTATAGCACCAGCCAAAAGCGACAATTATGTATTCTTTTACAAAGAAGAGTTGTTTTCAAGAGGCTTATTTTGGACTTTTTGTTAAACTTGGCAAAACTACCTTTGGTTGGTAAATAGATTCACTTGAAAAATAATTATGAAAATGCTTTTAAAATGTTCGAAATGGGTGACAGTGTTGATTTCCAGTAATAAGTGTAAACTTTTGAAACTTTATTCTGTAGACCCACGTGACCACGCAAATAGCACTTAAATTTCGGTTCTTTTACAGTAAAAGACATTTTGTGAAGTGAAAAAATGAAAAAAAAATAGTAGTAGTGATCAGTCTGAAAATCACACGAAATTCATTGGGTTCTGACCCCTTAAGCTCCTACTCTACAACTGCTTCAAGATCCAAAAGTTATTATTCTCCTTGTTTACTTTCATTTTTAATATTCCCGCGCAAACACTATCTTACGTGTGTCTCTGTACTCCACTCATTTCCATACCTTCATTCTCACCGTCGTGATTAATCCGATTAAGTATAAAAGCGGGAGTAACTAACCAAACTCATCACTATCATAACATGAGTTTCAGACTTTAACCTTTTTTTTATTTTGAAAATGCCCCCGCATGCACAATGTTATTGCTCGGCAGCTTGTATATGGGTGGTGTGGTAAGAGTGCTTGGGAGTGTGGTAAGAGGGTAGAAAATCACCATCAATCTTCTACTGCACTCAGCGAGCCACGAGTAACCAAACTGGCCACTCCCCATAAACGTCACTACATCTTTTCGCAGGAAGCCCACCACGTTATACCTTCTGTACTATAATAAATCATATACAGGGTGACCCGAAAGTAGGTATACACCCCTGTATTGATCAAGTATAACATTCTAGTTTATGAGTTTATTTGCTTCGGATCTTATGAGACTAAGATGTAAGTAAAAACACATTAAGAAACAAATAATAAAGAAAGTAAGTCTACCTGATGGATAACAATAAGAAATGATATAAAATGCAACGGCACTGTATACCTACTTTTGGGCCACCCTGTATAATATTTTTTAAGTAATATGTAAAATTTATGACTCTTATTGAAACGTTTGGATTGCGAGCGAAGCAAGCTAGAAAATTTTTACCAAATGTATTTCTTGGCAAACTGAAAACAATATTATATTCATTTAACAGGACGCCAATACTTTTACTGGGCGCAGCGTCGTTTACTCTTTTCCAACACGGGGCCGCGGTGGCTCAGTGTTACAGCATTCACCTCTGGGACTTGGGGTCCTGGGTTCGATCTCAGCCCAAGCCAAGTGAACTTTGTGGTGGAGAAACACCGTGGGTGTGGGTTTTCTCGGGGTTCTCCCGTTTCCTCTCACTTTCTTCATTCCACCATTTCATTCCACCTCCTTTAGCCTAGCCGGCATAACCGTGGGACGTAAAACTCAAAGATTTCATTTTATTCTTTCTTTTCCAACACTTTTTCTTTCTTGTTCGTTCGGTACCCTCTTTCTATCAGCGCCCGGAACGACAGTCCCGCTTGCCCCAATTCCCTGTAGCTACAGCTCTGAGTCTGACGTCTCTTTTCGGCACAGAGTCTTTACTAACGACACAGTGCCATAGGTTACCCACTCCTGTGTTACTGTAAGTACAAAGGTAACGTTTTACAAAGAAAATAGTAAGGCTATTTACTTTTATGTATAGATGAGACACAAAGATATGAAAATATGTGGCGCAACAACCTGCGAGTCTTAAGATAAACAAGTAAATCGTGCAATGAGGAAGTCATTACCAGTTGGAGGTTATGAAGAACAACTTGATTGTTGCATATTTATAAAACAAGATCTTTGTGGACTGAAGGCCAGCAATTAAACTTAACTGAAGGGAAAAGTGAAAAACAGAAGAAGACCAAAAGATGAATTTGCTATTCTTACTAATAATAATAATAATAAAAATCGTCTAACATTTGTCATAGTAACAGCATTCCTTTCAATCAGATATCATGTTTCCTTCTTACATCCAAAGAAAAACATTTACCTTTTCATTCCAGTTGTTTCGATCTCAATAAACTTGAAAGGTCAAGATACCTGCTGGGAAAGGTCTATCATTCAAAGAAACTCAGGTCGTAGAGATTAGATGTCATTCAGTTTGGAGGCAATGCCTTTCTGTGGACTATATAATTGGGAAATACTTTCGTTTGTAGCAAAAGCTTCACTCACATTTCTGATCTTCATTTCTTCTTGGAAATGACAGGCAGTGTTGGTAACTACCTGATCGCCGATTTCCCTACAATTTCCTTATCTTCCCTTCCGATTCTCTGAGGCAAGCTTTCTCAACCTATCGGATACCATTACCCCGTTTTTATCACATCGACTTTCCAGCGACACCAGGATAAATAATTACAATTTTTTAATAAGATTTTTGATCCGTGTAGATTTACTTTTGACACATCACTCGAAATAACTGAAAAAATATATAATTATTTTATGATAAAAAGACCTTGTGTCAATCTTAAACAAACTAAATACAACTTTCTTACAAGGCTGTCTATAATCTTTATTATAAATTAATTTTAAAAATGTTACAGTTTCGGAAGTATATCACTTCCTTCTTCAGACCACTATTCCAACTGAAATCTACCAATCAATTTGGTAGAGATAACAAATGATGTAATATTATTTATGCTTTCAGTTGGAATAGTAGTCTGAAGAAGGAAGTGATATATTTCCGAAACTGTAACATTTTTTAATTAATTTATAATAAAGATTATAGACAGCCTTTTAAGAAAGTTGTATTTAGTTTGTGTATAATTATTTTACTAATTTCCTTCTTATTGTCTCCTAAATGATTTGCGCTGTCCGATATGAAAATATCTCCCTTGACATACGTAAAATTCAAGGGGGCCATCAGAAGTTATTGTTGAAAAATTAAAATTCTTTTACGATTTCTGTATAAATACGGCGTCCGGATGTATGGCAGAAAAAGTACAGTGCCAACATACAAACCAACTTGTGCTACTGGCCACTGAAAGCATTATTGCTATTTAACCGAGTCCGTGCAGTGTGAAACTGGGGGTTCCAAGCGGTAGCGAGGGAGTGCGATCGAAGGAAACAAGCGCGCCAGCGACGGAGGGAATATTCGTAAGCGGGGGTAATGAAAACAAGTGGGTTTTGCAATGATACGAGTTTCAATAGCACTTGTCATGGTTTCATCCCCATGTAAATGTCGCCAACATTTAGTGGCCCACTTGCCGGTAACTGTCGATCATCGCTATAGTGACGCGTCGAAGGACTGCCGCTAGTGTGCCACTGGCGGCAGGGTTTCCTCGAGTCGAAAGAAATATATAGAATCGGGATACTGAAGTTACCACCATAGCACCGAGGACTTCATTTTGGTCCGCGCTTCTTCGATTCGTCGCGGAGAATCGCGAAGGTACCAACACGAACTATCGCCAGTCATGTGCATGTGGTTATTATTATATATTATTTTTTCCTGACGAATTGTTCCTAAAGTGAGCTCCGGGGTCAAGAATAACCTCTGCCTCAACATCATGAAGTGAAAAATCTTGACATTAGTGCGTATAATTGTATAAATTTAGTTGACAACTGTAGCCGATCATTTGAAAGTGAATATGAAAAAACGGTAATTCTTAAGAACAGCTACTTCTCATCTCCCGTGCACGAGGATATTTCTTACTGTTGCACTACCTACAAAATTGATTCCATTTTATGTACAAGCGGTAATAGAACACACAACAAATTCAGATCATGTTGTATTCACACTCCAATATGGAGTTAGAATACAGCGTGATCTGCGTTTGTTATGTGTTCTATTACCACTTGTACATCAAATAGAATCAATTTTGTAGCTAGTGCAACAGTAAGAAGTATCCACGTGCACGGAACATGCGATATGCGTTCAATTGCCCCCACACATACGCATACATTAAGTACAAGGGCACTACAGAGACACACATTAAGTACAAGGGCAAATTTCAGACGTAACGAAAAAGAGAAAAAATGCCAGGAAGCATTCATTTTCACATACCTCAAATGGTTGGAGGATACAATCGAGCGACTTTCAAGACGCAAACCTCACTACAAAAGCTAAACCAATCGACACATGTTGGTGTGGAAATATTCAGATTCATAGTAGCATTACTGATGTTTGGACGACTATTCAAACACCAGTAACCCATAAGGAGTATCACCGTTAAAAAATCGAGTTTAGCCCTAGAAAAAAGCGTTGCCTTGAAAAGCGAGCACTTCGTCTTCCTCCTCGAATTCCCAACGAAACGTGTATTCTGACAGCGAAACACATTCCATTCCATTTCCCTACAAAAAACTGCGGCCCTACAACATTTGGAACACAACTTACCCAACGGAACCACGCCATGTTACTGTAAGAACTTTATACTACCTTCTTTCCTTGATTTAATGCTTAACTCAACAATCCCATACTCGGAAAGGATGCATTCCGTGCACGTGGGCATAACCATAACAACGACACCCGCCATCTTTTATCCATCTTCTCTTCGTTCTTTCCGGACTACCCACTCGTCATCTACATCAATCTGCGCAGACGCAGTTGCATGCACTCACTGACGTTGCATGAAACATTTGAAAGCGCTACTCGTCAAAGTAAATAAACAAAATTCAAAACACAACGAGAGCGGAATACAGGCACGTCTTTTCTTGTTCAATGACTCATTAACTAATTAGAACTCAGTTTATTATCTACTTTTTAACATGCTAGATAGTCAATGAATAATTCCTACAAGTATGGCGTTTCTCGTCTTTCCCTCGTCGAATATACACGGTTACAGGATCACTCTGATTAGCTAAATTAAAAATACCTCAACGTTTTATGCCTCTAGAAGCGACTTTTTTCTCCATCGCGTAAATGGCCAAGTCGAAAAAACACGCGCCTAGTAATCCAAAGGTTGGTGGTTCGCACCCATCCCGTGCCACGTGCTTTTTTTTTAAATACTTTCTTAAAAGTGTTTTTAGACTCTCTTTAATGTAACAAATTACGCATATAGGCGATTTAACATATTTTGGGGGAGTAATTTTGTTGTTTATTGGCGTTTCGTCGCATCTCTGCCGCTGGTGATATAACTTTCAAAACGGAAGAGGGGTCACCGCGGATCGTTGCTGCGGGGCCGCCAATATTTGGCGAGATATCTTTAGTTGTCCATCGGTGGTTCACTGACGCTTACAGCATGGGGATACTAATAACGCTCCACTTGCAAACATATAATACAGCTTCTATACACGATGCAGAAATGCACCGCCGGTGGAAAATAGTATTTAATACAGTTATCTCTCATATGTGCTCACTTATTTTATCCGTCTTAAAGCACTTGTAGTGATCTTACACTTATAACCCTTCATTTGTAAACCTAAAATACAAGTCTTCTATTTTGTATTTAATTGTATCACCTGCGAAAATTTGTCCTTTATAAATTCATCTTTTGTACAAAGTATTGAATTTTACTTGTAAATCTTCAAAAATGTTGTGTGCCTCGCTGTTGTACTACGCTGAATGAATGACGTCTATAACCAATGTTTATTATTAAAATTGTTTACACTCCCAAATAAGTGGTGATTTCACTAATTATCCGGAAAATTTGTTCAGATTTAGCAACATTACTAGTAGACGGTGAGCGTGAATCTTCTCAAGGGCAGCAACGAAGAACAAAAGTCACGACGGTAACATTGTTGAAGGCAAACCCAAGAATTCAACAACACGTCTGTGAAATTGTTGGTTGTTGCAATCAGCACCGTGCATCGTGGGAGACCGGATCAACGGCCATCGCTCGACCTTGCCTTTTAATGTTAAACATTAAACAATAAGGGCGAGAATTGTTGGTTTGTCATTGTTCACAACAATCAACTTCAACCAAACAGATATTTTACATTCGTCAATGGTTCTTGAAGATAACTTATATTTTCGACAAACACTTAAACCAAGGTAACAAGAATTGTTTTCAGTTTCACAGTGGGGAGTGATTTTGAATGTTGATTTACAATAAAAATAAGCAATACATTTTCATTCCATTGTAAACTACAAAATATTCAAAATTTCAAATAAGAAAGAAAACTGTTATGTGCAACCAGGGCCGGCCTTAAGCCGACTGGACCAATTGCTCCAAATCGGGCCCCGCGCCTAAGAGGGCTCCGTGCTAGTGCCGTCTACTCTACAGTGCCGTTTTAACCACATATTAGGCCCCAAAGCAAACAAGTGTGTTGTGATCCCTATGACTAAAGTTTGCTCCTAATACAGTAATACATGCCATTTTGCTTGCGGAGCCCCCTGCCAAGTAGCTATGGTACTTGGAGGGCCAAATTCTTAATCCAGTTTTGAAAACACTCGAAGATATTCCCAAATCCTGTTTAGAGATTACCGTGTGTAGCTGTCAGAAACTTGAGTGTGTAAGTTTGAAATGCAAATGTAAGAATTCCGGTTTCTTGTGCACTCCAATGTGTAGTTGCCCGAGACTGTATGAAAATTCATTATCAGTTAATGAACAGAGTGGTGAAGAAGATTGAATGACGATTAAAGACATCACAAATTTCTTTATCTTTTTCAGGATATAAAGGTAATCAAGAAAGTTCTGTCGTTTTTGTGGAGGTATGCGTTCAATTGGCCCTAACACTGTGATTTGAATGCAAATGGAGATAAGGCGAAGGTCAGTTGTTGGTGTGGGTATATCCAACATACTATTTGGTTGTGGCAGTTCAGTTACACCGTGAACTTAACTAAGTGTTCTCAAAAGTGTTGCGATATCATTAATATGAGCAGATTAGCAATTGGAATTTATTTTCTGTTACCTATCGGTATGTATTGTACGTAATTTTACATTGTAGCGACTTGACATTTCCAGGTAGTGAGACGTCTTTTACATGCTCTTGTCAACTCAATTTACGTCATAAAATGTCCACGAATCCCTAACGCCCTTTGGGGAATCTCTTGCGCCGCCATTGCACAAATCTGAAAAGTGCAAATTTGAATAGACTAGATTAGGATCCTTTGATAATATCATGCCTCATCACGTCTACGCTCACTAGTTTGTGCAATATTTAACTCTGAAGTTTGGTTTCCCACGCTTTCGGCAGTTTACAACACGTAAACGTCACGATTTTCGCCCTATATTTATTAGAACCTTTTTGCTTGTTTTGCTCTCAGGAATCACTCCTCTGTTTTTGTACAACGAATTTAGTGCCACACTATATATAGCGAGTACTATATATATATATATATATATATATATATATACATGGATCTACAGACCTTGGGGGCCCCGCACTACCTAAGGGGGCCCCGCACTGTGTGCAACTGATGTATTTAGTACGCATAGGACTTTCACATCAGACGCATCTATTTAGCTGAGACCATCCCGAATTAACATCTTATGTGCCCCCCAAAATTGTTCCAAACTATGGCTACCATATTTTCAGAACGTGAAATAAGGGCATTTTCCTAAAATTTTCCAACTGTATATTACTTTTAATAATAATGCTAGCTCTGCACTCACTACATACCACATCATTTACATATGAGCATGAATATCCTTGTCATTCCTCACAATATCTGTACATGTGCTTTTATAGACACACGTCTTGATAAAATCGGCAAGGGTACAATACAGGGGAGAGTTTTTCGAATATTTTTTCAATGTCTCGCTCTGTTTGCTAGACTAAGCCTACTTCCGGTTGGAGTTCATAATTCATGTATGATGAATGTTTTCTTCCTTCTTGCATATAGTAAGTAATAAGCAAATACATTACATGCACAATTAATTATAATGTCCGTGATATATGGTGTTCATTCGGTAGAACACTCCAAACAATAAAAATTAATCTTAGACTCGGGAAATGGTTATCCTTCATTTTTCATTATAATTTGGCCATGAAACAAACGCCTGAGAGTTATGCAGTCGGTATATACAGCTATGTTATGTTGGAATGTATAACTCATAGTATATGGTGTTTTTTTTAAATTTCAATACTTTCCTAAAAAATGTAATAAAGAAATAAGGGCCACGTTTTTTAAGTATTCAATTAGAACTGGACAATTTACACAAAATTTGTAATCGACCAGTGAAAACGACACGTTTCTATCACTTGTTTTCGAGATCTCATTGTCAAAAAGATTGCCGACAAACATATAAATCTAACATTTTAATATATAGAAAATATAATATAATATGTACGTACTATATTTTGTTGGTGCCGTCACTGCAAATTCGGTGCATTAAAACAAAACTTGACAACGAGACAACAAAGAGAAGGTTCCATGGTCATAAGAAAGTTCCATGAAGATTCCGCAGAAATCAGGAATAAATTATAGCAATATATTTTGCTTAAGGTTAGTTTAAAGAGACAAGCTTTGCTGATAGATGTCACTACAGTCTTCTTATCTCTCTCATGTATTTTTTACCTTTTACGAAAATTCACTATTTCTCTTACAAATTTCAACCTAGAGATTTCAAATTTTTCGAGAAGAAACTTCATAACCCATCAAAGACAACAATCCGTGCCAATTTTTTATTTAGAATTTTCTTCATTGTTGAAATGGTTTGTTTGTTGAAAGGGATATTCAAACCTTTAACAATATAACTCTTTCAACAATGAAGAAAATTCAAAATAAAAAATGCGCACGGATTGTTGCCTTTGATTTATTATGAAGTTCCTTCTTAAAAAATTTGAAGTCTCTAGGTTAAAATTTGTAAGAGAAATTGTAAATTTTCGTGAAAGGTAAAAAACACATAAGAGATATACGAAGACTGTAGTGACATCTATTGGCAAAACTTGTCCCGCTACCAGTATCAATGAAAGTAACCATATATTCTTATTCATAATAAAGAACAACTAATAATAACAACTTCTCCATTTTATTAGTATATACGAAATCAATTTTTCTGTTCTTCTGGGCAGAAAACTCTGTAACTTTCTTTGAAGTCTAGTATATTGTTTTCCATTTTCTTTTCTCTTGATGCTATAGGCAATCAAGTGGGACGATTCTGAATTATTGCATTCCTTTATCCTAATAGTACCTACATAGTTAGATTTAAAACTACATGAACCGACATAAAATAACGGGTACTAGCACTTCATGTGGGAAGTTGAAATTTGACATGATTGTAGCTTTCTTAAATAACTAAATTAGCCTAATTGCGGCAGGGGCGGATCCAGGGGGGGCGATCGGGGTGATCGCCCCCCAGAAGAAAAGCTTTTTTATTTTATATATAAATAAAATATATAATTTATTTTTTGACGCTCTTAAAAGTAGCTCTAAGTAGCAGTATTACAACCCACCGCCTCCCCCCCAGAAGTCCGTCCTGGATCCGACCCTGAATTGCGGTACAACACTCCAATGGATACTTGAGCCCCGAAATACTTACGTAGTGGTGCCAATGCCTTCGTCTCAATAGACAGAAGTAGTTCTCAAGTCTGGAAGAAAACTTTTAACTTTGTTTCATCAAATCCAACATGCTTAACAAAATTTGTTCTGAAATATATTTTTTAAAAGATGGATACACTCAATCATTGCTCTTGGCCACTTTTAATTCTAATCAATAGAGGCTGTTGTGAGTAGTAGGGACCCGCGTATATTGCGCCGAGTCAGCAAAAATTTTTGTGACGTCATAGGTCAAAGGTCAATGACCTTGGCCAGGGGTCAATGACCGAGGGGTACTTAGGACCACCCCCTCTAAATTTTGACAGGGGTACCATGGCCCACCCCTTAAATTTTGGCAGGGGTACATAGGACCACCCCCCTTAAATTTTGGAAATTGCCAAATTTAAAAATTGGGTATGGTAGCCTAGGACCATAGTATGTACCTCTATCAGTATTGGGTGTCTATGTCGTTCCCTTTCATGGGTAAAAATTGCCAAAAAGTCAAATTTCGGGGTTTTTTGACCTAATTTATCCCCTTGGATGAGGTGTTATTACCTTATATAGTTATATGGGCGTATACAGGGGTTCATTACCTTTCATAAGACATGAGTACATTAATACACCCCTTGAAAAATTTGGGAGGGGTACCTTGGCCACCCCTTAAATTTTGGAAATTGCCCAATTTAAACATTGGGTATTTTAGTACTGGACCCTAATATGTATCATGATAAATTTGGGTGGTCCACCTCGTTCCCTTCTAGGGGTACAAAATTGCCAAAATATAAACGTAAGCAATACGTAGTACCACGTGTTTGGTTTTTGGTCGATTTTATCCCCTTTGATGACGTGTTATTATCCTATATAGTTATATGGTCATGTATAGGGGTCCATTACCTTTAATAAGATATGGGTATATTTGTGCACTCCTTTAAAAATTTGGGAGGGGTACTTTGGCCCACCCCTTAAATTTTGGAAATTGCTCATTTTATATATTTGGTATTATAGTACTGGACCCTAACATGTATTATAATAAATTTGGGTGGTCTACTTCGTTCCCTTTTAGGGGTACAAAATTGCCAAAATATAAACGTAAGCAATACGTTGTACCACGTGTTTGGTTTCGACCCAAGTTATCCCCTTGGATGAGGTCCTATTACCTTATATGGTTATATGGTCATGTATAGGGGTCCATTCCCTTTCATAACATATGGGTATATTGGTGCACCCCTTTAAAAATTTGGGAGGGGTACATTGGCCCACCCCTTAAATTTTAGAAATTGACCATTTTACATATTTGGTATAATAGTATAGGACCCTAATATATATATATTACTATAAATTTGGGTGGTCCACCTTGTTCCCTTTCATGGGTACGAAATTGCCAAATTGTTAGTACAACCACGTGTTTCGTTTTTGACCTAATTTATTCCCTTGGATGAGGTCCTATTACCTTATATGGTTATATGGTCATGTATAGGGGTCTATTACCTATCATAAGACATAGGTACATTTGTGCACCCCTTTAAATTTTTGGGAGGGGTACCTTGGCCCACCCCTTTAATTTTGGAAATTACCCATTTAATATATTTGGTATTATAGTATAGGACCCTAATAGAGATTACTATAAATTTTGTTGGTCCACCTCGTTCCCTTCTAGGGGTACAAAATTGCCAAAATATAAACGTAAGCAATACGTTATACCACGTGTTTGGTTTTTGGTTGATTTTATTCTCTTTGATGAGGTGTTATTACCTTATATGTTCACATGAGCGTATACAGGAGTCTATTACCTTTCATAAGACATGGGTATATTGATGCACCCCTTTAAATTTTTGGGAGGGGTACCTTGGCCCACCCCTTTAATTTTGGAAATTACCCATTTAATATATTTGGTATTATAGTATAGGACCCTAATAGAGATTACTATAAATTTGGTTGGTCCACCTCGTTCCCTTCTAGGGGTACAAAATTGCCAAAATATAAACGTAAGCAATACGTTATACCACGTGTTTGATTTTTGACCTAATTTATCTCCTTGATGAGGTCCTATTACATCATATAGTTATATGGTCATGTATAGGGGTCCATTCCCTATCATAAGACATAGGTACATTTGTGCACCCCCGGGAGGGGTACAATGGCCCACCTCTTTAATTTGGAAATTGCTCAATTAAACATTTGGTATTACAGTATAGGACCCTAATATGGATCACTATAAATTTGGGTGGTCCACCTCGTTCCCTTTTAGGTGTACAAAATTGACAAAATATAAACGTAAGCATTACGTTGTACCACGTGTTTGGTTTTGACCTAATTTATTTCTTTGGATGAGGTCCTATTACCTTATATGGTTATATGGTAATGCATAGGTGTTCATTCCCTATCATAAGACATAGGTACATTGATGCACCCCGGGAGGGGATTCGGTATCATAGTACAGGCCTCAACATGTATCATGATAAATTTGGGTGGTCCATCTTGTTCCCTTTCATGGGTAAAAATTGCTAAAATATAAACATAAGCAATATGTTGTACCATGTGTTTGGTTTTTGGCCCAATTTCTTCCCTTTGATGAGGTTCTATTACCTTATATGGTTATATGGTCATGTATATAGGTTCATTTCCTATCATAAGATATGGGTACGTTGATGCATCCTTTAAAATTTGGGAGGGGTATCTTGGCACATCCACTCGGTTTTAGAAATTGTTTAATATAAGCATTTGGTATCATAGTACAGGTCTTCAATATGTACCACTATAAATTTGGATGGTCCACATCGTTCCCTTTTCATAGGTAAAGAACTACCAAAAATCAAATTTCGGAGGTTATTGACCCCTATTTAGCACGTTATATGGTTTATTACCTTTATATGTTTATGTTCCCTTTTAAATTTGGGAATTATCGAATAACAAAATTCGGTAAACGTTTTCTAGGACCCGTTGGTATTCCTCTTATGGCCAAATATTCAAAATTTAAAGGTTATTGACCGGCTTTATTATTGAATAAGTACAGGATTTATTACTTTTTTCATAAGACACAGGTGTATTTGTGTACCAATCTTAAATTTTGGGAGGGGGTACATTTCTTATTGTCATATCAATAATTGGTAAATGTTCTTTGGGTAAATCATTGTGATCACGTGATCAGTTATTGACCTATGATGGGATTAGGAGTCCAGGACATTGGTACATTGAAACTTTGTAGGATAATTTGAGAATGCGTCATTGGTATTGATTATTACAGCCAAATATAAACGTAAGCAAGACGTTGTACCACGTGATTGACCTTGATGAGGTAGTGTACAGGGATACATAGCTAACCTTATTGAAACTTATGACTCATAGTCTTAAGGGAATACATGCTACAACACTGGCAAAGTTATTGTTGATGCAATTTGATTGGCTGATCACTATCTTTCGTGCAATCTGATTGGTTGATCACTATCTTTCGTGCAATCTGATTGGTTGATGAGTTTTAAATCTTTGCTGTATTCAGTTTTTAAGTTTTGTTTTACATTTAAAAATCTTGTTTTTGTTCAACATTTTGCACTCAATGATAAATATGATCAAAACCGTTTATTTGTTAATCGAATAGTTAAAAACCGGATAAAGTTTGACGGTTAACCGTGAAACGTAAAAATTTTTTAGTTTGAAATTTTTTTTGCTTGAAACATTTTGTTTGAAAATTCTTGCTTTCAAATTTTTTGTTTGAATTTTTTGTTTGAGAATTTTGTTTGAAATTTTTTTTGACAACTTTTGTTTCAAAATTTTTTTGTTTAAAATTTTTTTGTTTGAAATTTTTTTTCGTTTCAAAATTTTGTTTAAAATTTTTGTTTGAAATTTTTTCGTTTCCAAATTTTTTGTTTGAAAAAATTTTTGTTTGAAATTTTTTTGTTTCAAAATTTTGTTTGAAATTTTTTTCGCTTCAAAATTTTGTTTGAATTTTTTCGTTTGAAATTTTTTGTTTAAAAATTTTTCGTTTGAAATTTTTTCGTTTCAAAATTTTGTTTAAAATTTTTGTTTGAAATTTTTCGTTTCAAAATTTTGTTTGGAAAATTTTGTTTGAATTTTTTTCGTTTGAATTTTTTTTTTCGTTTCAAAATTTTGTTTCAAAGATTTTTGTTTGAAATTTTTGTTTCAAAGTTTGAGTTGACATTTTTAAAAGTTTGTGCACCTATTAGTAAAGAACCGGAACTGTTTAGAACAAAAACCTTTGACAACATTGTGGTGCAATAGTACACGTCAGAACCTGGGGTTGTACTTGAAATGAAAAAACACAATTCATTGAAATGGATCATTTTATTACACTCCACATACATCCATACCAGATAGTGGTTCTGGATATTGTCGATACAATGTATTTTGAACTTCTTGCACTAGTTTGTCTTTAGCATATAATTTTAATTCCAGTTGAAGTCTTTTAAGGTCTAATGCAATATCAATTGGTGGAAACTCAATGTCCATTTGCTCACAAATAAACTGTTTATCAATACAGGTATGCACCCACGAACGATGTTGACAACCATCACAATATCTAGATACATGTTGTACAATATGCATAACACATTTTTCAAAATAGTACTTTTTCAGGAATATACTAGTTTTGTTGCACACTTCCACTGCATGTTTCACACACTGAAATACGCTGATAAATTTGTTCCATTCCGTTTGTGTTAGATACACCATGTTGCGAGGGACATGGAATGTACTCTTTTTACGTAACAGCACCATCTTCTCTTCGAGGACTGTACGCAGCACCACTTCATGATTTGAGCCTAATGATTTGACTATGGTCACATTTAGCTCATCATGAAAATAATCGTTCATTTGGTCGATTCGTGAACATAATATTTGCCATTCTTCACAGGTCAGTTGTACACCAAATTGTTCTGCTTTGCCCAATCGAATCACAGGTTCAAATGTTCTAGCACTGATACCAATCATCACATGTTTTGTTTGAAATATATTTATTGGATAATAGCTTGCGAAGATGAACTCTTTATCGTTAGAAGTACACATCTTTCCTCCTGAAAAGCACTTGCTCAAATGATTTCGTGGGATGACACTGTATTTGCTGGTTTATAGTTATTGCTGACGTCATTGG
Organism: Thermobia domestica; assembly: GCF_964235325.1. NCBI lineage: Eukaryota > Metazoa > Arthropoda > Insecta > Zygentoma > Lepismatidae > Thermobia > Thermobia domestica. The sequence goes on from NC_137457.1 coordinate 15,634,343, forward strand.
TAAGGAATGTGCTGATTCATGATTTCATCACAGTTGCTGACGTCATGCCGACCAACCACATTCATACAACTACAGCTGATGTCATTGGAAAGAAATGTGCTGATTCATGATTTCATCACAATGGCTGACGAATCTGGCTGTGTACTAAATTCAAGTTGATGACTTCGACCCAAGAATCCTTTGTAACATAAAGATACAGATCCAGTATTTAAGAAACGCAGCAGTTCTTCTTGTTTTGATGCCTCCATGGGAAAATATCTTGCTGGTAAAATTATATTCTTATCATTTTCAAGCTTCACTACGATTCTTACTCCAAACTTTGTAGGGATCATTTGGCTAGCTAAGATTCTATAAGGTACATTCTGTTGTAAATCGGTAATCTTGGTAAATGATTTCATCACATCACGTGTGTTTAGAAACTGCAGACAAGTAGCCATGATGACGTTATCATGAATACTAACTCGAACGATGATGCAAAACTGATGACGTTGCATTATCATGTTCTGACGTGCACCACAATGTTGCCAGATGTTTTTGTTCTAAACAGTTCCGGCTAGTGCATACCTGTATTGATAAACAGTTTATTTGTGATCAAATGGACATTGAGTTTCCACCAATTGATATTGCATTAGACCTTAAAAGACTTCAACTGGAATTAAAATTATATGCTAAAGACAAACTAGTGCAAGAAGTTCAAAATACATTGTATCGACAATATCCAGAACCACTATCTGGTATGGATGTATGTGGAGTGTAATAAAATGATCCATTTCAATGAATTGTGTTTTTTCATTTCAAGTACAACCCCAGGTTCTGACGTGTACTATTGCACCACAATGTTGTCAAAGGTTTTTGTTCTAAACAGTTCCGGTTCTTTACTAATAGGTGCACAAACTTTTAAAAATGTCAACTCAAACTTTGAAACAAAAATTTCACACAAAAATCTTTGAAACAAAATTTTGAAACGAAAAAAAATTCAAACGAAAAAAATTCAAACAAAATTTTCCAAACAAAATTTTGAAACGAAAAATTTCAAACAAAAATTTTAAACAAAATTTTGAAACAAAAAAATTTCAAACGAAAAATTTTTAAACAAAAAATTTCAAACGAAAAAATTCAAACAAAATTTTGAAGCGAAAAAAATTTCAAACAAAATTTTGAAACAAAAAAATTTCAAACAAAAATTTTTTCAAACAAAAAATTTGGAAACGAAAAAATTTCAAACAAAAATTTTAAACAAAATTTTGAAACGAAAAAAATTTCAAACAAAAAAATTTTAAACAAAAAATTTTGAAACAAAAGTTGTCAAAAAAAATTTCAAACAAAATTCTCAAACAAAAAATTCAAACAAAAAATTTGAAAGCAAGAATTTTCAAACAAAATGTTTCAAGCAAAAAAAAATTTCAAACTAAAAAATTTTTACGTTTCACGGTTAACCGTCAAACTTTATCCGGTTTTTAACTATTCGATTAACAAATAAACGGTTTTGATCATATTTATCATTGAGTGCAAAATGTTGAACAAAAACAAGATTTTTAAATGTAAAACAAAACTTAAAAACTGAATACAGCAAAGATTTAAAACTCATCAACCAATCAGATTGCACGAAAGATAGTGATCAACCAATCAGATTGCACGAAAGATAGTAATCAGCCAATCAAATTGCATCAACAATAACTTTGCCAGTGTTGTAGCATGTATTCCCTTAAGACTATGAGTCATAAGTTTCAATAAGGTTAGCTATGTATCCCTGTACACTACCTCATCAAGGTCAATCACGTGGTACAACGTCTTGCTTACGTTTATATTTGGCTGTAATAATCAATACCAATGACGCATTCTCAAATTATCCTACAAAGTTTCAATGTACCAATGTCCTGGACTCCTAATCCCATCATAGGTCAATAACTGATCACGTGATCACAATGATTTACCCAAAGAACATTTACCAATTATTGATATGACAATAAGAAATGTACCCCCTCCCAAAATTTAAGATTGGTACACAAATACACCTGTGTCTTATGAAAAAAGTAATAAATCCTGTACTTATTCAATAATAAAGCCGGTCAATAACCTTTAAATTTTGAATATTTGGCCATAAGAGGAATACCAATGGGTCCTAGAAAACGTTTACCGAATTTTGTTATTCGATAATTCCCAAATTTAAAAGGGAACATAAACATATAAAGGTAATAAACCATATAACGTGCTAAATAGGGGTCAATAACCTCCGAAATTTGATTTTTGGTAGTTCTTTACCTATGAAAAGGGAACGATGTGGACCATCCAAATTTATAGTGGTACATATTGAAGACCTGTACTATGATACCAAATGCTTATATTAAACAATTTCTAAAACCGAGTGGATGTGCCAAGATACCCCTCCCAAATTTTAAAGGATGCATCAACGTACCCATATCTTATGATAGGAAATGAACCTATATACATGACCATATAACCATATAAGGTAATAGAACCTCATCAAAGGGAAGAAATTGGGCCAAAAACCAAACACATGGTACAACATATTGCTTATGTTTATATTTTAGCAATTTTTACCCATGAAAGGGAACAAGATGGACCACCCAAATTTATCATGATACATGTTGAGGCCTGTACTATGATACCGAATCCCCTCCCGGGGTGCATCAATGTACCTATGTCTTATGATAGGGAATGAATACCTATACATTACCATATAACCATATAAGGTAATAGGACCTCATCCAAAGAAATAAATTAGGTCAAAACCAAACACGTGGTACAACGTAATGCTTACGTTTATATTTTGTCAATTTTGTACACCTAAAAGGGAACGAGGTGGACCACCCAAATTTATAGTGATCCATATTAGGGTCCTATACTGTAATACCAAATGTTTAATTGAGCAATTTCCAAATTAAAGAGGTGGGCCATTGTACCCCTCCCGGGGGTGCACAAATGTACCTATGTCTTATGATAGGGAATGGACCCCTATACATGACCATATAACTATATGATGTAATAGGACCTCATCAAGGAGATAAATTAGGTCAAAAATCAAACACGTGGTATAACGTATTGCTTACGTTTATATTTTGACAATTTTGTACCCCTAAAAGGGAACGAGGTGGACCATCCAAATTTATCATGATACATATTAGGATCCAGTACTATGGCACCACATGATGAAATTAAGCAATTTCCAAAATTAAAGGGTTGGGCCAAGGTACCCCTCCCAAAAATTTAAAGGGGTGCATCAATATACCCATGTCTTATGAAAGGTAATAGACTCCTGTATACGCTCATGTGAACATATAAGGTAATAACACCTCATCAAAGAGAATAAAATCAACCAAAAACCAAACACGTGGTATAACGTATTGCTTACGTTTATATTTTGGCAATTTTGTACCCCTAGAAGGGAACGAGGTGGACCAACCAAATTTATAGTAATCTCTATTAGGGTCCTATACTATAATACCAAATATATTAAATGGGTAATTTCCAAAATTAAAGGGGTGGGCCAAGGTACCCCTCCCAAAAATTTAAAGGGGTGCATCAATATACCCATGTCTTATGAAAGGTAATAGACTCCTGTATACGCTCATGTGAACATATAAGGTAATAACACCTCATCAAAGAGAATAAAATCAACCAAAAACCAAACACGTGGTATAACGTATTGCTTACGTTTATATTTTGGCAATTTTGTACCCCTAGAAGGGAACGAGGTGGACCAACAAAATTTATAGTAATCTCTATTAGGGTCCTATACTATAATACCAAATATATTAAATGGGTAATTTCCAAAATTAAAGGGGTGGGCCAAGGTACCCCTCCCAAAAATTTAAAGGGGTGCACAAATGTACCTATGTCTTATGATAGGTTTAGACCCCTATACATGACCATATAACCATATAAGGTAATAGGACCTCATCCAAGGGAATAAATTAGGTCAAAAACGAAACACGTGGTTGTACTAACAATTTGGCAATTTCGTACCCATGAAAGGGAACAAGGTGGACCACCCAAATTTATAGTAATATATATATATTAGGGTCCTATACTATTATACCAAATATGTAAAATGGTCAATTTCTAAAATTTAAGGGGTGGGCCAATGTACCCCTCCCAAATTTTTAAAGGGGTGCACCAATATACCCATATGTTATGAAAGGGAATGGACCCCTATACATGACCATATAACCATATAAGGTAATAGGACCTCATCCAAGGGGATAACTTGGGTCGAAACCAAACACGTGGTACAACGTATTGCTTACGTTTATATTTTGGCAATTTTGTACCCCTAAAAGGGAACGAAGTAGACCACCCAAATTTATTATAATACATGTTAGGGTCCAGTACTATAATACCAAATATATAAAATGAGCAATTTCCAAAATTTAAGGGGTGGGCCAAAGTACCCCTCCCAAATTTTTAAAGGAGTGCACAAATATACCCATATCTTATTAAAGGTAATGGACCCCTATACATGACCATATAACTATATAGGATAATAACACGTCATCAAAGGGGATAAAATCGACCAAAAACCAAACACGTGGTACTACGTATTGCTTACGTTTATATTTTGGCAATTTTGTACCCCTAGAAGGGAACGAGGTGGACCACCCAAATTTATCATGATACATATTAGGGTCCAGTACTAAAATACCCAATGTTTAAATTGGGCAATTTCCAAAATTTAAGGGGTGGCCAAGGTACCCCTCCCAAATTTTTCAAGGGGTGTATTAATGTACTCATGTCTTATGAAAGGTAATGAACCCCTGTATACGCCCATATAACTATATAAGGTAATAACACCTCATCCAAGGGGATAAATTAGGTCAAAAAACCCCGAAATTTGACTTTTTGGCAATTTTTTACCCATGAAAGGGAACGACATAGACACCCAATACTGATAGAGGTACATACTATGGTCCTAGGCTACCATACCCAATTTTTAAATTTGGCAATTTCCAAAATTTAAGGGGGGTGGTCCTATGTACCCCTGCCAAAATTTAAGGGGTGGGCCATGGTACCCCTGTCAAAATTTAGAGGGGGTGGTCCTAAGTACCCCTCGGTCATTGACCCCTGGTCAAGGTCATTGACCTTTGACCTATGACGTCACAAAAATTTTTGCTGACTCGGCGCAATATACGCGGGTCCCTACTACTGTTGTGCAACCAAAAATAAGATGGAATTACGCCATATTCCATCAAATCCAGAGATTTTCACGGAAGCCATAACATCATGGTAAAAGATCCAATTCTGAAATGAATTTGCTTCTTTCTATATCCCCGTAATTGTTGACGAACTTCAATCTTAAGCAGCAAGAGTGGTTGAGAAAGCTGAACAGAAATATTTGATCACAAACGTACAATTTGAATGCAAGTTCTCCTGGAAACTTTGTCATCTTAGTTTAAATACATACAAAGGCACAAATACAGTTATTAAAAGTAAACCATGTTCACGAAAGTTATTGTCGATCAGGCGAACTCGTAAATGCATAATGAATTGTATGGTAGAAGTTGATTTGGATAAAGAAAAAATATGTTTACAATAAACATGCAAGAAATCGGAAGATAATGAGTTCAATGGATATAAAATAATAATACATAGTTTAGTAAAGGAAAACAATCTTTCGTTCCTGTTGTGTATATGAAAAAAATCCTTCGAAACGTGACATTGATGGTCTGTGAAGGTCATTCGTGTTTCGTGAGCGAAGACTTAATTCCTACCAAATCGTAGCAGAAAAGAGGTCATCACCCACAACCAATGAGTGTTTCACCAAGGTCACTGGAAGGCTCTCGTCAACAAAGCACCGTAATTCAATTTGGATCCCGAGGCAAGTATACACGCCTTGGTGTGGGAGGCCCGGATTTGATTCACGGCGACGGCTCATGTGGTTCGGATCCCACATTAAACTGTAGGTCCACGTCTCATATAGAGTCACTGCTGAACGGGACGTTAAACTCAAATTCATACGAGCGTCACCGTGGCTCAGTGCTAGAGCGCTTACCTTTGGTGCTTAGGGTCCCTGGTTCGATCCCCTTCCAAGTAAGTTTGTGGTGGACAATATTGTGATTGTCGGTTTTCTCGGGGTACTTCCGTGTCCTACCACTTTCTCATTCCACCAGTTCTTCCATCATCATTCACTTTCTTCAATCATCATTCACTTTCTTCCATCATCATTCACTTTCTTCAATCATCATTCACTTTCTTCCATCATCATTCACTTTCTTCAATCATAATTCACTTTCTTCCATCATCATTCACTTTCTTCAATCATCATTCACTTTCTTCCATCATCATTCACTTTCTTCAATCATAATTCACTTTCTTCAATCATCATTCACTTTCTTCAATCATCATTCACTTTCTTCCATCATCATTCACTTTCTTCAATCATCATTCACTTTCTTCCATCATCATTCACTTTCTTCAATCATCATTCACTTTCTTCCATCATCATTCACTTTCTTCAATCATAATTCACTTTCTTCAATCATCATTCACTTTCTTCAATCATCATTCACTTTCTTCCATCATCATTCACTTTCTTCAATCATCATTCACTTTCTTCAATCATCATTCACTTTCTTCCATCATCATTCACTTTCTTCAATCATCGTCTACCTTAGCATAACAGGCATAATTGTGCGAGGTTAAACTCAAAGATTTAATTTCATATTCATTTCAAATTCATACAATCGATCCAACCGAACAAGTGTCAAGCGGCAGGTCAAAGTCTCATGTGATATCCGTGCTGAACGGGACACTAAAATCTATATCAACCAACCCTCGTGTTTTTTTTTGTTTTTTTTATTTCCAGGTATGGAACGTGTTAAGTCCATCCAGGGCTGTCCAAACGCATGGGCCCGATGGTCACTTGGAAGGGAGTACCTCGAACATAGGGGTCCCACGAGTAGAATTATGTGTGCTACGTGTAAAATTTAGTCGTATAAGCTCAGACATTGTTTTGCCTACGGGTCCATAATGCTGTTAAGATTGCACTAGATCCAGTGTCGTATGCAGAGTGTCATCAAGCAGGGATTCTAGTAATTAATCTTTTCAGGACATGCTTGAGTTGTGTACAATATCTCAGTACACCAAATGTTTATTTTTCCATAAATGCTCAAGGGAGGCTTTAAACCCGAATACTTCTCGTTGTGTGCGTTACTGACTGAGTCCATCCATCTGTTGGCAGTGACACGTATGAGGAAGAACCGGCCTTCTTCTATGGCCTATGGATTCAATGTTCCATGAATACATTTCATCTGCGTTGTTCTCCCTCTGTTGCAATCAGAAGTGGTAGAAATATGATTTCTCGTTTTCAGTGTTGTTGTCGCCAGGGACGTACGCAGGAATTTATTTCGGGAGGGGTCTAAAGCGTTTCGGGGGGTCAAAATACAATTTGAGGCTAAATTATATGAAAATTTCTAAAATTGCACCTAAAAGTAGACTAAATTTACAAAAAATCGGGATTTCGGGGGGTCCGGACCCCAAGGACCCACCCTCTGCGTACGCCCCTAGTTGTCGCCTTAAAGGAGAACTGGGAATAGCAGAGTTGGAAAAGTTACTGAAATGTCAACGGATTAAACCTTCCAGAACGAGACGTTAAAGAGAGCCGTTTTGAGCATAAAGTCCTGCAATGTGTCTGGTGAAATTACGAGGGTGGTAATTGACTTCTAGTTATTACCCAACGGCCGTATCATCAATGCCAACCTTTATTCTGAAGAGTTAGAGCAGATGTATGCTTCACTAGGCCAAAAGTTCCTGCTTTTATGGGCCGAAAGCGCGCCATGTTGCAACAGGATAACGCAAAATCACACTCGGCTCAAAACACACGACAAAAAATTCAGGAATTTGATTACATCGAATTGATATCCCATCCGACATATAGTCCTGACTTTTGTTCTTCGAATTACTACCTGTTTCGATCTATGTCGAACTTCATAAAATCACGATACTTCACCAACCAGCATGACATCGAAAGAGCAGTAACTAATTCTTTACCCCTGTGGGTGAGACGTGGTAACGACTTGGAATCGAGAACCGACAGGAAGATGGCTGCAGGCAGTCCAACACGAGGGGTTAATCTATACTAAAATATAGAAATGTTGTGTACCAGAATATCAAAAGACTTATGACTAATCCCCCCCCCCTTTAAATATACGGTTACAGATAAGGAGAGATTTCAGGATCCGAAAAATAGATTGCATCTCAACTCCTATCACTCTGAAGTAGGAATTCAAGACTGTCACTCTCCGAAAATCTATGGATTTGAAACTAATATCGTATTTGTTATTATTATTATTATTATTATTATTATTATTATTATTATTATTATTATTATTATTACGTGCCATACCCTTTATACTCCACTAGGGATATTAGATGTATCTTACCCTCAAAAGTATTTGTTTCTAGGTTGTAAGTCATACGTGCAGCAAGTTTCGGATATTGCTCCATAGTTATAAACACACAAATACACTCATTTATATATTTATAACACCGAGTATATATATATATATATATATATATATATATACTCAATGTTCAAAACGCAAATACCTGCAGACGATGGAAGACAGATAAGAAGAAGGATCGGAAGAAAACGGAAGATGGCCGACTTCTTCAAAAGGACATCTACAAAGAAGACTTCAAGAGAACGGAGGCATCAGTCAAGAGGTGATCAATAACCTACCTTTTCCAGTGGCCGCAATAGGCTGAGGAGTTCTTTTAAACCTATTTCTGGAGGCTGCAATGAGCTACGGAGAAACCCTATAATAGTCTTCCGAGGCTGTAATGAGCGAAGAATTTTCCGCCACAACCTTAAGTCAATTGAACCTTTAATTGCGAAGCCACTGTTGTGTGTGGCAAGGACTTGCTAAACTCTGAAAACATTTAGAGATTTACAAAGAAAGTTTGTAAAACTGTTATAGAGATTTATTTTGAAAATCAAATAAGTAAGGAGCTTTATATTCCGGACTTTTATTAGACTCTATCACACAAAACATTGAAATATACAGAAAATACTCTCGTTAAAAAAAATCAGAAACGCAGTTTATTCTGTGCGTTTATCTTTAATGAGGAGCTTTCACCAAGTTTCATGTTCGTAGCTTGAGAGGTTCGTGAAATACGAATTATTTCTCACTTCATTTATGACGTCATGTTTATTTATTTATTTATTTATTTATTTATTTATTTATTTATTTTGCACCTATTACAGGGCATAAACCCCAATTACAATAGGCTTACAAAAAGTGAAATATAAAAATTTTATAAATAGAACAAAAATACATAGATTCAAACAAAATAAGTAAATAAAAGTTACAATAAGAGAAAAGAAAAGGAGAGAATTCCATACCTTCTTTACAAGTTATCTGCATTAACATGGGATTTCATAATCCAAAATAATAATATAAATACATACATTCACATGCACATACATACACACACACACACACATATATATATATATATATATATATATATATATATATATATATATATATATATATATATATATATATATATATATATATATATATATATATACATATATAGATTCATACAAACATACATACATATACATAGATTATTTCTAAGAAGAACAGAGAATGTGTTAATCTATACTAAAACTAAATGAAATCATAATGATTGACTAGCGAGTCTAGGATATTATACGCAAAAATTCATATAAATGTAAAACCTAAAAAGAAAACATCATATTGTTTATTACCCTTGGAACCACCAGGACATTTCATTATAAAACAATAACATCATCTATTCAAGGATTGCAGAGTCAATATTCTATTTGTTTCATTAAACTCGACCAAATTTGATAATTTTCTTTACTATGTTGATATACATGAGAAAAGGCATCGCAAAATCTACATCTGTATTCATTTTTATAATATTATATCTTTTACATAATCTAATTACAGGAGAATTTGAATGAGCTACTGAATATGATCTTTTACAGCAAAACGGAGGTCTCATTCGTAGAGATTTGTTGTTGATATTAAAATAAAACAATTTGAGAAACTCTGGATTATCGATTATTCCATTTACAGACTTATGGAGGAAAACAAGTTCCATAAAATGCCTTCTATCACACAAAGATATGAAGTGAAACTTTTTTAGCAACGCTGAATAAGATACATTTTCTTTGTACGATGATCTTTTATATGATTTATAGTACAAGTATCTCAAAAATTTATTTTGTACTCTTTCAATTTTCTTATTCATAGACTTATAAAAAGATGTTCATGACTTCTTGACTAATTTAGGACATGAAGTTTGTTTTTTTAAAAAGAAAAAAAAAACAGTTCAAGGTAGGTAATGATAACTATATCCGAAAAATCATTTCAATTGGTTCAGCTCTTTTCTCGTGGTTCGACCACAAACAAATGAGTTTCGTTTCCAGTGTGAAACCACGATAGACTTCTAAACTATACTAATTCAATACTCAAACTTCAACGGTGCTCGGGGTCCCGGGTTCGATCCCAACCCTCACCAAGTGAACTTTGTGGTGGACAAACACCGTGTGCATGGGTTTCCTCGGGGTTCTCCCACTTTCTTTATTCCACCATTTCTTTCATTACTCATCATCACCGTGTCCTTTAGCCTAACCGGCATAACCGTGGGACGTAAAACTCAAAGAACTTAATTTTGAAACTTCAGCGAGTGCATATAGGGTGTCCACATGAAACCTTCCTGATTACAAACATTAATTGAATAGAAACTATTAGTGCCGGAAAATAACGGTTTGCGGCATCTTAAAGAGCAACTCAAACAGTTTTATTTTGTCTATATATGCACTTCTATATGAACCCGTTAGAGCTCTAAGAATGTTCAGTCGATATTCAATCTCGCGCCATTTGTAAAGCAGCATGTCTGGTGTGATCGAGTTGATGGCTTCTTCAATTTTGTGACGAAGAGCAGAAATATCACGTACAAGTGTGGTGTAGACTGTATCTTTGACATAGCCCCATAAGAAAAAAAATCCATAAGGGTTATGTCGGAAGATCGCTGTGGCCAGGGAGGATGGTGGAAACGTTCGGTCTAAAGCCCCATAAACATCTAAACACCAGTGCGGTGGGGTACTATCTTGTTGGAACATCACGTTTCGTTGCAGAGAGACTAGCTGTGGAAAAGCAAAGTGTTCAAGCATGTCCAGACAAACGGGACCAGTTATTGTGTGCTCCATGAAGAAAAATGGTCCGATAATTCTGTCGTGTCCCAAAGCCACTACACATTCACTTTCTCGTTATCTCTGACATATTCACGAACATATTCTTGTATGGGGGTTCGGAACCCTAAATGCACACATCGTGACGATTCACCTTGCCTGATGTGTGGAAGGTTGCCTCATCACTGAAAATCACCTCCCCATGTAATCGGCATCATCCTCGATCAGTTCCAGAATCTCCATTGCAAACCTGGTTCGTTTTTGGTAGGTCATCGGACTATAGCGCCTGAACGATTTGCATCTTATGTGCATATAAACACAGTCTTTTATGGAGCACCTTATAGATCATTGAATGTGGGATGTTCAGCTCGCGTGACGCTCTGCGAACTGACTTTGTTGGGCTGCTAGTGAAGGCCTCTCTGACCTCATCCACAGTTTCCTCAGACGTTCGTGCTTTGCCCGAGCCAGCCTGTCGGTTGACACTCCCTGTGGCTAAAAACTTTTCAAACCATGTTTTATTGGTCTTGACGTCTGGTGGGTCCCATTAGTACTTTCGTCTGAAGATCCTTTGCACAGTAATTGGTGATTTAGTGTCAGCCAACAACACCACACATGCGCTGTCTCTCTTGTTCTGTCGTCATCTTTTATCAAGAACACCTGCAACAAATAACAACAATTAACAATCAACATAAAAAAACTGTTTGAGTTGCTCTTCAAGATGCCGCTAACCGTTATTCTCTGGCACTAATAGTTTCCATGCAATTAATATTTGTAATTAGGAAGGTTTGATGTGGACACAGTGTATAACTGCTGGTTCCAATAGAGTAATTAGATCAAAGTTAAAACCAATTTCTCGATTACTGAATCCATATCAGGAAGCCATTACTCGCTATCCCTTACAGCTTTTGATCTAATGTGATAAATGTTGAAAATCGGAAATGATAGATTTGAACCACTTCCGGTTTACATAGAGGGTTTACTTAGAGGATGTAACCTATTCTTTGGAAGCTGAATCGATTGCAAAAAGCAACTTCTCGATATGTCTTACCGTTCTTGTTCTATGAAAATTACGATTGAAACCGGAAGTACCTGTAAATATGAATCATTTTCAGTTTGAGTACAGTGTTGTAAATAGTAATGTTGTGTTGAGTCACTGAATCTCTCGCAAAAAAAAAAAAAAAAAAAAAAAACTCTTGGCCTTTCCTTTCTATAGCGGTAAATCTTGAAGCCGAAAATGACTTATTTGAACTACTTCCGGTTTGAATATAGGGTTAAAGGACAAAATAAAACCTAGCTCTGGGATGGTGAATCTATTACAAGAAACCGCATCACGATATCTCTTACCATTCTTGCTATATGGAAATCAGCCGTATTGAATCCGGAAATACTGGTAGTAGTAAATTCAAGCACTTCAGGTTTTGTTAGAGTGTTGCTGGTTGTGACGGTAGGTTCCTTGGGATCCTGAATCGATTGCAGGAATCTGTTACAAATCTCGCACATATTTTGTTATATGGCGATAAATGTTAATATTTGAAATTGTTAATTTGAACCAGTTCCTGTTTCAATATAGGGTTAACGGAGGAGATATAATCTATTCTTGTGAAACTGAATTCATTGCAAAAAAAAAGGAAAGAAAAAAGAAAATAAAAGAAAAGAAAAGAAAAGAAAAAAGAAAGAAAAGAAAGAAAGAAAAAGAAAAAACTGCATCTCGATGTGTCTTTTTGTTTTTGCTGTATGGAAATGACTACACTCGCCAACAGTGAAAATGTAACTGGAATGAAATAAATGTTTTTTTTTTTTTTTAACTATATCGACCAAGCTGATGACGAAAACGACAATGGAATACTCAAATTAGCTATTATAATTATTATATTTTATTAACATTCATTGTAAATTTCTTCCCATATAAACTTCGAAATCCCGTTGACGGTAGACTGAGTGATTCAGTTTGCTACAGGCAACCATAGCTGTGTATATTTTGTCCCTAATTTTAGCCTGGGCTCGTAGCAACAATGGGGAGTGGAAGGGGAATAGGAAGGGAGGAGCGGAGCATGTTTCATTTAAGCGTAATTTCAGTCTGTTCCTATCTGTGTTCTGTTCTTGTGTTGGAAGAACGTGTTATTGAAGTGTAGTTAGTGCATGTGGTCATTGTAATTCCTGTGATTCAATATGCCTCGCAAATGCGTAAATAGTGCTGACATTTTTTGGTACATTTTCGCACAGGCTACATTGAAATCGCAAAGGAGGCCAATAACGCCATATGTTTTTTAAAAAATGGCGTACAGACTGTACTTTGGATGTGAAACCGGGGACCAGTACAAGGCCTGGGCTCCTCACGTACGTTGCTTATCTTGTGTTTCGAGTCTTCGTTCGTGGTTGAAATGTAAAGGATTTTCCATTGGTTTTGTTATACCCATAATCTGGCAAGAACCGTCGAACCATGTAAATGATTGTTACTTATGTATGAAAACTCCATTAACTCACGGTATTTCCAAGAAGGAAAAGTCTTCCTCGACATATCCTAACATACCGTCGGCCATGTGACTAGTGCCTCACGGAGATGGACTGCCTGATCCTGTCCTACCTGTCTTTGTTCAAGTGTCAACAAAGTTTTTTTTAGGAAATAAGAGGGCAGAAAACTATAAGGATCTTGTAGCAAATCTTCTGCACTGCTACGATAGATTAGGGTGCAACATATCTTTAAAGTTACATTTCTTAGATTCCCACTTTGACTTCTTTCTTGACAACTATGGTGTTGTAAGCGACGAGCACGGAGAACTCTTCCACCAGCAAATTTCGGACATGGAAATCAGATACCAAGGAAAGTGGTGTGCATCAATGTTAGCCGATTACTGCTGGGCACTAATCAGGGAATCATTAACAATAAACTACAAACGCCAGGCAAAGCGGTTGCGCCTTCAGTGGTCTTTCTCCGAGGAACAATAACAAAATAAATATATGTAGAAGCTTATATAGGCAATAAAGTAAAGTAGGAGAGCTAATCTTGCATTTTCATTAACATTTTCGTTTTCAGCAAACCTAAAAACATAAAGATTAGCTGTTTTCATGCCAGTTACAGAAAAAAAAGTAAAATTTTGTTGGCTAGTGTTATTGAAACCAGAAATAATAGTAACTTTCGGTTTTGGGTGAATGTTGTAAATAGCATGATATATTCGTCTGAAAAAAAAAAGTTTTATGCTCTTAGTTTGATCTTGCATCGTTTGGCCTAATCCTCGTTTCGCCTAACCAATTATCTGACACTTTTATGACAGATAAAAGATAAGCTTTATGTCCGCCATTTTAGGCGAAATAAGGATACTCGTTTGACCTAATCCTCGTTTTGCCTAAAATGGTGGACTATAAAAAAAATCGTGGAGATAAAACTGGAGGGAAATTTTTCGAAAAAAAAAATATTCCCTACTATGTCAAGAACTGAGAAATACAGACGCAAAACAAGTTAAATCCCTCTTCCATATTCACTTTCATGAACTGTTAAATCCCAAACCTGCAAATAACCTAATGAGAAAAGCTGAATCAAACCCAGTTAATTCCATATTTTAAACAATTTGAGGTTTCGCACTGTATAGGATTAGTTTAGTAATCTGAATATTTATTGCAACTCTTCGTAAATAATTCGAAATTTTATTTGGCAGAATTTGAAGTGTGTGCTTTCATTATTTGTTTATTTTTGGACTGAAAATTGAAAAAAAGAAAATGAAATCTTTAGTTTTACGTCCCACGGTTATGCCGGTTAGGCTAAAGGAGACGGTGATGATGAGAAATGAATGAAATGGTGGAATGAAGAAAGTGGGAGGAAACGGGAGAACCCCAACAGAACCCACGAGCACGGTGTTTTCCCACCACAAAGTCCACATGGCGCGAGCTGGGATCGAACCAGGGACCCCAAGCACCGGAGGTGAACGCTCTACTACTGAGCCAGCTCGCACCCTAGACTGAAAATGGAGACACTATACGTCTTAACCTAACTGTTCGTGAAACTTTTCTGTGCTTATTTGCTTTTCTTTAATAATTACTAGACAAATGCACTCAAAATCGAAAGAAAACGATACTCTAAGCAGTGATGATCATGATTTTGTTATCAGACAACACCAAAATTGTTTAGAAAACGTACAAGACACATGAAAAACTGGAAACGAAATGTAGCCAAAAAGACAAGGTGAGTGGACTATCTATGGTTAAAAGTCGTTTGTTTTGTATTTCAGGGTAACTCTTTATTTTGAACAGAACATTGTTGGATTAGGTTCTTCTCTAAACGGTCTCTTCAGCTTCAGCAGAACCTCTTTCTTAAAATGTCTCGTGTCAATTATCATTCAAAATTATAACATGTTTCTGGTACAACATGTTAAAAAATTTTTCCACTTATTTACCATTTCTGATTCTCTTTCTGCCACTGTTTTGCTCAAACTCAACATTTGCACATTTTGTTTTGCTATATTTCAAATTCATATATTGGGTTAATTGGCAAATTAATATTCACCCTATGTTAGTCCATAAAAGGTTACAAACTCTTCCAAAATATAGTCATTCAGTTTAGAAATGTATACGGATAGGTATAATTAACTCCGCTTGTAGTTACGAAGGATTTGACGATTGAAAGCAGCTCAAAGCTCAGGTTTTACGAAGAGATTTTTGAGGAATAGAAAACCGAGAATTTGGTGATGCACCAGAGGACGACGACGATATGGATTTCCATTTAGTAGATGATGATGGAGAGGAGGTTGCATAATTCAATTTTTTGCACATTTGGATCCATTGTTTTCAATTTAGAACAAAATTAATGTAGCATTTATGTATCCATATTCATTTGTGCCAATCGTGTGCAATGTATAGTTGATAATACATCCCCCCCCTATATTTTAGTAGGCATAATACTGATTTCTGACTGACTCCCTTTCTTTTTGATAGGTTTTGTATCTTTAGCCTCAACAAAAATGGCCGCTCGTCCAGATGCAAAAACTGTTATTTCCATTTACATACGCAAAACCTGTTAAATCCAAACTATTTTCTACAATAACGCAATTCACAGACTAGTGTGATTATACAGCTGTCGACAGACCAACACACATTATTCTTAATTTTTTAATGTTCTCTAGTTTCTAATGTTATTTGACAATTATGACGTGTTTAAACAGTTTTTTCTCGATTTGTCACAAATTTTAAAATGTGAATTTAACGGGTTTTGCTATTCACCTACTCATATACGAGTATATTCGTATATATCTATGGTCCTAATAAATACATAAAGGAGTTTTGGTAATCCCAACTTATCGAAAATAGTTAATATAATATTAATCTATATATTTTGCATTTCTTAACTCTTTATATACTAGGGAATTTTCTCTTATATAATTCCCCTCTAGTTGAATTTCCAAAATTTTTTCTTATTGTCCGCCATTTTAGGCGTAACGAGGATTAGGCCAAACGAGGATCCTTTTTTTGGCCTAAAATGGCAAACACAAATCTTATCATTTATCTGTCATAAAAGTGTCAGATAATTGGTTAGGCGAAACGAGGATTAGGCCAAACGTGGCGACACGCTTAGTTTGAGGGGTTCCTGAGATCCGAATCTTTTTGCTTAAGTTATTATATGAGTTTTCATTATGTTCTGATAACTTAAATGAGTCCACTGTTATCATATGAGTTTTGATAAAAGTAACAGGATAAAATTCCACTTCAAAGATCCAGGTGGTAAATACAAGGTCTATTCAATAAATAACTTGAAAGTTGTATAAAAAATACAAAAAATCGACAAAATCTGTGCTTCTTTGTTATTTTTTGGTGGCGTCCTAGAACTACGTATTATCAGATGGACCTGTTACGCTTGCCTCTCGAACGGAATGCTGGGAATCACTGAAACAAGATGGCGGCACTCTTGCAAGTCTGCACCAACGTATAGCAGCGGAGTGTCATTAAATTTCTGTTAGCTGAAGGGTTGATATCAATCGAAATTCGCCGTTGGATGGCAGTTCAATATGGTGAAAGTTGTTTGAGACGAGTGGGCAAATATGTTCAAACGGGGTGTAGCAAGTGTTGAAAATTTCGCAACTCTCGCAAGTGTTGTTGTCCGTGACTGCACAAAGTGCCTTGGGTGTGGTGAATATTCAACACTTGTCCGACAAAGCCTGACAAATGAACTTTGCTCTGTTCGCCCTAGCTCCGCAGTTAGGATAAATGTTGCAACTGTAAGAAACCTTTATAAGAGTATCGTTATACAACATAAGAGGAAACTCAGTCAACCTTGAAGATTGGATCAATTGCAGCCCAGTCCATAACAAAAGATTATTTTGGCCTTTTTGAGCATTGTAGTTGCTTGGTTGCACATGTGCTTACACTTGAGCAAAAATAATGCCACGTGCAGTGGCACTGCTATATGCCGGAAAAACTTTGCAGGAGCAAAGTAAAGACGTTTATAACATCGTCACAGGTAACGAAACATGGGTTTACAAGTATGACCCTGAAATAAAACAGCAGTCAACAGCATGGTGTTTTCAAAATGAAACTACACCTTCGAAAGTGGATATCTTTATTCTCTAACATCAGTCATGTTGCAACTACATAGTTATTTGATAGATGTACCGGGGGGCGCGGTGGCTCAGTGGTAGAGCGTTCACCTCTGGTGCTTGGGGTCCCGGGTTCGATCCCAGCCCCCGCCAAGTGAACTTTGTGGTGGACAAACACCGTGCTCGTGGGTTTTCTCGGGGTACTCCCGTTTCCTCCCACTTTCTTCATTCCACCATTTCACTCATCTCTCATTATCACCGTCTCCTTTAGCCTAACCGGCATAACCGTGGGACGTAAAACTCAAAAGATTTCATTTCATTTTTTGATAGATGTACCATGACAGCAGAGTGGTACGTTAGTTATTGCCTTCCGAGTGTCTTTGAAGCCTGGAGATCTTGCAATGAAAAGTCTCCACTCTTCTCACTTTCTTCTTCATCACGACACTGCACGGCCACATAGTGCAGCAAAACCTTTGGAATTTCTACAGGAAAGTAGAGTCCGGTTTTACTGCAGCCAGCTTATTCTCCGGAATTAGCTCTGTGTGACCTTAGTTTCTTGTCAAAATTCAAGAAAAAGCTTCGAGGATGACGTTTTCAAAGAAGTGAAGTGTATGATGATCGCAGCGTATGGTAACGAAATTTCTGATATTCCAAAAAGCCTTTTAAAAAAATATATTTGACTCGTGGTTTGAAAAGTATATCGGTGCTTGTGAGGAATAGTTTGAAAACTTGTAAAAGACTTTATGTAAATAAATCGATTTTTCAAAGAGTATCTAAAAACTTTCGACATGCTCCTCGTAGCTTTATCTATGTGATCATACAGATAAATGTATAGTTGAATTATTTTCTTTATCATTTTGGTACCAGGATGCATGTCTCTTAAATTCCCGGAGAGATGCATTGTCCTATCTCTATTTTTGCGAACTTTCAAGATAAAAATTGATAGGTGATGGATCTACAAAGCTGAGGAATAGTTAATGGCATTTGTATGGGTTCTCGGACGACCTTACAGGGTAAACAATGACACAGATAGTGATTGCGTTTAGAGGTCGCTTTGGGAAGGATCCACCTCGTAAAAGAACCTGATTGGTTGGAAAAAACATGTACTTGCTTCACGATATGTCAAGACAGGCGGCATAGTGCACGTGGAGAACATACAGATCTACTGGATGCGGGGACTTCTCAGATATTCTGTATACGTCAGTTAATATGTTTCCGATATATAGCGCTTACAAGGGAAGAGAGGGAGATTATATATCGAAGTGGAAGATGGTTTATACACCAATCGAAGGCACGAATGACGCCTATTACAAAACTGTAATACAAATTTTCCGAATGCATATACTGTGCGAGTTATATGAACATACAGGTTGTCCAGAATATCCATTGCCACTCCTAAAAATCGCAAACGGTGAGACAGATGCCAAAACACGAAAACACGTGTTTGATCATTTTAAAAGTACTACGTATCAAAGCAAAAAATGTTGTTCCGGGGCCACCCGCAGAATCCCAGGTGGGGTCCAGCTTAAAAATTGCAAATGGTAAGGGGATCAAGTAACATATCGGACATAACAGGAAATTAAAAAGCTGTTGGGAAATGAAAAAAGACGAAACAAGTCTCGACTCTCTAAAATTACCCTCTGCAAAAAGGCTGCCGGTCAAAATTTCTGCAAAAACGTCATTGTAAAGTCTATGGCCACCCAAAAACAAACCAAAGAACTGAAACGGTTAGACATGTCAAAACAGGAGAACACTTGTGTCATCATTTCAACAGTACAATGATTGAAAGTAAAAATATTTGTCCAAGGTCCTCCTCAAAATTTTCAAATGGCAAGGGGGATCAAGTAGCATATCGGTTGAAAGCTGTTATTATATGAAAGCAGATGGAACAAGTCTGGACGCACTACGATAACACTATACAAACATCTTGCTTTTTAGTTCTTATGTCCGTAGTCAGGTTTTAGTTTGTTTTCACTTTAATTATTGTACTCAACTGAAAGAAAGGAAATGCCAATAATGTGAGATTCTGCTCTTTGGGCCCAGTAATGTCTAAATAAATAAAAAATATAATAAAATAAAAGAAATAAAGAAAATAAAAGAAATAACTTCGAGATCTTTAAGTATGGAACTGACTAGTTAATATATAATGTACTATAGTGCTACTTATGCTCGTTGTCTGGATTATCAAGTATAAAATGATTCAAACAAAAATTTTCTTGCACCAGGAGCACCGAATACGTGCAAGTGTCTCACAGTGACAAGTGCCGATTGCAAAATGGAAAGCGAATGCGCTCGGAAAACCGAAATGAGAATGTACATTTTGAATGGCCGCCATTTTGCACAGGGTAATTTTAGAGAGTCGAGTCTTGTTCCGTCTTCTTTATTTTCAAACAGCTTTTCAATGATATGCTACTTGATCCCCTTACCATTTGTAATTTTTGAGTTGGACCCCGCCTGGGACCCTGTGAGTGACCCTGGGAGAGCACTTTTTACTTTGATGCGTTGTACTTTTGAAATGATGACGAACGTGTTTTCCTGTTTTGGCATTTGTCTCGCCGTTTGCGATTTTTAGGGGGTGACAACGGACTTTTTGGACACCCTGTATATAACTCGTACTGTATATGCATTCGGAATTTTTTTATTACAGTTTCATAATAGGTGTCATTAGTGCTTTCGATTGGTACATGAACCATCTTCCACTTCAATATATATAATCTCCCTTTCTTCAGTTGTTAGAGGCTTATTCAGTATCAGTCTTTGCAAAATGTGTAGGTTGCAACGCAACGGAAAGTATACACGTTCTTTACGTTGCGAATGTATATATTTAAAAATATTGTGGATAACAGATGATTCGAAAATGAAAAATTCACTTCGCTGACGTCATGTCGTAAAATCAGTTTCTGATATTGGGTCACTCGAACTAAACCACAAAGTTTGAGTTGCGTTGACGCAAGCCAATACTGAATGGCGCCCTTGAACTTCGCATAATGTGAAAGAGGCAGAATGTTTCATTTCTCTATAGAGAACTTTTTTGTTGTTATTAGTGAAGCTGTACGGAATAATAATTCTGTTCACGTCTTTTGTAGATCTAGAAAGACTTTTAGAAGACTATTGATAGAAACATTATCAGAGCGATTCTCAAAGCGTTTTCACCCACAAACAACCGAACAACAAGCTTTAGCTTTTCGTGTTAATCCTTGATGGAAATTAAACGCTGAATTCGTTTGACCTTCTGACCAATACAACAGCTGAATCGACATCAACAGATGAGTATCCGTCTCACGATAATGACGCCACATTTGAAAGCTTTTTTAAAAAATTTTTTTCTTTAGTTTTTCAAGATCAAGGGAATGAAATACCTGTCGATGACCAGGAAGTAAAACTAAAAACAAAGTTTGTTTCTGTAGCCTTCACTACATTGTGGAAGAATCGTTTGTGTATACGTACGAAAAGAAAGAAACTATTATTCAATGACCTTAACAGGAAATGCTACTATTGCTGTTTTGCGATTAATGAGCACGTAGTTGCTAGTCATAGTTTTCGTTACAAGATTACCCGTTTTTATCATATAGCACCCATTTGTTCTCCTAATTCCAGCTAAAAGGAACTTAAAAATATTATTTTTTCTTATTAACTTCTACAGGCTTTATACCAATTATTCTATGTACTTTATTATTATAAAACAATAATCATACCTGTTGTTCTGTATGGCTGCGAAACATGGACACTTACTCTGAGGGAAGAACATAGACTGAAAGTATTTGAGAACAAGATCCTGAGACGAATATTCGGACCAAAGAGGAACGGGAATGGGGAATGGCGGAAACTTCATAACGAGGAACTACATAATTTATATGGTTCACCCAACATTGTTAGGGTCGTCAAGTCTAGGAGGCTTAGGTGGGCGGGCCATGTAGCTAGAATATAAGAAAGTAGAAACGCTTTCAAAGTCTTGACTGGAAGACCAATCGGAAAACGACCATTAGGAAGAAATAGTCGCAGATGGGAGGACAATATTAAGATGGATCTCGCAGAGATAGGAATACAAAGTAGAAACTGGATGCAGTTAGCTAAGGATAGAAGTCAGTGGAGAGCTTTTGTGAACGCGGCATTGAACCGCCGGGTTCCATAGGCCATAGAGTTAGTTAGTTAGTTAGTTACTTTATTATTATACTCATTCAACAATTCTTGGAATATATCCATCCATTTATAATTTCTTTGAATACTAAATTTGTTCCACGTGTTTTGTTTAAGAGTTCTGTTAAAACGTTCTACGATATTTGTTTTATGAAGGCACATGTTCAAAATTGGAAAGTTCGCAAAATATCATCTCCCTATGACTTACGGTTCCCGAGATATGGCTCCTTGAATCTCCCGAAATTCGATTGTTTTTTAGCCGATATCTGGCGAACGATGCCCAGTTGGCCAGTGGTCACCGGTTACTATTTGGTACCAACATGTTCACATTCTCTTAGGTATTGATCAATACCAATATAATCTCTCTACGACTTACAGTTCCCGAGATATGGTTCTTTAAATCTCCCGAAATTCGAACTTTTTTTTTTGGCCAATATCGAGGGAACGGTGAGAGTGACGTGAAAAATTCTATCAGTTCTTTAGAGAGTTTTTGATACTGTATCGAATGGAGGGCTCAAAATTGAAAAATTCGCAGATAACTCTCACACAGACAGACATAGAGAATTCAGCAACAAACTGTTTAAATTAATTGAAAATAGGTAAATATACAGGGTGTTGCAAAACAACACCGACAACGTTTGGGAGTTGATTCCTGACACTAAGATAAGACTAAAAGTATAGACCAACCTGGGTGCACAAATGCTTCCTTTCGGAGTTATAGGCTGCCGAAAACATAAAAATTAACTTTAAAGGTCCATAGCTCCAAAACTACGGGTCATACCGTAGTCGGGTTAAGACTTCGCTTAGGAACTAGTATGTGCCCTATCCGAATATCCAAGTTTCAGAATCCTGTGGTACTTCTTCGAGAGTTTGTATAGAGGTAGTCGGAGAGTACTTCTAATTATATGTCCGTAGCCAAACTCCCTAATTTAAAAATGGCTTCCTTAGTACCTTAGGATCCTAAAACATGTATTTTTGGATAGCGCACATAATAGTTCCTAAGTGAAGTCTTCACCCGACTACGGTAGGACATATAGTTTTGGAGCTATGGACTTAAAATGTTCATTTTTTCTTGTTTTTGACATCATATAACTCCGAAAGGAAGCATTTATGCACCCAGGTTAGTCTATACATTTTGTCTTATCTTGGTGTGAGGAATCACCTTCCAAACGTTGTCGGTGTTTTTTTGAAACACTCTGTATGCAATCTTTGCTAGTTGCGTATATTTAATTTCAACTCCTTTGCGTTTCGATTTTTCCTTTTCTCTTCCAGACGCTGACGAGTGTAATCCTATGATATGCTGTATACATAGAATTGTCTTGAATTTTATAATTGAGTTGAATTTTATATTTTACTAGCAGCGTTCACCCCGCTTCGCTGCGGTCACCCCGGAACGCAATAAACGTTGTTACTTAGATAATTTTTACTTTTTCGCTTTCAAGTGATATGATAAAAACCATAGAAGATTGCAGTAAATGTTAACATTATATCGCCTGTCATTTATGTTAACCCGCCCCGCTTCGCTGCGGTCACCCCGGAACGCAATAAACTTTGTTACTTAGATAATTTTTACTTTTTCGCTTTCAAGTGATATGATAAAAACCATAGTAGATTGCAGTAAATGTTAACATTATAGCGCCTGTCATTTATGTTAACCCGCCGAGTGACACGGTCATGCGGGTTGCATATAAATACGTTTATTTTTACCTATGACTAGCAGCGTTCACCCCGCTTCGCTGCGGTCACCCCGGAACGCAATAAACTTTGTTACTTAGATAATTTTTACTTTTTCGCTTTCAAGTGATATGATAAAAACCATAGAAGATTGCAGTAAATCTTAACATTATATCGCCTGTCATTTATGTTAACCCGCCCCGCTTCGCTGCGGTCATCCCGGTGCTGGCATATTGTAAAAGTGTCTGTAAAAATAAGCAAATCAATTAAAAAATTTTAAACAGAAGATTCAAGCTATTTTCCGCTGTATATCGCCTGTCATTTATGTTAACCCGCCGAGTGACACGGTCATGCGGGTTGCATATAAATACGTTTATGTTTACCTATGATGAACTAATAACAAAGGATTTGTACGTTATGGACACTTGAATGGTCAATTATCTCAAGACACTGGTAATTAAAAATTAAAGTGATATGATAAAAACCATCTAGGGTCCAAATCCTAATAACCCCCCAAAAATGAAAGAAATTGGTTCAGCCGTATTAGCGTGATGAGCGGACAAAATTTTGTACGTTCTCTTTTATATATATAGATAATTGGATGGCAACAGTGGAGTAACTAAGTTTTGAAACATTGTGAGATATTGAGACTTTTATTAGAATAGATACAGGAAAAGCGGACAAAATCGGTTCTTTGTGCTGCCATCTTTTGACCTATGGCATGGTTTTTAAACTCTGAGATACACAACTTTGACATCCAACAGGTTATGGTTTGAAGTTCACGGAAATGACTTAATCTAATTTTTTTTAATGACTTACGCCACTTTGCCATCCAGAACCTCAATTTAGTCTCCTGGCCTGTTTGAAGGTTGTACAGAACCACATTTGTCCTGTATTTGAGTAGTAATATCGGCAATTCAAGCATGCGAAAGAAGGTATTCTCACGATGAGGGTTTCATGGAAGAATTATAACGTTGCTCTCTGTTATTCTTTCCTCAAAATCGGGGTCCAGGGTTTGATCCCAGTTCCTGTCAAGTGAACTTTGTGGTGGAGAAACACCGTGTGCGTGGGTTTTCTCGGGAGTTCTCCCGTTTCCTTCCATTTTCTTCATTCCACCATTTCGTCCATTACTCATCATCACCGTCTCCTTTTAGCCAAACCGGCAAAACTGTGGGATGTAAAATTCAAAGATTTCATTTCATTTTCTTTACTCAAAATCGATCTCTATCTAAAAGATGAATTCTAAAAACTATACTTGAGAAGCAGTGAAGAATCATTTCATACACACCTCTATTATTTCTAGCATGGCGCATTCTGATATTGAGTTTTTTTTTTAAAAAAAAAAGAGAGAGTTATAAATAATTACATGTGTGATATCAATTTCTGATGTTTTAAAATATATGACTACACTGTACAGGATGTATCAAAAGTCCAGACCATCTCCGTTATTAATAAATATATACAAAAAAGGAATAATTTGGTAATAGCAAGTTTTCAATCTAAAATGGTGATTTTTTTCAATTGCAGCAGTCATTTAAGTTTAGGGATGCGCACGAGACAAGTTGAGACAGAATTTTCCTGACAAAATTCGAGTCGAGACACAGCTATTCCAATAAAGAATACATTTTTCGAGTCGAGACACCACTTTTACAGCACATTTTCGAGACGAGACAGCCTCAAATCTTCTCTCGTGCGCATCCCTATTTAAGTTCCACTTGGATAAGGGGCCCTATGTTAAATGGAAAATCAAAATTGCCCTCAGCAGGTAGTTTCCTTGGGCCCTCACCATACCAAGACTACGTCATTGTTGGTGTTTATGCTTATGTTCTTAAATGTGCGCCATTTACTTTACTAGTAATGGACTGTCTTCTAACAATGGAAACTTCCAATACTTGTTTTTAGTTTTTATTGTACCTTACTAATCGCTGGTTTTCAACTAACACTTAAAATAAACCACAAAGTACATATAATAACTGCACTGTGTTCATTGCACTTAAATAACAAACTTAACTTAAAAATTCTGGAAGAAATGTTCGTGCTACGTGCCTTATGCACCTTCTCTCTTCAACACTTTCCATCTTGAATAACAAATGAAATCTAAATTTCGTAAAAACAGTGTTTCCAGTTCTTAGAAAATATTACTACATAATATAAGACTTAACAGTTGGGAAACGGAAAATTGCAACTGTTACAACACCTGACTCCAAATGAGTATGCTCGGCGTAGACTAATTTGAATTATTAACGCCAACAAAGAAAGCAAAGCCAACAAAGAATAATATTAACTGAAGTAAAGTACTAATTGCACTTGTGTTGTTATATATGTCACATCTTCCTCTTAAGTCTAGAGATGTAAATATTTAACTCATAGATACTTCCTAGTATTCAACCAGTTGAGAATTCTCCAAGAGCATTGCCAGAACGGACTTGGAAAGAATTAATTTTTCTTATTAACTTCTACAGGCTTGATACCAATTATTCTATGTACTTTATTATTATACTCATTAAACAGTTTTTGTAATATATCTATCTATTTATAATTTAATTGAATACTAATTTTTTTCAACATGTTTATTTAAAAGTTCGTTAAAACGTTCTATGATATGTCGTTTTACAAAGACGTATGCTCAAAATGGGAGGCTCGAAGTTGAAAAAGTTGCAAAATACCATCTCTCTATGACTTACGGTTCCCAAGATATGGCCCCTAAATCTCCCGAAATCCGAACTCTCTTAGCGAATATCTGGGGAACGGTGGCCATTTGGCCAGTGGACACCGGTTACTATTGGAGACCAAAATGTTGACCATCCTCTTAAATATTGATCAACACCAATATCGTCCCTCTATGACTTACGGTTCCTGAAATATAACTCCTTAAATCTCCCGAAATTTGGAACTGTTTTGGCCAACTTCTCGGGAACGGTAAGAGTGAGGCGAAAAATTTCCATAACTTCTTTCAGATAGTTTTTATTGTTCTATCGAATGGAGAGCTCAAAATTGAAATATTCGCAAATAACACACACACACACACACAGAGAGAGAGAGAGAGAGAGAGAGAGAGAGAACTCAGTAACGAACTTTTTAATGTGTTGAAAATTTTTGGAATTATTGAAATTGCAGTCAACCTATCTAAAAACATACATTTCCAAAATTGTAGCCTATGTAAAGTACAGAGCTTACAAAATGAACCCTATTGGAATATCCTATTGGAAAATGTGATTTTGTTACATACTTTCAGTCTGGAATCAATCACAATTCTGTTCCAGTCTTCACAAATCTGTGTGTAGTTAATGTTAACAAATTTTACTTATATTAAAGCTCGTATAGATAAGATGTTTTAGGGTGAGAATGGGTTTACTTGATCATGAAATTGCAGCGCCACATAGCAATAGAAATAAATAAAAGCGCAAAAAGCACAGAAAATGAAATCTTTAGGTTTTACGTCCCTCGATTATGAAGGTTAGGCTAAACTAGCTGAACCTGCGCTCTCTAACATGAATCTCCTTGTTATTCCTCACATCTGTACATCTCCCTTTAAAGACACAAGTGAAAGACGTGTTGATAAAAATTGGCAAGAGATACCATAAAGGGGAGATTTTGTCGATTACTTTTTCCAGTGGCGGCTCAAGGGGGAAATCGGGGCAATCGCCCCTCCCCCAGAAGAGGAAACATAACTTTTTGATTTTATATATAAATAAAACCCATCCCAGAGTTTGGAGCTCTTAAAAGTAACTCTAAGTAGCAGTATTACAACCCACCACCCCCTCCAGAAGTCCGTCCTGGATCCGCCCCTGCTTTTTCAATATCTCGCACCGTTTGCAAGATTTGAGCCTACTTCCGGTTGGAGTTTTTAATTCACGTATGATCAATGTTTTCTTTCTTCTTGCATGCAGTATGAAATAAGCACATATATTACACACACAATTAATTATAATGTCAGTGATATATGGTGTTCATTGGGCAAAACATTCCAAACAGTAAAGATTCAACTAACTATTAGAGTGGAGAAATGGTTATCCTTCGTTTTTCATTATCATTTGGCTTTCGTTTTTCATTATCAATACATGAGAGGTATGCAACCTCTGTATACAATTATGTGGTGTTGGAATGTATAATGTGTAGGATATTATGCTTTAGTTTTTTCTTTTTTTAAAAAAATTTCAACACTTCCAGTGTAAACATAAAAATGTAATAAAGAAATAATGGCCATGCTTTTTAAAAATCCAATTAGAACTGGACAATCTACACAAAATTTACAATTGATCAGTGAAAACGTCATGTTTCTAGAGCCTGTAGTTTCCGAGATCTCATTGTTGAAAGGATTGGCCACAAATATATAAACACCCACAAACGTATAGTTTAAAAGAACTCCAAAGATGGCAGCACAATTCATTTGCATTGAGTTTGGAAAAGGCTTATTAAAATACAAAAGCCCTGAACAATAATTTAAAAGAAATAAACTTTATATGAAAAAGGTCTACTCAAATAATTTATTTAAAGTACACATAGTTTAAAATATTTGTTTCTGTTAAATGTGAAATCACAAATAACCGTAAATCAAAGGGTTGAAAGCCAAAATTATAGGTTGGAGCTCAGCCGCTTCTGTTCAGAACTCGACTCAGAATTCGATCGATTATCGATTCAAGGTCTGGGAACGACTAGTAACGCTCTGCGAGCATTTTCTAGCATTTTTGTTCACTTAGGGAGGATTGTTCTATTATAGACAATCGACATCCCCTTGCAGTCCGTATTGTTGACTCAAGTGGGAGCCCGTGGCCATCATCACATACTCATCTCCTCATCTTTTGTGGAGGGCCAGTGCTTGCACTGACCGACATCTCCGCGAGGACGTATTGTTGCCTCAAGTGAGAGCCACAGTGGGCTTCCTCTCCGCATCTACATCGCACGATCGCCTCGAAACACTCAGTTTGCTCAACTTAATACACGGGCAACACTCTTTGAGTGCCCCGTATTTGCTATCATAACTGTCTTCTCACGTTACCATCATGCATAAACTACCAGGAGTGTGTCGACCACCTTCTTCAAAACCTGAACCTAAAGAAAAACCTCATTTCACCGACCTCTCCCGCAAAACACGAACCTTATCAGGATCTTCTGACAAATCTACAAGTTCCGAAAAACGAGCACGCTCAAGATCTCCAGTTTACACTTATCAGGTGCCAAACCAATCTCCTACTACAGACCAACTAACTGATATGGACTTGGAACATGTTCCTCCTGGACCATCCGGATCTGCTTCTACCAAACCTACCATCCATAATTTCCTGCTCACGAAATATGATACTAAATTTAGAACACCAAAACTTGTCTATTTTCAACTTCAAAAATATATGCCGAGAGCAGATATTGCTGACATCATCTTCACCCGGAATGGGATTATTCTCAAATCTCCGGACGTCAACTTCATTACAAAACTTCGAAATAAGGCATCTTTTGAAATTTTTGGCCCACAGGCTACTATGCAACGCCTTTCACCTTCCTCCAAAAAACAACCGCCTATTCCTCGGCGACCTCCACAACTATCAGTAGTCATTCGAGGTGTACCTCCAGATTACACTGACGCAGAAATCGAAGACGAACTACGCTATGGAGGACATGAAATCACAAAATGTATTCGAATCATCGGCCAAAATGGACCTACCTATATGGTACGAGTGCTCACCAATTCTAAAGATACCATCGATGACCTCCTTCTTTACGGTGCTTCCATCTATTGTAAAAGACATCGCGTAGAACCTTCTAAAACTCCAGCTCCTTTATCAGTACGCTGTGCACGTTGCCAAGAATACAATCAACATACCACTGCTCAATGCACCAAAACTCCTATCTGTGGATACTGCACTGGCAATCACAATACCAAATCCTGCCCCAATCTACAAGCCGCTCCTAAATGCAATACTTGCTCCGAAACTCATGCTACCTATTCCTACAAATGTAAGGCTAAACCGCAACCTCTACCAGATAAACCAAATCTAACTGTCTCTGTCCGTACAAACGACGAATCAACTCCTACCAATAACTCCATCAGAGACCCAATCACCATAGAAGACATGATACGATTTACTACCATCGTTCTTCAAAATGTTCATCCTTTTCTTAGAGACCATATCCTACTACAAATCACAAACACTGCCAAGTCTCTTTTTAAAGTCCAGCTTCAAGCCACCTACTCAGGACCTCACGTACACTTCACTTTCCACCCAATTGAACCTCAACATGACTTGGACTCTTAGATTTATGGTTTTCACTTTCTTGTTCTTAAATATTCGATCCGTCTTAAAACACAAACTCGTTTTCGAACAACTCCTACGTGAAGAACAAGTATGTGCCTTTGCGCTCAATGAAACATTTCTTACACCCAGTTCACCATTCAAAATTCCTGGATATCAGTTATTTCGTTATGACTGTGCCAGAAATGTCCTCAGAGCGCAAGGTGGAACAGCAATAGGCTGCTACCGACATCTTCCTGTCCGCACTCATACTTTACCCCACAATCTCCTCCAGCCTCTACCAGAACATAATCTTAATACCATCTACTTTAAATCCCTAACCATAACAGTAGCTACTATCTATGTTCGTCCAGGACATCCAATTCCCTATGACTTCTTTCATTACATCAACAATAACTTTCGCCATTATATCATTATGTCAGATATCAACTTCCATAGCCGGTCGAATCGAGAACGTACACACTTCATAACCTATGTCCAAAATCACCTGACAGCTGAAATCAAAGATCTTCCATCTGCCTCAAGACCAATCAGCGATACAACCCCTGATGTCATTATAACCTCTACCACGCTCAATATCGCAAATATTCGTGTTCTCCCGCCATTTGGCAGTGATCACGCTCCAATTTTGATCGATATCACCTCACCTATACAACCCACACGACAGCCTGAGCCTATCAAATACTATGACTATCAGCATGCTGACTGGAACGCTTACCAATCAGATATTACCAGAATACTGCATTCCGTACCTGCTCCTACTTCTGAACAGGATCTTTACCATCTTACCGACAAAATTCAAGAAACAATCTTACAAGCAGCTCAAGATCATATACCTGTTAAGATGCGTTTCCCTCATAAACCGCCTGTACCACCTCAATATCGTCAAATCATCACTGCATCACGACAAGCCTTTAGGGACTATCAACGAACTCGAAATCCTGACGCACTTCGCCTCCATCGCCAATGGAACAGAATGGTCTCTAATTATCTCTCTGCCTATAAGCGCCGACAGTGGACGCGAGCCTGTAATTCTCTTTCCATTAAATCTAATCCTACTCAATATTGGCAAAAATTCAAATTACTTACTGGAAAATTCCAACGACCTACTTACCCTATCATGCTCAATACCCATCCTCTTCACACCGATCTCGAGAAGGCAAATGCTTTCGCAACTTATTTTCAGCAAATATTCACTCCACCACCTCAGCTGGTTAATAGACCAATTTATCGTCGCATAGCACGATTTTGTGACCCACAAAACCGATTTCTCCAACCTGACTGTACACATATTTTGGAACCTGATAATAACCTAACCTCTGAAATTCTTCCGGCAGATATCCAAGCTATCATCCATCGAAAACGCTCAACAGCTCCAGGCTTTGACTCTATCACGTATAAGCTCATCAAGGCGGCTCCCCCAGTACTTCTACAGCTCCTAGCATCTATCTACACCTTCATATTACGTACAGGCTTCTATCCACCTGATTGGAAAGTCTCCAAGGTCCTTCTCTTCATTAAGCCCGACAAACCAATTCATGATGTTTCCTCATATAGGCCCATCCAACTGACCTCTTGCCTTAGTAAAATTTTTGAAAAAATTCTTGTTACACGTCTCCATGCTCATCTCACAGATCGTAATCTCATTCCTACTCACCAAGCAGGCTTTCGCCCTGGCATTAGTCTAAATGACCAATTACTTCGCCTCAGTAACACCATCACCAATCATTATAATTCTTCTCACCCATCTTGTCTTCTACTGTTCGACCTAGAAAAAGCGTTTGATAGAGTATGGCATCAAGGGTTGCTATATAAACTTCACAAATTTCACTTACCCACTAGCTACGTCCGCCTTATACATTCCTTCCTTGCCAATAGACTCGCATATATCCTCATAAATTCTACCATATCTCATCCTATATTCCTACACACTGGAGTACCTCAAGGCTCTGTTCTCTCCCCGTTACTGTATATACTTTACGTAACAGATATGCCACCCCTACCGGCGAATATTCACTTATTTCAATATGCGGACGATACCGCTTTTTTGACTCTTGGAAAATCTATTCAACATATTAATCGCACTCTACAACCAGCCATAAATGCTTTTATCAACTGGTGTGACATATGGAAACTCTCCGTAAATGCCTCAAAAACCCAAACTCTCATTATTCAAAAACGTCCCTCCAAAATCCGTCGAAATCCTAACTTGCTACGTCTTTCAGTTCAAGGCACTCCCCTATTACCAACTTCCCATGTTAAATATCTCGGAGTGATCTTCGATAGTAAATTGACTTGGAAGCCCCATTTGCAGAAGATCCAAACTCAAGCCACTAAACGACTAGCTTTACTGAAAAGCTTAGTAGGTACCTCATGGGGCCTCCATACACAAACTGTTCTTACAACATACAAATCGTTTCTCCGACCGGCACTCACTCATGGCCATACTGCATGGATATCTGCCCCACCCCAACTGTATCAGCGACTAGAAATCATTGAACGCCACGCTTTTCGACTAGCTTTTCGCATTCGCCTTCCGTCCCCTACCGCACTACTCTACGAGAGAATTACCTTTCCTACCATTCTTCAACATCTCGAACAAACCCGCTCCAAGTACATCACCAAAGGCATTCAATCAGGTAATCCCCTTATTCTTGACGCCATTCATATAGACATCCTGCTAGACACACCTTCTCAATATCTTGATACCCCTCTTCAACATCTTCTCACAATGTACTCCAATACCCTTGCTGACAACGATCCTACTAAACAAGATTTTGCCATCTACCACCCTGACCATCTATCACGGCACATCTATCCATCTTTGCACTAGTACTCATCATTGTGGTTCCAGAGGCTCATCTGTGCTCATTAGTTCTGAGTTGCCACAGAACAGAAGATAACCCTGCATTTGTCTCTACTAACCATCTTCCCTGTGTTTTGTCTTGTCTAATTGCACTGCATTCATCTATCATCTCATTATCCCGTGGATGAACTCCTAGCTCCATTTTCTCGCCGCTTATAGACCTAAATGATGCCCTCCATATTTGAAGAGTCCGATATATGCAATGGATGCCCTGAATCAATAAAGAAATAAAAGAAATAAAGAATGTGAAAACCCAACTATATTAATCAATGCAAACCCCCCCCCAAAAAATGCACTGAAAAATAAATAAATAAATAAATAAATAAATAAATAAAAAATAAATAAATAAATCACTTAGCCCTCACCTTCTCTCACCTATCCCTTAGCTTTTCCTTCATGCCCTTCCCGAAGAAAGGGTGTACCCCTTGACCGGTTTAACCTTGTAAAAAAAAAAAAAAAAAAAAAAAAAAAAAAAAAAAAAAAAAAACCGCTTCTGTTGCTATTGTGGTATTTTATTAGATAAATGAGACGGTAATGATGAGAAATTAATCAAATAGTGGAATGAATAAAGTGGGAAGAAACAGGAGAACTCCGAGAAAACTCACGAGCACGGTGTTTCTGCACCACAAAGTCCACACCACGCGACCGTGCCCCCCCTGCAAACGAACAGAATTGTCGAATAACATGTGACCATTAATGCACTTATCTTGCAAATATGATCGGCTCGGGCGAACATAATGGTATGTCACTTTTATTTTATTTATTTATTTATTTATTTATTTTTGCTTTCGAGTAAACTCTAAATAGAAGGTTGATCATTCCCATGCAGTTCATTGGAATGACATATACCAAACAAGCTTTTCTACCATTTGCAGACACATTTCAGAACTAAAACTCCCTACATACTCTTCTGTGGTCTGAGTACAAACCATTCCGCCTAAGAACTCGATTTCACCAGAATTGGAGCATACCATAAAGTTTGCCGAGTACGTATATGTATCTGTAAACTTCTTTGGAACAAAATTTGTGTTTAAGTATCCTTTGAATCCTAAGCTTGTCTAAGCAATAAAGAAAATGCAGCAAATATATATACTATCGGAGAAAAAGGAAAAATAAATGTATGCTTCTACTAGAACAGGGATTCTTAACCTGGGGATCGCGAATATAAGCGGAAGAGATAAATATAGTTAGAATCTAATACCGGAAAATATTTTTAAATATGTTGAATTTTGTTCTGAAAGCGTAATTTTTTTTTTACATACTATTAAGAACAACAAAAAGTACATTAGAAATATGTCTACTTAACATTGTCAACAGCTGCAGAGTTGTTTCAAAATCAATTTAAATGAAAGAGATACGATATGAAGCTAATGAGAACTGCATATTGAAATATCAGAAAAATACAAATGCAAGAAAACTAGCATATTGGAATGCAATTAAAACTGGAAGCTAATGAGATACCTGAGCATGGTGTGATTTCATTAGTGGGGCAATGTCTGGTTCAATATACGTGATACACCTTTTCAAGTCATTTGAATTACTGAGTAACTTTTTTTAACAACTGTCCAAGGTTTTAAAATCAAAATTAGAAATTATTTATTTAACTATCATATGACCCAAAATTAAGGGAGTTATGGAGTTTTAAAATTTTTAAACGACCTCCAGTTTGAAACAGTATGGCGGGTCGGATTCCATATTTGTAATATGAATGAACTGATCAAATTTGGTTTTAATCCATTCGCTTTTAGGGAAGTTACTCTATCCACTATATACAAGAAATGGATTCTATTATTATAGAAATAGATGGATATCATAAGATCTTCGCAATAGGTATATTAAAAATCCCATACGAGCTTATTACAAACCAGAAATTATAAGGGGGTCAATGCAACAGGATGTGATAAAATGGGGGTCGTGATAGGAATTATGTTGAGAATAACTGTACTAGAAGTAAGGATTTAGTTTTGCTCAAGAAAGAAAAAAAATATGAAAGAGTAGCCTCACTAAGCAACCAATCAATCAAGGTTGAAAACAATCGATAACATTGGTCTTAAATATAATAGGAAACGATTTAAGCTAATATAGAACCTGGTTGTAACATACTCGAACTTTCAGAGAGAGGGGAAAAATTCTCAACTGATTTTCGAAAAACACTTCCTTGGTGCAAGTGAAAGTACAGAAAAGATTGCTTTCAACGGACGTCTTATTTAACGGAAATTTATACTAAATAGAAATGTTTCACTATCCAAAGAATTAGAGGTGCAAAAAGTGTTAAATTCCCTTCATTAAATGAAAACTGTGTTACGCGGACAGTGGAAATCAAAATAAGCTTCTTAGCGGAAAATTTCAAGTTCCAAAATCAATTACGTCGATCCTGGGGGGCCGGGGAGGGCCGTGCCCCCAAAGCTCATGTGATACCCCCTATTGTATTTATGAATATTCAATATTTGGCATAATTTGAATGCAATTTGTCTTAAAATTCTCATATATATACCTTCTGCATCAAAATTGGGCCCCACCAAATTTAAAGAGAAATCTGCGCTCTTGTCCAGAATGCAGTATTTTTTTTTTTTTTTTTAAATAAGACATCTTCTGAGGTTTCAAATATATGTGTTACGTTGGCTGCAAAACAGACAGTGGTGTGTAAACCAAAACATACACAACGGATACGAAAAGTCGGAAAGAAAGGGAGCTGGTACAGGAAGAATAATGTAGACTAAAGAGTTATCAAGATGTTGTCAATACTTTCATGTAACTCCAACAATTTGCTGTACAGCAAAACAACTCTGAAATGCTCAGTGTGGTCTCTTACGCAGTGTTTGTGAAAAATCGAACAGCCAAGCAGTACTGTGCACAGAAAACCCTCATTGACTATTCAGAAATAAAGTTAATATGTATGAAGTAATTTTCTCCTGTTTGTCAGTTTTAGTTCTAAGTAGAGTCGTAACTTTATTCATAGGTTAAAATCTTAGAAGCGCTTGTTAGACAAATTCTCATTCATAATCTTGATTTCCAATATGAGATGCGCTACGTGGCTCATACTCCCGTAGGTACACAATACATCATGTCATGATGAAGGCAAATGTTCGAAAAAGAAAGCAAAGATTGTTTCTGAAGCAGATATTTTCTAAGATCACTATCTGAAGCTTATATTCAGTTAAAAGTGTAACCAATGGAAACGTAGGATACAATAAATAAAATACTGAAATCTGTAAGTAGAAAGGGAGCGTAAAGAGGTAGACAATAGAGCTATTGTCTGTTAATTATTTTATTAGGGTGACCACTTTCTTGTCTGTAGGCCCGGTATCCCTGGGCAGGCCCGTAGGATTAGGAAGGATTTATTATCTGACCGTTAGAAGGGAAGGGGTGGACTTGGAAAGGTTGAAAGACCTCTTTGCTGTATGAAACATGATCCTACACGATCATACACAAAAATAATTTTTAATTATGATATTTTACACGGTACGTACATTCGTCTTCCAGCCTAGCTTTCTTTGAACTGGCAACCCGGTCTCTCAACTGGCTCTGTATAGAGAGCCTGGCCATCCTATGGAATTGGTAACGTATGCGCAGTTTAGCTCTACCCCCTCTCTGCTTTTCTCTCTTTTTGTGAACGATCATAGATAAGACTGGTTACTTAGCTGCCTGTCAATCATCTCAATTTGTGAACAGAAGATTCAATTTTTTCCTCCCTCTTTTCACTCACTGGCTACACTTTTCATGTTGTGAAGAGGTAAACAGTATCTATTGAACAGGTTTCTGTATTTTCAGTATCTATTGAAGACATATATAGTAATTGGATAAAAGTATGATCTATTCCAAGAAAAAAGTACAGAATGAATGTAATATTAATGCGCTCAAAAGACATATTTAACTTCTAATAACATACTCGGAACAATCTTATTTTTTTTATCAAGAAAAGTATATTTTATACTTTTTACAATTTAATAAATAAAATGAAATGAATTTTTAAAGTTTTACATTCACGGTTATACCTGAGAAGTTAAAAGGAGACGATGACGGTTTTATGTAGTTTCAGCTTTTATAAAAGCTCTTTAAAAAGTATATGAAGAAAGTGGGAGGGAACCACGCATTTGGTGTTTGTCCAGTTGGCACCGAGCTGGGATAGAACAACGGAACCCTCACATAAAGTGAACGCTTTACTTTTTGATAAATAATTTTGTATGAACTTTGTGGTGGACGATCCGAAGTATATGAGTTTTCAATAGGATCGAAATATAGGATCTTTTTACAACCTCGAAACTTTTATGACAGTTTCTGTTGGGAATCAAACCTAACTGTTATACACCAACAAAAGTTTTATCTAAGATTGAGTTAATTTTTAGTTTAAAGTTCCGTTCAACAGCGAGGCTATATGAAACATTGTATCACCAGCAATATATGTTTTACACCAGTGAAATTTTGTTCGTGCGGATTTAACGTGAATCCGAACCGTATGAAGTACCACCAGGAATCAAACTTAGGTCCCGCATATCAGGGAAATTTTCTTGTGGGCTCTCATCGAGAATCAAACCTAGCTCTCACACAACAGGATACTTTGTTCGTGCGGATTTATTGAGAATCCGAAGTGTATGAACTTTCACCGGGAATCAAACCTAGGTCCCGTACACTAACGAAACTTTTCTTATGACGCTGCTGCCCAGAATCGTACATACATTTCAGACATTAAAAGGACTTTCTTGTGATGCTTTTACCAATAATGCGAAGTGCATGAAGTACCACCCATAATCCTACATAGGTCTTGCACGCTTTAGAAACTGATATTTTAGGCTCGTACAATATGCTTAAAAGTAACAAATTTTTACTTTCCTACTTGGTTAGATAACAGAAATTTGTGACTGGTCTTTGTTAACAACTATCACTGAGATAATTTAAGGTATTAGCTACGACGTATATATTGTGCACATTAAAAACAGTAATTATAATTTTATTTATTGTAGAAAAATATGTTGTACTAATAACATTTTTATTTTTTCTATATTTTAGAAATATGGAAAGGCAACCACAACCATCCATATCATCTTGTAATTCAGAGGAATGGTTTGTTACTCTGGATAAGTTATTAGATAAAGTTGAGGAAAATAAGGTAACTGGAAAGAGACGTGGGAAGGTCGCGAACAAGTTACAGAAAAAGAAGAAATATGCACCAGTGGTAGTAGATCAAATAGTGGAGCCAACAGTGCAAGCACCTCCAATACTGGAACCATAAGGGCAAGCATCTCCAACAATAGAATCAGAAGTCCAAACACTTTCAAAAGTGGAATCAGAAATGCAAGTGCCTCCAATAGTACAAACAGAATTGGAAATAGTGATGATAGTGGGGAACAGTAAGTTTGAACAATTTTAAATGATGGCGAAGACGATATTATAGTGAAGATGTGGGAAAAATTCTAAAGACTATAAAAATAAGGGAAAAATTAAAAGAAAAATTGTAAATATTTTTAAAATAAATGATTGTTCTGTGGTGCTGGTGGAAAAAAAATCTAAAAAAAATATTTGTTTTTTGGGTGATGAGAAAAAACTTTTTTCTTTCTTTTCAATTTCTACCCTTTTAAAACCTTCTTAACAATGCTGAGATATTTTGTTAACAGTGTCTGTAAATAATATGTAATGAAAATTCATTATATGCAGAACACATAAGGTTTTTTCTTTTACAGACTTCAGTGTAGAGACTTACTTCAAATTATGGCATTTTTGACGAATGGATGGATTTTGAGTTTATCGTCCCTTTCAGCTACACGAGACGTAGTCCGACAGGCTAATGTTGGGCCCGAGCCACATGAGCTTCCACAGGAATCAAACCCCGGTCTTCCATACCAAAGGCGTGGGCCCTAACCGCTTAACCATGAAAGAACTTGGTAAATATTTTTGAAAATGGAATCTTTTTTATTTATTTTTTGTTTTACAGGACTTGGATGTATTGCAGTAGAAAACAAATTATGATTTTTTTATAAAA
This sequence comes from Thermobia domestica, assembly GCF_964235325.1. Lineage (NCBI taxonomy): Eukaryota > Metazoa > Arthropoda > Insecta > Zygentoma > Lepismatidae > Thermobia > Thermobia domestica. The sequence goes on from NC_137457.1 coordinate 15,672,954, forward strand.
AAAACGATAATATATCTTGTATTTTCTAACACTAAAGTGTTCAAACTTTGATGTTTTCAAAACGATTGGTAAAAAATGAGGATGCGAACCATATATAGCTTCAATGAGAATTGAGGTAGCATATTCTCAATGCTAACTGCTTAATTCCATGTTCTTTTCGTCAGTATTTCTCTCTTGTAGTAAACTGTTCAGAGTTTCCAACTAATGATATGGATTCAACTTAATGTTGGTTGTTTAGTATACTTAGCACTGGTAATGTGAAAAATTGGTTTCAAATACAGCATACTTAAAGGAAAAATGAAATAAAATCTTTGAATTTTACAAGCAAACATTTATACCGAACCTCTTACAGTTAGGGTTTCTCATATCAGATCAATTTTTAAAAAAAACACTTTTAAGACAAATGAAATGTAAGAATGAAGAAACTGGAAGGGAGCGGGAGAACTCCAAGAAAAATCCACAAGCACGATGTTGTACATTGGAATTATAATACATTAGATCCAAAACTTTTGTCATAATATGTTGAAATAATTGGCCAAGCTAGAATCAAACCAGGGATCCCAAGCACCTAAGGTGAACTATACTGAAACATCTAGTTTGAAAGTACGTATATGATTGACCTTGGAGAGTAGTTTCAGTCTGAAAATGAAGAAAAACGGGCTATAAGTTGTATGTTAAGTGTCATTCTAACATTTAACTGAAGAAAACGTAGCTTGTTTTTGAACTTGGGAGCAGTTACACGCAAGGTGAAAATGATCTTATTTTATTTAACATATTAGATATCTATTTAACTTAGCATTCGCGTGGTAGGATTGAGGAAAACTCCAGTTAAGATAGTCAGTGGCAGTGGTGGTGCTGTTTGGAGTTATGATTAACATGTCGTTCAGCAGTAAGGGTACTTTTTGTATATTATGACAAAAATATTGTTCCTGAGGAATAACCCGAACCACATAAACTTCCGCCGGGAATCAAACCAGGGTCTACCACGCCAAAGGTACGTAGGATAACCAGTTAGCTACAGAGGAGCTCTGATGGTGGTTGGAATTATATTGAATGTGAGGCCAATGCTCTACCACTTAAGCCATATTGCTCATTCAGTTTAACGTCCTATGATTATGTCCTATAAGCTAAGAGAGACAGTTGTTGGTGACAAATGAATGTCATTCAAAACAGATGCACAAGAGGTGAAGATTTTACCACTGAACCATTGCCATCCGTAAAAGGTTTGAATGCAGTAATGAATTTAGAATGCATCATAGTGCTGCAAACATGTTCCTATCTTCAAAATACTTTATTCTTTCTCAACAACAATTTGATAGTTGACACTGTAGTTTTTAGTATTGAGAACTAACATTGTGAATAATGGGAGTGCCTTGTTACGAGAGAATAAAAGATAAGAATTGAATTCCTCAAAACAATACTGGGCCATAGCTAACGTGCTGATAGATTTGTCAACAATTCTTTGGAAAACTAAAAAACTATTAGGATCAATTCCAAATTTTGTCTATATCCTCTGTTTTGAACACTAAATAAGTGATATGTAAGCCCAACAAAAGTTACACGTGATATATACTACAAAAGTAACATGTGATTGTACGTCATATAGCTAAAACTATTGAATACCAACAAGATGAATGGTCTCAAAAACTTGAACTCAAATGTTTGTTTTTTATCTGCTATAATATCTTGTTACCTCATAAAGAACAATTTTAACACAGGTGAATGAAATAAAATGATGGAACACATGAGTGTGGGGGATCGAACCAGAAATCATCACATCAGAGATGTGTAACCTATTACATATACATATAAAGGTATTTGAAAAGTATTTGTTCTTTCGATGTACAGCATATATGTTTCAGAAAAGAAAACAAATAAATAGGAAATATACCACAATTTATCCGTAGAAATAAATTCCAATTTTATGAAACAATTATCCAGACGTGAGAAGTGGGAGGGTGATGCTGGAACTTTATAATTTATACAGTTTACTAAATATTGTTAGGAATTAGATTTTTCTTTAAGTTTTTTTAGCACCTAAGTGTATGTTAGGTATGAAGGTCTCAGTATCTATCGATGAAAAGTGTACTGTGCTGTGAAGAACATTAAATAGCATTCCAAAACTTACCAGATGTAAATGAAAATAGCTAATGTGAATTTGCATGTGTTTGCATCAAAGGCAAAATAAATGGTTTGGACAGCAAATACAAGATGAACCCTGAACCGAACAGACTAAAGGCAACAACCTACACTATGGAATGCAACAAACATTGTTATGGTCCTTAAATGTAGGATGGTCAAACTTGCAAAATGAGGAAAATAGGGATACATAAGCATGAGAGGATCTGGCAGACAAGAATTAGAAGGGTAATGTTAAAACCTCTCCTTTGACTTTCTAAAAATGTTTTATATTACAATATATGTGGGAATGTCCTTATTAAAAAGAGAACAAATTAAAATATAACATTGCTAGTTCGTACCGGAAATTCAACCCATGAGCACATATAGCCTAAATTGAAAACAATAGCTGGATAGGAGAACAGTTTTTCAAACCTGTGATACCGATAATGTTAGTATTCCGATGAGAAGGATGTATCAGATCTTAGACAAATAGTGTTAAACTAAACATAATAATACAAGTACAGTCCATAATCATAAAAGAATGTAGTGGTAATACAAAATAAAAAACCGTTAGTTTCAGGGTTAAATGTTTTTTCATTTATTATGCCATACTTGTTCAAACCTGTTTCAAGTGGGCGTTCCAAATAAAACCATAAAAGGCCCGGTGAAAGTTCTACAATGAGGTCACTAAAAAAATATATAAATACCGTGGTTAGGAAAGGATAAACCTGAATGAATGTGTATTTTACGCACTGTGCGTATTTCTTCGTACTGTTTTATATATATATATACATAAAAATAAGACAATATTTTAAGAAATTGTTTCGTGGGTGCTGGAGATTAGAAGGGAAAATGTCTAATGGAAATAGTAGTGAAGAGTGCACACATGCTACTGCAATAATATTCACATAAGCATTTAATGTTTAATAAATACGTTCCAATTGTGGGAGCCTAAAAGAAGAAGCCTGCTTCTTTGCAGTGGGTGTACAAGAGGAATCAAAGACACAATAAACCATGACTGATAACTATTAGATAAAAATATATTGAAGATAAATGTGATAAGCATTATTACTGATACGGACATACAGGATGAAATTCTGCTTCAGTTTCAGAAGATGCATGATCGTACTTATAATAAATTAGAACAATTTTTCCATATATATGATGAAGCAATTCATAATGATGCATTTCTTAAATAACTGATAGAAATATTCTTGCAGAAAGATTTTAAGAATTTCTTAATTCAGAATAGAAACCAGTGTAATTAAAAAACTATCAACTGTGGTCATGATTGAAAAAAACAGCATAGATTGGACTGTGTTTCATTGGATTATCTTGTCGGTGTTCTGTGGATGTATTACATATACAAAGTGTAAAAAGGATTGGTATAACTTGATTAAGAGATTTCTGGTTTAAGAGAATCGTATTTTGAACAAATACATGTGTCAACAATCATCACTGTATCTATGTGATTCCCTAAATGTGTGCGATCATTGCGAATACCAGTGTACTTCTTTTTCTGTGAATGAACAATGTGTGTTACTGTGTATTGCGAGAGGGAAGCCATAACATAAACTTTTGTGTTACTGTTGTTTTGAAACTCGTAGTATTTTAGATAAACATGAATGCATTACTTTGGACTATGATATGATATAACACTTAGCGTTCCATGGTTTGATGACTTATATGAACAATTTCGTATCAGTGCATAGTGATATTGAAATTGATGATTGGACATTTACATATACACTATATAACATTATTAACAAAGACTACATTCAATTAATTACAGAGTTATTCTTACAAAGAGATCTGCAATATAATATGCATTTTAAACTTGTAAACAACAACAACAATAATAATAATAATAATAATAATAATAATAATAATAATAATAATAATAATGGAAAATAAAAACTCTTCTATTAATTACAAAATACTAAAAACAATGTGTGTAAATTAACAAAAAAATAATAAAAGACTTTCAGCATTAAGTTGGCCTACATGTAATTGTACCTATAATATTATAAATATTGATTATATTAAACAATATTTCAAGGAACGTTAACATTTTAAAATCACAATTGTATTTGTTAGTAAAATATGGATTGTATTAAAAATATTGCAAGGAATGTTAAAATTTTAAAATCACATTGTATTTGTAAGCAAAATATATATTGAAATTTGAAATAAAACTTTTATCATTTTATATTATTTGTTTTTTAATTATTCCCTTACAAGTGTTTTTTGAATTCTTATGTATAAATACGTTTTACATTATCGTACTTAAAAGATTCTGTGAAAAATTATTTCTTGCAATTAAAAATTACTTCTTGCAATTAAAAAATTTAACATGTGTATATGAAGAATAACTTTCTGCATTTTATGTGATAAATAACTTTCTGCATTTTATAATGCACGTATGTGAAAAAAGTTTCTGCATTTTATAACAAGTATGTGAAAAAAACTTTTTGCATGTTATAATGTGAAGAATAACTGAATTTTATGATGCGCGTATGTGAAAAAACTTTCTGCATTTTATAACAAGTATGTGAAAAATAATTATCTTCATTTTATGATGTGTGTATGTGAAAACTTTCTGCATTTTATAATGTGAGTATATAACAAATAATTATCAGCATTTTATAATGTAAGTATATAAAAATTGATTTTCAGCATTTTATAATGTAAGCATGTGAAAAAATAAGTTTCTACATTTTATAACTTAACTATATAAAATGAAAATCACACTATAACATTACAGAGCTTTTAAAATTAATTACTAGATCAGTTTCAATTTTGTTGGTGTCTTCTTGTGGGAGCTCAGAACAATCGTAGATTGTGAACTTTCAAAAATTCGTTCGTTACACGAACTCCTCTTATTCAATGGTTCGTTTCTTACAGGCGAATATTATTCTAACCTTCTTGACCAGCTGGGTGCCAAAATTCGCGAGAAGAGGCCTTGCTTGAAGAAGAAAATCATCTTTCACCAGGGCAACGCACCTGTGCACAAGGGTGTGTTGGCGATGGGAAAACTGCGGGATTTGGGGTACGATTTGCTCGGCCATCCTCCATATTCTCCTGATTTAGACCATCGGACTTCTATCTGTTCCCACTATTGAAGAAATTTCTTTCTGAGAAGCGCTTTACGTCGAATAAAGAATTTGAAGCGGTCGTTGATGACTATTTTCATAACCTTCCAGACTCTCACTTCCGGGAAGGTATACTGATGTTGGAGAAACGCTGGACCAAGTGTATTGATGTTAAGGGAAATTATGTCGAAAATTAAAATCATTTTTGAACTGAAATTCGCAGTCTTTCATTGTCAGGCCGAGAACTTTTCACCACGCCCTCTTAATATTCATATGTGATTTTTCACATGAATTGAACACTTCGTCTCTCACATTTTTGCTAGCCATAATCTTCCAGGCTTTTGCCTCTAATATTAATTTGCTTGTGAGGAGGCATCTGTGGCCAAACAGATTGAAATAATTTAAGTTAAATGCCTCACAAAGTAAAACTGTCATCGGTTGCCACTTTAGAACATTCTCTTTATCACCATTTTCCCTCACAAACTTACTGTCACAGTGGCACTGTTTCGATTGCACACGCAAATCCATTGGGAAATTTTGGGGTGAAGTTGGAAAATCCATTGGTCAAACAATTGCTGGTAATGTGTGCAATTCGCAATCATCTAGCTCATCGAATAATTTACAAATTTCTTTCTCCTCTTCTTCATTAAATAAATCAGGGGAAGGGATCTTTCTTTAACTAAGGTCCACTTTATCGCTGGAACTTGAAAACTTTGTTGTGCTGTTGCTCCGGCTGCGGCTGCTGAAGATGCCCCTGGTACTGGTGAGGATGATGGTGTTGGCGGTATTAATGACGCTGATGCTGTTCCCGATCCAACAGGTGAAGTAGGAATCAATTTTGGTTCCTCTCTCAAGTCTGTAATTTCTGCATCTATAATAATGTCTGGTGAAGCTGGCGAAGAATAGCAGGTATCGTCATCTATAAACAAGTCTGTTAAAGGTTTAAACTTTTCTTCTTGGGGGATTCGACAAACTCAAACGAAGAATCCCAGTCAACCTCCTTGCAGAGCTCAATTTCTCGTTGTGGCTGACTGTCAAACGATTCCATGACGATACTATGCCAGTCTTCTCTTCATACCTCATATATAAGATAAACTTTACCAACGACCTCACACTTTAAAACATTTTTTTCAAACACTCCCTCTCCAACATTTAAAATATTTTCACATTCACTTTCCCAATTCTCTATAAAATTTTCATAGCTATAGGGGCGGAGAAAACATGTACTTATATTTCATTTATGTTCTCATATATCATTCACCTGATCAAAACATTCTTTTAAAACATCATTAATGTTATTTACAGCCTACATTGTGCTACTGTCATTCACATCTTTCAGCATGTTATTCATATCGTGTACCAACCAGTCACTTGTCATCTACATACAAAGAAAAGATTTACATGGTCCGTGTGCAAATAAATGGTTTACATGTTTTTAAAAGAAAACCTATGTTATTCATGTGGTCATTTACATCTTCTATTACAACATTCCATCATTATTGTTATTCGCGTAAACACATCTACCAGCCAATCACACATCACCTACGTAAAATAAAAGGGTAACAATTAATATTCTATTATCAATAGCCTTCATGCTACCAAACTTCCTTTGTATTCACATTCGGTGACACATCACGTTCATCCATCAATGTCACAATCTTCTTCAGTTCAGTTCCGCCTCTTGTTTAACAGGATCATCCGTTATTGTGGTAATATTCTTTTGTATTCGCGATCAGTACCGCCTCATGTTTCAACAGGATCATTATTCATTATGCAAATGTTCTTTTGTATTCGCATTCGCGTCATGTGAACCATTTGTGGCGCCAAACTTCTTTTCTATTCAGCATCGGGATTGTGTGATGTTCATCTACCACATCATCAAACTTACTTTTTATTACCTCTCGGCATTCTGTGATGTCTACCCGGTCTTCTTTTGTATTTGTCTTCATGTTTTAACACGTATCTGTAAGGTCATTACCAAACAATGCAATCTTTCACTCCCGGTTTCCAAAACGCCCGCGAAAATCTAAGTTCGTCTGTTGAGTTCAGCAGCGAAAGACGTACGAAAGCCATGCTCTGTAAACAGTATATACAGAAGCATAGCGTATCATGCAAAAGCGTACGTACTCCGTAAAAACGAAGTACACATAAAGATATGTCCCGCGTGAATAAAGTTTATTCCCTCCCAACTTTTAGTACTTCCAAACAAAGTTTCTCCTGAGTTTGTGTAACAAAGGATCTGTGAAAATTAATTTGATCACAATCAGAAATTTTTCGACAAGTTTTAAATATTTCGGATTATAATTCCTCTTGGTTTTCTTTAATGAAAACGAAGGAATATAAAAGATACGATCCAATTAAAAATAATTAATATGATCATAGCATAGCTGTTCTACATCATGTAAATGAATGATTGAATTAAAATAATACGAAAGAATTAAAACTTCTTCTGGGGGTCAATCTCTGTTTCTACAGATGCTACAGGAATCATATTTTTAATATAAATAATATTATTGAATTAAATAGAAAATGATCTCATTCTGATTTTTCCCAAGAGTATGTTATGCATATTTTATCGAGTATGCTATGGATACGAGAAAATTTTAAAAAATCAAGTGATACAGGTGATTCAACCTTTGTAGAGACTACTCCATCCCTCCTAACGATCAAGCTTCCAGGAACCAGTCTAACCACCTAATGGTCTGACAATAAATCGGGTACATCACCTACTCAACCATCTAACCACGACAAGGTCAATAAAAAGCAATTAGTTTTACAACATGAAAGAAAACCTATACAAGAGGTGAGGGGAAGGGTCTACAAGTACCAGCCCTACTAACAGATGGTTCCAATTAAAAAACAGTTTACTCAGACCATCCGTGGTTCTATTCAAGTATACAATCACATCTGTCCCTACTGATGTGTACCGAAATTCAAACAGAAATAACTACGGTACTTAATAAAATATATTTACGCATGTTTAATATTTAGCAAAAATACATACCTCTGACTGCATACATACAAAAATACATGCTCTTATTTGGTATTCTCCGTACAGCTTCTACAAGTCTTCTTGTCTTTTTTGTGAATATAAGATTCTTGTAAATTTACATTGTATCACATGACGGAAAATATCATCTTGTACTTTCTTCGGTTGAAGACTGAGGTTTTAGAAATTAGTTGAAGGTAGAAACTTATTATTTTTGTGAAGTATTCAATTTGAAAGTGACATAGTTGAACTTTCAACGTAACATCGAGCAATGAGTACTTGTTTTCCGACATTTTCAGTTGATTTTAAGTAAGTGCAAACTTCGTTTTAAACTCCTTTAGAACAGAGCATCAGGTGTAGGGTGTACCTGTGCACATTCTAATAAAATGATTCCTTTATTCTTGAATTGTCAAGTATTTTAAAATTGCGTTATCTGCAATTGTTCAACTCATTTTAATAACGTTTCTCATATTCTTAAAACACATGCATGAGGATTTTACTGACGTGAGAGGTGTGTGTACTTTAATTACCTTTGTGTACAACCATATGAATGTTTCTGGCTATGCTTATGCTAACATATCCAAAGTACACATAGGAAATTAGAAAGGATAAGTGGCTACCATGAAGTAAGTTGTGTAACCTCATTCATCAGGATGGAGAAAAAAAGTACAATCTGACAATTTTAATTCATGGGATGAATGTTAATTTGTTGTGCGAATTCCATGACTGCCGAAGAAGACAAGAAGACTTGTTGAAACGTTATGGGAAATCTCAACTAACAATAAGAAGCATTTCGACAAAAGTTTTCCAAAGAGATGTTTGAATCCAGAATTAATAGACAGACACAGGGAACAATGTACTGTAGTTACAGTTCAAGCTTTACATTCAATAATTTACAGAAGAAGCATACGGTATCAAGATGAGAGAACAATTAAAAGGCCATGGATTGATGAAGACTAAATAAAGTGGAGAACACAAAGGAGTTAAACAGTATATCAGCTAGATACAAAAAAAAAGGATTACAAGAAGTTGAATTATGAAGGAAAACTAACAAAATCATGGAAGAGAATTATAGAATCTGACTAGATAAAAATTTAGAAGGAGTAGTAAAATATAGGAAAATATGAACAAATGCATCTGGAAGATAAAATTAACGGAACTTTATAAGAACAAAGAAGACGGTTCAAAATAAGAATGGGAAAATAGTTGATTAAAAACTCTTAGGCGGATGGAAGAAACATATGAAGGAATGAAATTATAGTAAGAACTGACAGTGTATTCTAAATGTTGATGATAGAAAACACTCGTTAAAATTGTATATTGACTTAACTTTTGATAAAAATAATATTTGAGTTTAAAGCCATTTAGAGAGCGTGAAAATTGTAAAGAAATAGCTATTCGCTATGGTTTCATCAGTTCTGTATAAAGTGTTAACATTCAAAATGTTGTCATCAAGAAACTATCAGCATTCTGGTGCACTCAGGCGTAAAAGTGAAGGGGAACGTGTGTGAACGCAGTTCCTCCACTTCCAAAAATATTTAAGCGTCCCTCCACTTCCTAAAAATTACAATGAATAAAGATACAATAGGATGAGGAACGACGTGATGTCAAATCCACTTTTACCCCTTGGTGCACTTGTATCATCAGCTCGTTTTTATCACAGAAAAGCAACTATATTATTCTACAGCGACATTTCTCCAGCAACTATAATTCACCCTAGGAACACCAAGGTATTTTGAAGTTACATTAAATACCAAGAGGTGTGGGTCTCAGAGTTCCCCCTTGTTGTTGTTACTAGGGTTTATAAAAAATAACGAAATAAATTATTTATTAGTTATTACTCAATTTATTTATTTAATTGCTAATGATCTCTATTTACTGATTCCCAAGATTTTCCGAGTCTTCTCATAGATGACGTAGCTTATGCTAACCGCAGGAATGACTTTCAAGAAGTTGGGAACAAGTCCTCGGTAGAATCCTACGAAGCCTTCTGTCTGGAGGATATGCAGGATTAAAGTTGTCATTCTTAACTCTTGGACAATCACATCACCAACAACGTTTGTATCTGCAACATTTACAATATACTGTTAATCCTCCATTTACAATCGGTTGCAGAGGTTAGGTCACGTGATTATCAGTTAATTACATCTTTAGGTCATATACATATATTAACAACTTATAATAACATCATCATAAGGGTTGCCACATCAACAGTCTCTAAGAAAGCAAGAGGGATTGCGTTCTAAGCATTAACGGCTGTCTTAGTACGTATTTACGTTTGCGAAAAACATAGAGAAACTAGTACCATGAAAAGAATATAATAAACCGTAAACGTAGCCTATTATTTTAAATTGGTTTATACGTGTTATATTAACTTTAATTTTTAATGTTGCAGGGCTACCGAAGATAGTCTCGATTGCCCATAAAATACGCCACTGTGGCTATAGACTTTTCAATTACGTTTTTGATTACATTTTGACTAGGGTTGTCATAGAGAGTCCAGACTCTCTCCATTTTTTCTCATTTTGCAACAATTTTTAAATGATGTGCTACTTTAACCCTGTCATTTGAAACTTTTGAGTTGGACCCCGCCTGGAACCCTGGGACAAACTTTTTTCTAACCCTAAAAGGTGTTCCCTTGAAAATGATGGAATACGTGTTCGCCGAGCTTTCCATGTACCCAACCGTGTCCGAAGAAATGACCAGCTTGAAACTATTCTGCTAGCTTTGTAGCTTTTACAATATAAAATAAGTTGTAATATCCCGCCCAGCGGCACGTATAACTTTGGGATCCGTCTAGTTTTAACATATCAAATGCAAACACAATTGTCTCGTTCGGATCTCAGTGGAGCCAGTTCGTGACTTTCCCTTGGGATTCGTTTTCAGTGTCATAGTAAGAGCTTGACTAATAAGTAATTAAATTTTTCGTGTTAAGAAATGCATTAGCGATGTTATCCACGACTTATATGGAAATAAATCAGCCAGGAGTTTTCTGCAGGGTTTTCCAAACACATGTGGGGAAACAAGATAAGAGAGATAATTTTAAATGCCTAAATACAACGCCAGAAATTAATATTATTTCAGTGGAAATCAACCAAAGTAGAGAAGAACGGGGAAGAATGGCGGCCGAATAAACGCATTTCGATATACTATAGAACAGCTGCAGTTATTCCGAATGGTATAGTTAAGCTGAAATACACTCTCTGTAAAACAACTCTGAATATTTTGTGGAGTATCTTCCATCATATAACCCTCAAAAAGGGAAAGAAGAATTTTGACCGTTATTTTCCCCCCACGCGGATGATGGCAGTCATTACTTATAATATAAATGCTAAATAAAATAATAAGGTTACCTAATACAATTTAATATAAAAATAATGTATTTCAAAATAATTATCCTGCTTTCCTTATGTATAACTGTGTTCAAAAGAGAAAGGGGTAATTATCAGTGGCAGATCTAGTAGCTAGAAACTGGGAGACAGCTAGAACCCAGACTGTAATAGGTATATCATGAGTTTACAATAAACTTTCAAAGATATATAAATAAGAGCTTAAATTATTTTATCACTCAAAAAACTCAGGGCCTAGCCCCACCCCACCCTTACCCGGCCCCGTTCTAGATCCACTCCTGGTAAGTATGTTTACTATAACAATATTTACAGGTATATATTTTTCTTACATATAATTTATAGAGTAGAATTGTATTTATATGGTTAAATATTGATTTTACACATATCATGCATGTTATAACCAGTGGTGCTATTCAGCCGGTTCCCAGAACCGTTTGTTACACCCAGACATAACAGTAAATTTTACCGAGTTATACCCAGGAACATTATATTTTAGTTTAATTATATTTGTTTTTAGAAATCTTTACGTTTTAACAAAAGAGACACTGACCAAAGCTTAAAACTTTACTTTATTTTAAATTATAATTTGTAACTGTTTCGGATATCTAGCATATCCTTCTTCAGGAATTTAAACTCTGTTATAACAACATTTATATATATGTCTGTATTTTCATTAATTTCGATCGTGTCTGAAGAAGGATATGCTAGATATCCGAAACAGTTACAAATTATAATTTAAAATAAAGTAAAGTTTTAAGCTTTGGTCAGTGTCTCTTTTGTTAAAACAATTAATCCAAAGCCATGAATAGTCTTAAAATCTTTACGTGTACAGGGTTAAGCAGGGTATACCTTGTTTTCTCGCTACAATGTATAAACGTTTATTTCTTAATCTGAAATGCCAATACCAAGAATGAGAACTGGGATCACATGAGTGTAGTGGCGAGGGTTATCAATATTTATATTTGAAATGCATATATACCATTATCAATAATTGTTGGTCCATTGCGGGATTAAGGTCCTTCCAATACTTTTTGACCTGACCAAAGCTTAAAACACACTTTATTTTAAATTATAATTCGTAACGGTTTCGGATATCTAACATATCCTTCTTCAGACAATATCGAAAATTTTTATCATATTTCAAATCTTTCCAATGTTGATTAACTTCCAGAATTACCTACACTCGTCAAAGCCCATCAATTTAGCCTCTAGTGCAAGAACTTAACTGTTTCATTGTTGTGTCAAATTTGAATTATTCTTGATTTTGGCTGATTTAATCATCTTGGTGTCACGATCAACAAACATCGATATTTATTAATATTAGTTTGGGATGCGGCATTTTTATCATACCCCGGGGCGATAAAAAATGTGAAATATGTTCCTGATCAAGGATGGTATGAAATAGAGGACCTGGTAACAACAAAATCTTGAAGCCATACGTCAGTTTTACCATCCCCACTCCACTGATTACCCTGATGCACTACGTATATAAACAATTGAAATTTAAACCTTCCCCTAATGTATCGAAAGTGACATCAGCGATACTGCCGGCTAGAGTCGTAACTAACTGCATCGTCTGCTACTGGCAGTAGCTAATTGTATTATTGGCTAATTCTATCAGACTTACGCGCTCTGAATGATTTGATTCGTTCTTGTTTCTAGTAGTTCGTGATACAAAACTGCTTTAAGTGGCGGCGCCACAGTCTTCACTTACGTAACTTAGTTGCAGCGGGAAGAACAGTTGAAATCTCTTATACTACATCATTACTACATCCCGCCACTCCGCTCGCTTCGCTCAATAAGATCGCAATGTTTGGAGCCAATCAGACGTGGAAACGAGAGTATCCATCAGACATGTCGATGCTCTTTTTTTCATTGAATTAATATACAATTTTGCAGATCCTCTATCTTACAACATCCTTGTTCCTGATGGTATTAAAACAAAGAGCTTACAACTAAATGAAAATTACAGTACGCACCCATTGCCTGCATGCGTGTTCTAAGAACAGACAACGGATAAGTGACAAACTGTGCGACGGCGCTGCTCACGGTGCCACAGAACAACAATACAAGCACTCCGGGAGTCTCGTCAACCACGTGGTGCATCATGTACGTACGCTTCAGAGTCTATGAAATATACAACATATAAATACAATAACTGAACAAACAATTCTAGACTATTGTAATTAGTAGGGATTACTTCTTACGTTAGTAGTGAAACTAATTTCTATAAAAATTTTACAACCTGTACAAAAGTAACCGCTATTTGCGAAGGAAATGTATTATTAAGAAAATGTTTCATTTAGCAGTGACATCAGACAAGGGCGCCCATGTTGTGGTTTCCAAGAGGGGGCAAGTATGAGCAATGTTTCAAATATAGTTTCAAATTTTGCTGTAACTAATATAAAAATTCTATTGGGTTTTCGATATTCAAAAGTAGAATTTCCTCTTAGGGGGGCGAGCGCCCCACCTTGCCCCCCTGATGGGCGCCCTTGACATCAGAATATCTTCAGGTTTATTTCAAAGTTAATCAATGTGCGCCCCTTTCATTACGCTTAAAATTTCCCAGTAATAATTAATTCCCTGCTATATCCACTGAATCGTGTCTGCTTCGATGATGGCAACTGTTTGTGTTATTCTGTACTGCAATTCGTCGGCGTTACTGGGAGCAGCGACAACAAGTATACGTTCTTTTAACGTAAATCCAGGTAGACAAACTGATGCGGATAAGTCAAGCGAACGAGGTGGCCACAGAATGATTCCACTACGACCAATCCCTGTGGGCATTTCGCGATTGATATGGGTTGTAACTTCATTATGAAGATGCGGAAGTGTCCCTGGTGCTTCTGGGTCCCTTGCTCAAGGGCCATGGTCGAAATTAAATTTTGGGAAATTGCAAAATTTTAAACTTTGATATGGTAGAATAGGGCCGTGGTATGTACTTCCGTGGGTTTGGCTGGCTCCATCTCGTTCCCTTTTACGGGTTAAAAATTGTATGTGAAAAATTCAAATTTATGAGGATTTTGTTCTATTTTATCATTATTGATGTGGTTTATCACGTTAGTATGGGCTACGGGGAAGTACATGAATTATTGTCTACATGTATTGACGCGCCCCCCTTAAATTTGGTAAGTAATAATTACGTATGATAACGTGGTAGGCAATTAACCTCATTTAGGCCTATTCTCTTTGATGAATTTTATTGTGTGATATGGTTATAGGGATTGGTAGGTCTAGAGGGTCTCCTCATCAGTGCCATGCCGTGGAAAATCAGCGCCCGGGGCGACAGTATACGACGGCACCCCATGTACACATGAGTGAGGTCGACAGACCAGTCGCGAAACGGCACCATAGTTGGCGCGAAGCGTAAGAAAATTTTCAAATATAAACCCTGCTTTTCCTTGACTTTGAGTACTTTTTATTACTTTTCCCTTCTATTTTATATACATATATTAGTCATGTCAACCGGCTCGGCTCGGTTGGGCTCAGCTCAGATGAACCATCGGCTCGAGCCGGCTCAGTTGGGGTGAGCGATCGGATCGGCCCAACTGAGCCGAGGGCTCGAGCCGGCTCAGATGGCTGAGCTATTGTCTCGGCTCGGTGGGGACTGAGCCGTGAACCGAGCCGCTCGAGCTGTTGACAACACTAGATTAAAGTTGCTAATTACGTGCTACGAAATGTTAAAACGAAAGCCCAATTTTCGAACTTGGATTACTTGAAGACAAACAAACTATTTTATATTTGAGTTTGTAGTAACTTCTTTGTTAATCAATCTCTTAAATCAGTGGGCACTAGTTTGATCTCTGTTGTAAATATCATTCAAGAAACTAATGAAATAATAGTACAAATATGTAAAAGTTCGAGTACGCCTACAACTATTATTGTTAAGGTCGTGTAACAGCATCTTGTAGTTTTTTTTAAAAGGCATCCTTTGTGTTTATCTAGACTTGTTTTATTACTTCCATCTGTTTATCAAAAATATTTCTAAGTGAACTTGTATTTTTCTTTGTTGTTAATCAGGACGATGTTGCGCCCAATCGCCTCGGCTCGGCTCGGTTCACCTGAGCCATCGGCTCGAGCCGGTTCGGTTGCGATGAGCCACCGGCTCGGTTCGGCTCGGCTAAGGTGAGCCATCGGCTCGAGCCGGCTCGGTTAAGGTGAGCCATTGGATCAGTTCAGCTCGGCTCAGGTGAGCCATCGGCTCGGCTCGGTTCGGCCTAAATGGGCAAAGGGCTCGAGCCGGCTCGGTTGGGTGAGCTGTTGACTCAGCTCACTTCTCGGCTCGGCTCGGTGGTGACTGAGCTGTGAATCGAGCCGCTCGAGCCGTTGACAACACTGATATATATATATATATATATATATATATATATATATATATATATATATATATATATATATATATATATATATATATATATATATATATCGGGTGTTTTAAAAATGGCGTCCAGGGGCCACAGAGCACTATTCTACAGGCCAAAATAAAGCGAAAATGTTATATGATGGTTTGCCCTCCGGGGCCTCCTTCAGCCGCTATGGTGAATTAAAATTTCAGAATGTGGCAACGTCGCAGACTAATTTGGAGCCATTAGCATTACTCTACGAATACAACAAGCAATTAAATAGATTGCTACACTAATAAGTGATGCTAGTATCAATCAATATCGACCTTAGCTGCCATCTGGAAAGAATCGATATATATTGCTTTATTTTGACTTGTAGAATTGTGCTCTGTGGTCCATGGGCGCCATTTTTAGAACACCCGAATATATATATTATTTCTTCACCCCACTCGAGCCCCGTTTCTCATGCTAAAATGTGAGAGGTGTGCACCACTGTACCCTTGCCTTATGAAAGAGAATGGACATGTGTATTCACACATACACTGAGAAAAATAAGTGGTAACGTAGTGGGGGTTAATGGACAATTTAGCTGCTAGAACCAGTTAATAATTTGTAACAACCCTTCTGAGACAAAAAAGGTTAATTTTACGAGGTCGCCGGTAATCAATCAAGAAAGGTTACTAGAAAATGTGTAGAAACAATCCAGTGTTGCTATTAACCTATAAAATAGGTTAGAAGAAGGTAACCAATTCAAGAAGGTTAATTTAATTTAAAACACTGTGTTGTTATCAACCGATTTTCACACAAGGCAAATTTAACCCTCCGAAACTTGTTTACTGGTAACACTGCACTACTAGAAGTACAAACAGCAAGGTCGCCATTTGCAATTTTAAGAACGAAAAGTTTTAAGAATTATGAATACATCCGAAGGAATAGGAAAACAGTTATTAAAATATGGACTCTACATAAATTAATAGAGAAATGTGAAGGAAAGTTTATTTACGGAGGTTTATGCATATTCTGAGATTTAAATGAATAAAATGTTATGTGACATGTTTCTAGTACAAATATCCACACTAGATGGTAGCACTACTAGTTATGTAATTGTCGTCAAATAATTCACACACTCGTAATAATAATTTTGTAATGTGTTCAGGAAACATAGTGCGTTTTACGTTGCTTTACGGTACAAATATCAAAATCCTTTTACGTCTTTGCTTATAGGGAAGAGTATCACCCAAACAAATTCTCACTGTTAGTTGTTAAATACTTGTGATATTGGTGGCTTATAAGGGTAGGGCGTTTCGCATGTGCGTAACAAGGCCACTTTTGAAATATTTGGGCCAAAGGCTAAACTAACAGCACTAACTCCTACCACACGCAAAACTCCTCCTCCTCCTAGACGATCGCCAATGCTCTCAGTAGTTATACGCGGAGTAGAACCGGACCTCACCGATGAGGAAATTTGTGAGGAATTACATCAGGAAGGATTCCCTGTAAAACGATGTATCAGGATAAGGAACAACAATGGTGCAACTTATCTTGTGAGGGTACTCACAGATCAGCCACAATTAATAGACCAATTGCTATCCACGGGAGCTTACATTTATCGACGACGTTATAAGGTCGAACCCTCTCGCACACCTCCTCCTCTCCCGTTACGATGCCAGAGTTGCAAACTCTATAATGCACATCCCACATCCGAATGTACAAATGATATTAAATGTGGATATTGTTCCTTACAACATTCTACCAAGGATTGTCCCAATCAAAAGGCACCGCCTCAATGCAGTACATGTCCTGAGAAGCATCCAACTTATAGCTACAGATGTAAGGCTAAGCCACAACCTGAGCCATCCAAACCAGAACTTGTAGCACCCATAAGATCTGCTGACCGTCCAACTCCACCTGCTAATTCTTTACTTCATCCGGTTACTGTCGAAGATCTGCTCCGCTTTCTCACAATTAGTTTACAGAATATCCATCCGTTTCTTCGCACCCACATTCTCAACCAAATCATTCACGCAGCTAAAATCTTGTTTAATCTCCAGCTACATGCCACCTATTCTGGACCGACAGTCCATTTTCAAATTCAACCTCTTGAAGTCTACGTATAATATGGCAGCTCCTATTTGCTACTATTTATGTATTTTCGTGATGACTTACAACTTATTATTTATGAACATTCGTTCTCTGTTGACACATCAAGTGCTGTTTACGCAGTTATTACAGGAAGAACATATATCAGTTTTTGCGCTCAATGAAACTTACCTGGCTCCTTACCTACGGTGTTACATACCAAAATTCAATATACTACGCCATGATGCTCCGTCCGGACCACGACTGTATGGGGGTACAGCTCTCGGCATTAGTAGTCGTATACCATACCGCACTGTTACAATACCCCAGGATTTCAATCTGCCTGAATACAATATAGCAACTATCTACTTTCGCGGTCGCACAATCACATTTGCTACAATCTATGTTCACCCCGGAAAGATTATCAATTACGATTTCTTTCGTTTCATTGATACACAATCTAGGCATTATATTATCATGGCTGACTTAAATTTCCATAGTCGAACACAACGCGACAAGCAGCTCTTCCTTGATTTTATACATACTTCCACTACTGGGGAATTTCACAATTTGCCACAGCCTACGAGACCAGCTAGTAACACGACTCCTGACGTAGTAATAACTTCGTCTTCTTTATCTCCTCTTATCAACATTACTGTACTGGACTCAATCGGTAGTGATCATGTTCCTATTAAGCTGGAACTACAATGTACAGCAAAGCCAACAAATCCCTTACCAGCTAGGAAGATTTATCTCTATCATAAGGCTAATTGGGATCAATATCGATCTACCATCGATGCTGCCATTACCGCACTCACTGTACCTACCTCGCAACATAGTCTTGATCACGTCATCACGGAACTTACTGACGCAGTTAAAGGTGCAGCAGATCATTCCATTCCATCTACTCATGTCCATCCGAATAAACCTACCTTGCCGCCAAGGTATCTTACATTAATTTCTGCTTCACGTCGAGCTTATCGAGAATATCGAACAAGCGGCAACTTGGAGGCACTTCGTTTACACCGTCAATATCTCCGAATAACACACAACTATATTATAGCCTACAAGAAAAGACAGTGGATTCACACGTGTAACACCCTTAGCACAGAAACTCATCCCAGCAAATATTGGCGTAAATTCCATCAACTCACTGGCAAAACGTCTCGCACGCCCTACCCTCTTATTCACAACAATCAAGCTCCTAATACTGACATCGACAAGGCGAATCTTTTTGCTGCATTTTTTCAAGATATCTTCACTCCGCTTCCTGAATGGCACACACCGCAACGCCTTCAATCTTCGATCAACCGTCACGCTGATCCTTCATCTGCTCATTTACAACCATCTGACCAGCATGTTCTGGAACCTAATAATCCACTAACTCAGGCTATAGACTCAGATGACATCAGAACTATTTTAGCAACTAAACGCAATACGGCGCCTGGATTCGACTCTATTACATATACTCTCATCAAACATGCACCTCCTTCTTTCATTCTGATTCTCAGTCATATTTACACGTTCATCCTTCGAACTGGCTTCTTTCCGCTCGATTGGAAATACTCCAAAGTTCTTTTATTTCCTAAGCCAAAGAAACCACCATCTGATGTCCAGTCGTATCGTCCAATCCATTTAACAAGCTGTCTTTGCAAAGTATTCGAACGTATACTCGTTCGACGGCTTCACGAACACCTCCTTACATACAATCTTCTGCCAATCCATCAAGCTGGTTTCCGACCGCGTTTCAGCACACTAGATCAATTATTGCGACTTACCACTGCCATTTATAACCAATACAATACGGGATTTCCTTGTTGTTTAGTTACATTTGATTTGGAAAAGGCATTTGATAAAGTCTGGCATCCTGGCTTGATATACAAATTGCATAATTATCTGCTACCCATATCTTATATACGCTTAATCAATGCCTTCTTAACCGGACGTATTGCATACATCTCTATCAACAACGCTCTATCACACCCAATTTTCTTACACTCTGGCGTACCTCAAGGTTCTTCTTTGTCTCCATTGCTGTACTTACTTTACGTTGCTGACCTCAGAGTCACTCCTCACGTCCAAGTCTATCAATTCGCTGACGACACAGCATTTCTAACAACGGCTCGTACTATCCAAAGTATCAACAGACTAATGCAGCCAGCCATCGACACATTTGTCCACTGGTGTGACGTATGGAGACTCAGTATTAACTCTGCGAAAACACAATCTATTGTATTTCTACCACCTGGTAGACGATCCAGAGTGCTTCGCAATCCAAATCTATTACACATTCATGTGGACAACACGCCAGTTTCTCTTTCATCTTCTCTTACCTACCTTGGGGTGATATTTGACACAAAGCTCACTTGGACACCTCATCTTAAGAAAATTATTACTCAAGCCAAGAACAGACTAAATCTCCTTAAACGCTTAGTTGGAACCAGCTGGGGTTTACGACCACCTACTGTCCTCCATACTTACAAAGCTTTTATGAGGAGTACTTTAACTTACGGCCATACAGCTTGGGCCGCTGCCCCCGACAAATTTTATAAACAATTATCAATAATGGAACGACATGATTTCAGATTGGCCTATCGAATTAAATTACCAAGTCCAACTAGGCTCCTCTATGACCTCATTGATTTTCCACCATTGCTTACCCATCTAGAACAGCTTCGCATCCGTTATATTACGCAACGTTTTGACTTACAACACCCCATGCTTCATTACGTAATACGCTATGACCGAGACAATGATGCACCATCACGATACGTTTTTTCTCCGCTACAGCACTATCTTACATTGTACCACTTGCAAATAGATCCTGCCGACCGCGACCCAGAAGTATTTGCTATATATCATCCACGTCATCTGTCATCTTCCATATATCCATCATATGCACAGTAAATACCTACTAACTTGGGCCTCTCCTGTCTACATCAGTTCCTGAATAGCCCCAGGAACAGAAGATAACCGCATCTGTTCACTAACAGAACCTCGTGTTGTGGCGTCCAGAACAATTCATCCTCATTTCATCATCATTTCAAACAATTATTCCTATGAGTTCTATTATTCCTGCTATGTTTTGCTATTGACTTGATATTCCTTTTATTGTTTTTCATATTTGTTGTTATATTCACGCACTGAACCTAATACACTGCACTAATTTTGTTATTTTCTTGTTTCTTGTTTCATATTACTCATCGCCTCCCTGCACATTTTCTGTTATTATTATTTTATTTTATTTATGTATATAACCAGTTCAAGTTTATTTCTAATGTATATATGTTCATGTCTTTAAAAATAATGAATAAAGAGAAAATCCCTTAGACCACCCATAATTCTTATAGCCTCCACAATATCAATGCAACACTTCCCCGAAGAAAGGGCGCAACCCTTTAAACGGGTAGACTGTAAAAAAAAAAAGTAGGGCGTTACCCTTTAAACGGGATGACGACAAAAAAAAAGGACATACTAGAAATGGCAATAAATTTAGGTAGTTATTATCTATTTTAGTATTGTATTTTTTGATGCGCTCGTGGATGAGTGAATATCTGTTACTGTTATTTATTAAATAAGCTATACTAATCGAAGTACACGGTTAGAAAGTTGTCGCACCCTGTTTCGTTAACCGAGCAGTCGGTTATTCCAACATACTAACAAGGTTACCGGTTACAGGCTATGATTGATAGTGGTAACTACGTGATCGGTTAGCGTACCCCTGTGAGTTATTACACTGTAACCTAGCAATGTTAACCTGTAACGCAAGGTTACGATCACCTTCTCTCGTTAACCTTTTTGGCTTGGCTGCTGGGACACACGACTCTGTTGTCTATATATTGACAAACTAACTTGGTTACTGTCCACCTTTTTCTTGTTTACTAATAACCTTTCTTTTTTTTGCGTGTATAAGCACATGAAGTGATAAACCCTCATCAAGAAGGATAAAATAGGTGAAAATCTTCTCAAATTTGAATTTTTCACAGCTATTTTTTACCCATAAACGGGAACAAGATACACCACCCAAACTATACTATACTATACAGTAAAAAGAAAGTGTTAATTGAAGTGAATTTTAACATAGGCCTGTGGTCCCAGCGCGACTACCCACTCAATCAGGTACGGTACATGCTAGACATGTACCATTTGACTTCCATACCAATCGTTTAAGCACTTGAGGAATGTGCATTTTATGTTCCCAGCATGTGTAGGTAGGTAAGTTCTCTTCGAGGAATTTCTGACACTTGAAAGGTATTTTACACGCTTTACTGAAGTGTGAGGAACGTAAATAGAACATATGTCATGTACGGTCCGGTCTCACATATTGTGATTCGAATTACGACATTCATTTGTGTACACCCGCGCAGACGCAGGTAGTCAAGGAGAAAGGTTTGAAAGATGGCGGTAGTTCATCGTGAGGTGTACACTGATTGTGTTTAATTAATATAAAATAAATTAAGAACATCGTTTACAAAATTGCTGTTTCTTCGAAGTAAGTTACGTATGAAAGTCCAATGAATATTGTTTTATATATTTGGTAATGTATTTCCGTGGTGTGTTTTCATTTCACATATTTTCCATCAGTGGCGGCGGTTGGACGTTAAAAGTGGGGGGGGGCAAAACATGATCTGAACAATTGTATATCAGTGTTAGATTTCCTGATTGTTTCTAACACTGTTGGATGAAAGGTTGTATAACTAATAGGATACTATCTTTTTTTACTTAAAATACCGCATATCGAATTTCTATTTTATTAAGTAAATTCATAAGAGCAATACAGGTAGGTATTAACCCTTTATACTCTTAAACAACGAAAGTGTAACAAGAGATTTGAGTTCTTGCTCATGAACATCTTAAAATTCTGTCTGGAAAATTGTGTGATTAGATTATTTAATAAATTTGCAAAACAAATAAATAGAAGAGACAATATTAATTAAAGTGATGAATAATGACGCTTGTTTTGCATAAGTTATATTGAAACTAGGAATTAATGAACAACTTATACTTAATTCTACACATGCCATTAAATGAATGTTTTTACTCTTAGAAAATGAAATATAGTAAGTACTGCAGGCATATGCTATGACATTTAAAGAAATATGCAATTGCAATATTAATTGCTTTGAATTGCAATTAAAACGCAATTCCTGTAGTTTTCTTAACTCCACGCGAAGACAAATAAGCAATACGTACTCACGCAACAGCAAATATATGGCACCATTTTTTTTTTATGAAACAGTAATACATACAAAACCTTTACCAAGGTGTCCACATTCTGGAAAATAATTGAAAGTCAGGGAAAGGTAAAGAAGTAAAAATGTATCAGGTGAAGTCAGGGAAATGGCGGATTGGTCAGGGAAAGCCAGGGAAAAATCGATTTAGGTCCATTGTTCAATTACTGAATTTATGAAATAGGGTTGATTTCTTTACTGTTAATGGATGCAAAATCTGGTGTTCTCAATGATGATATTGAGGGAGTCAGTGTTCTCTGATATAGTTGTTGAAACTAATTTTCTGCGAAAAACACATATCTAACTGCATCCTGGCATATTTGCTCAAAAGGGTAGACGCTGTTCTAGAAGAATTGCATGGCGTCAAGAGGATATCTGGGCAAGTGGCTGAGAACGCGAAGAAATAGTATCTCCAGGTTACAGTGAAAGCTCAGACTGAAGAATTTAAGGAACACTCGAGTGAATTCATAGCCAATGACAGAGATTGCATTGAACTTGATGAGTTTTTTTTTACTTAGTATTAGGAAATGGGAAGAACTTCGTTGACTATGGTCAGTTATGAAATTGTGTTTTGTCTTCTTTCACGGAAACGCATTTTTTGAAAGTGGTTTTCACAATAAACAAAATTCTCATTGTTGACAACTTACAAGAAGAATCTCTGGTGGCTCAACGGATCATATATGATTCTGTGATGAGAATAGGTGGACCATCAGAATTAAAAATTACAAGAGGTATGACAAATTCAGTGAGAAATTCAATGAGACAGTATCAGGTGTATTTGGGAAAGAAAAGAGAAATAAATGCTGGAGACGAGGAGAGGAGGGAGAAACGGAAGATTCAACAACAGCTAAAAGTGTTGGAGGAAGAAGAAAAGAAAATTAAACTGCGGAGACAACAAGAAGGATATTCACATCAATGAGAAGAAAACTATGCGAGAAAGGATGAAAACAAATTTCTAAATGGGTTGCATTTAACAGCTGCAGCAGCAAAAGTATGTGTTACATAATGTGTGTGTATGTTTTTTTTTTTAGTAATCAGTAAAATCATGTATGAACTATTTATTACTTGGTATTATAATGTGTATTTTTTCCATATCTTAAGTACTCTGTACACTTTGTAACTTTACAATTTGTGTAATATGTAGGCCAAATCAATAACGCTCTAATGCACATGTTTGTAAATTTACAAAATGAAAAAAAAAAAAAAACAGAAGCGGAAGAGAACAAGGCCAACTATTGGGAGTGTAGAGGCTGGGGTTTCTTTCTTTTTTCTATATTTTTAAGTTATTCAGAGGTCAGGGAAATCTGGAACTTTCATGGAAAGACAGGGAAAAGTCAGTTTTTTTTCTCCAAATTGTGTGAACACGCTGTTTACATTTCCAAATAAAACTATATAAATTTAGGCATCACTTCAAAAAAGTGGGGGGGCAACTGCCCCCTCTTGCCCCCCCCCCCTAATCGCCGCTCATGTTTTCCATACCACTTATACGTTCAAATTTTTGTACATTACAGTAGATATTCACTAGAAGAAAATATCAAATTATCAAGGGCGCCGATTTCTCTGTAACTTTGGGGGGCCCATTCATATATATATATATATATAACAATAAAAATACATATAAAAATATATATCCATAAAAATGCATGGGGGACCACATGAGCTTAGGGGGCCCGGGCTCCCTCGGCCCCCCAGGATCGGCGCCTTTGCAAATTATGTATAGTTGGCATAGATTATAATAAAATTAGCCTGCAGCTTGGCTTAGCTCTAGTCTTTGTAACAGCTGGTAGAGTTGCTGATACATGCCTAGTACAGTCCTGGCACATGCTAGTAAAAAATGTGTCAAGCACATAGCAAGTACATTCCACGATATGTGACTGGCACGTACTTTAGGGCGGAAGTAACCTTATTCCTTTCATATGAATTTCACATGATTTCTCTATTCAAGTAACCTATCATGTACTGTATATTCCAATGTACCTCGAGGAATATTCTTTACACATGCCTAGCATGTACTTGTGTTGGGTGGGATACCACTTTAAGAGTGTTATTTCAACAGCAAAAGTTCGATGTTGCAATTAGCGTAGTCTCTGTGTTACTATTTGACACTAAGACAGTGTTACAGAACTAGGTGAATGAAGGAAGAAGCGTGGAAACGGGACTGTTTGTGACGATGATTTTATATGTGTGATTTTTATACCACGTGTTGTTAGTAAAATTCCAGTTAGCATGCTGAATAGAAACTATTAATATATTCATATTTATAAGTGTATTACTCGTCAAAGATCAGCGAAATCTTTCATTTGAGGACAATGACTTAGCATATCATAACCACGTGAAAATTCTTTGTACCAGATAGACAGAGCCAGGGCCGCAACCGAAGGGGGCTAGGAGGCCTGGCACCCTAAATTTTCGTTGCCCCGCCAGACCTCAATACAAAATGGTATTATTAGACCTAATACAAAAAGCACAATTTCGATATTTATAAGAGAATTTTTAATGACTTGGCCTCTCTCTAACATATTCATGCACCCCCAAACTTCTGTGGCTGGTTTCCGGCCCGAACAAAGCAATACAGTAACATTCAGCATGCAAGTTGCCTCGAGAACTTATAAATATTTACACAAGTGACACTGACAATTCGTAGTAGTTTTTGCTTATGTCCATAAGCAAAGTTTTAAGTGGTATATTTGACATTTATACCCTATAACTAACATGTTATATTTTCTGTTACTATTTTCCACGAAAATACTTTTGTAAGGGTGCGAATTTTTCGGTATTTATCCGAATAAAAATGCTGCCATCTGTCGTTCCTATATGGACTATGTTGCGATTACTGGCTGTGCCACACTTTCTTATCCCTCATATTAATTTATATCTATTATCCGTGATCCTAAGGACGCGCCTCTATTGGGCCCGAATGCGATTGTGGGGCATCGAAATAAATTTTAACACGTTCCCTGCCCGCCTAATGCACGTTCCCTGAACATAATTTAACCTCTGTGGTCGGTTTTGTAGACACAAATCGAGCAAAGATTTCTGCCTTCATAGTCTCTTAGAAAATTGAGTGATAGACTGCACGCGGAATGATGTAATAGTTCATTTGGTTGCATTCACATCTCTATAACTCCATTCTAAGTAGCATCAGAGCAGTACTGAAGATGGAAGTTTGTAAAACCACGTATTAATCTGGTAAACGGTACTTTTTGCATATGTTTCTATTGAATTAGTAAGGATCTGTAAGTGAATGCGTAATTTTATCGATCAATGTCCACTTTAAGAAGCGACCCATAAGAATCCGTTTTATTTTGTTCACTAAGTGAAGTGCAGTATTGGAAAGCTATTAAACATTAACAATGGTTTTAGAAAGAACCCATCCAGTTCTAGTGATCCTACTTTGGTAGACTTGGCTAAAATTCAGCTCAAATGTATAGTCTATATGCCAAAAGCAAATTGTCCTAAAATGGATCAAACATAGTTAAAAAGCACGAAACATTTAACATTAACAAATCAATGAAAAACAAATAATTCCTCCTCACATTTCAAAACTATAATAAGGAGATGGCAATTTGAAAGCATATTACAAAGACACAATGAAGAGCTTAAAAACAATGTATATAGCACAAGGTAAATGTGGAAAAAACATTGTCAAAAGTCAAGTTGTTTGAGTAAAATCAATAATAATGATAAAGTATATGCATCTTCTGCGAATTACCTAGGGCGCCCCACGCAGAGCTGGATTTGGAATCTCCAGACTCGATTTAGCACGCAACGTGACTTTTGACCTGATCACGTGACAAACCGGATAGGGCCTTTATATGATTATCACCTTAGATTTTTCTATTCACACTCGCATAAATTACTACTTAATTACTACTAAATTACCCTGACTTTCCAGCCTTCTGGTAATCCAAATTTAGCTATGATGGACGTTCATTAACTTCTATTTATAAAAGCCGAATTCATTTAATCAGAAATGTAATCATACCTCGTAGGTTGCCAAATCGAGTCCTGCGTAAGGCCCTATGCCGATGATACCTGGAGTGAAACCTTTGTAGAAACCCCTTAAGCCCTCAAACTTGGCAATTTTTCTAGTGACATCGGCAATACCGTCATATTGGCCCGTCTTCCTAAGAGCAAGTCGCACCTTCATTACCTGCAAAAAAGGAAATATTGTTACTTAAACATAAAATTGAGATAACACATTCCTATATCCTCTACCATAATTTACGCAAATTTACGTAGGAGGGAGGATCGGAAAGTAAGGTACAGGAAACATTCTGACCGCGATACCGAGAATTGTGACAGGTTACAAGGCCTATGTTTCTAGAGTTTCGTCTGTTATAGAGGAATGAGGAGCGTGCGGTAATTTAAATACATGGAGTTGGCAACTGTGCAGAGTTTCAGCCCCGCCACCTAGGGCGCCAGTTAGTAAACACAGTTGACGACTCGTTTGGAAAACTGTTCTCGCGAAGAAATCTGCTCAGTTAATCTGCTGATTTTTGTGGACGAAACATATTAACCGCGGCTGAAATTCATCGCCACCTGATAGAGGTTTACGGAATGTTTGTAATATCTCGTGAGCATGTCGCAGAATAGTGTCGAAAGTTTGCGGCTGGTAGAGAAAAGGTCACTGACGGAGAATGCAGTGGCCGACTCTGCACAGCATCGACTTATTTCACCTTGCATGGAGGCGCTGATTCAAAACAACAGGTGGATTACGTTACGGCATATGATGGCAGAATGTTTCCGCACTGGAAGGAGCACCTAGGTTGCCGTTGCTTGACTTTAGACTAGGAGGTGAAACTCTCCGTGATAACGAGGCTGAACACGGCAAGGACAGGATTTTTACCAGGAGGGAATCTTCAAACTCATCCCACGATCTCAAGCGATGTGGAGACTATTTCGAAAGGTAACCTAATGTATGTACTATCTGTTGGGTGTATTGGTTAGGCACGTCCAGAAAGTAAGTTCCGTTTGGTAATAAAATTAAATTGTGTACAGATACAGAAAAATTATTTATTGCACAAAATTCTACAACTCTTAAACTACTTTTCCAGATAACTGCCGAAATTTTGCAGGCATTTGTCATAACGTGGCACAAGGTTTTGTATATCTTCTTCATAGAAGTTTGCCACCTGTGTCTTCAACCAGTTGGAAACAGCTTCTTTCAGCTCGTCGTCATTGTTGAAGTGTTGACCGCCAAGGAAAGATGTGAGATGTAAGAACAGATGAAAGTAACCCTGCGGTTTTCCTGGATCTTGTCATCAATCGCGTGAACCAGTTCTTCTGTAACCAAAGATGGAGGCCCACTTCGTTCTTCATCGTGCACGTCACTACGTCCTTCATTGAATTGTCGGACCCATCTTCTCACCATTGAGTCACTCATCGCATTTTGTCCGTAAACATCGTAAATTTGCCGATAAATTTCACTTGGTTTCACTTTCCTTGCATTCAGAAAACGAATCACAAGCGGCGGGATTTTCAATCAACACCGACATTGTAAACAAGCACAACAAAGCGTACATGACTGACAGCGATCTCCAAATGGCGCACGTTTCTTCTCCTTGATACAGAGCGTCTACCGCGCATGTGCGGAACTGCGATCGCAGCGCTGCAGCGGAGATAAATTGAAACGGAACTTACTTTCTGGACGTGCTATGTATAAAATAATATATACGCATTTCACTACACGCTTTGTAATCTTACTATGAGATCACCCCTCCTACTTTTGTTAAACTTAATGTCCCATGATTAAGCTAAAGAAGACAGCGGAGAGAATGTTGCGGAAGTACCGCAGGATTCTGAAACATGGATGTTTGGATAGGGAATATACTACGTGAAGTCTTGACCCGATTACGGTGGGTCCCATAGTTTTAGAGCTATGGACCTTTAAAGTTCATTTTTTCATGTTTTCGGCAGCCTATAAGTCCGAAAGGAAGCATTTGTGCACCCAGGTTGGTCTATACTTTTTGTCTTATCTCGGTGTCAGGAAGAATCACCTCCCAAACGTTGTCGGTGTTGTTTTGAAACTCCCTGTATATAAACCGGTTGAGCTGAAAACCTCATTTTTTGTAAAATCGGTTTAAAATATTAACTACCAGAAGTAGTAGATTGCGTTTCAAGGCGCCCTTCAGCCACGCGCCCGTGACACGTACTTCGCTTGCCCGTCCCTAGTTGTTTCTCACAAAGGTTAGTTAATGGAAGCTGAGATCAAACCGAAAACCTCACACACCAGAATCAGCACCCTAGCACTGAGCCATCGCTGCCCTTCACTTAGGAGCTAATACAAATAGTTACTAAAATAATATGCATAATTATATTTTTTTAAAAAATGCGTTTTGTCTACCATAATAATCGGACGATCTTTGTTTATTGCCGCTCTCTTCTTATAATAGTTCTCACCGTTAGTCCAGTGGCTACACTGAGGAAAATCCGTTCTCCAGACAGCGGTATATTGTACAAATATACGGAATCCTCTTGCTTACTACAGAAATCAGTACGAAGCACACGTTATCCGTATGCTACATAGGCACTGCCCTTAGATATTACATCATGCCATTGCAGCATGTCTGACATCTAACAGTTTTCCGTATATCACATGTACATACTTATGTTAAATTCGTCAGCTATATGTTATATTCGTCCATTTGGATGTGAGATCCTGATCGCCTACATTGTTTCATACGGAAAGTACGTACAGATGGAACACTTATACGGAAAGTATTATAAAAGTGTGTTTTCAATTATACGTTTGCTGTACGTTAAGTTCAAAAACTACAGGAATTACTCATGTAACCTACCTTTTTTAAGTACGCCACTTACATTTCTTTCTCAGTGTATAGAATATATTTACCAAATACGTGGAATACAGGTCAAGCTTCGATTTTTATATAGAGTAAAAGAAGATATTAACAAACAGGTCTCTTTCTATATTCTTTGAATATCATTTATAATTTGAATTTATTTTTTAATTGTATTGAGTATCTATCTTCATTATTTCGAGTTACATTTTAGTGCCTATTTGCCTGCCCATTTTCCAGGTTTTTAATGCCTAAACATCCAGTCTCTGTTTATAACCAAAAACCAAAATTAGCCTCGATTGAGTGAATACTCGGAAACGCGCTTTCCAGGGATTTTAGTACTAGAGAAGAAATATTCGTAAATTTCCAGTAAAGAAAATGGGTGAGGAACAGAAGAGAGTAAATGCTGAATCTATTTGTTTAAACCTACTGTCTAGATTGTCTGCCAAACAAAAATTAACTTGTGTAATCAAGATTTCGAACACAAATACAGAAACAATTAGAAAAATCCTTCTCTTGAGGCTTGAAGCAACGTATCCCTTACCTTAACGTATGTTATAAAATAGGAAACTCTTTCAACAGGGTTTCCATTGATGAGTGAATAGAGTGAAAGGTATAAACTCGCAAAGCATTTCGACACCGGATAGAATCCTATTCCCTTCCCTTTATTCTGTACCTTTTTGCATTTCTTTAAGAACAGTAGGACACCGGAATGTTAGAGATAAGCTTACTGGCAACGTTTATTATTATTATTATTATTATTATTATTATTATTATTATTATTATTATTATTATTATTATTATATAATGGAAGCCATGAGATGTGACTACAACAGGAGAATACTAAGAAATAATAAAAAATATGATTGAATGATTGAGTGAGATTGAGAGAGGTAGTATAGATTTAGTAACTTATTTTTATAGGCATGATGTAAAGAAAACAAATTTATTATAATTATATATATAACAAAGTAAATATAAACTTAACCATCACCAAAGTGCCTATAAAATGAATAATAGTATTATGATATCTTGAGAGGTTCACATTTTTGTTTATACGTTAGGACTGTTTTATGTGGTTTTCACTAAAGTTACTAACAGAGTTCTTGAGAGCGTACTTACAGTGTTTTAACGTTTATTGTACTCGTAATTAGAAGCTGCACAATACTTTCCCAAAGTCACTGATTCTGTCTTGAGGAAGCAAGAGTGGTTACTAGGAGGCGTGTGGTTGATAGATCTTTGCACACTTTGACTAAATTGTCTAAGGTTTTTATAGTACTTTCATTGCACTTTCATTTCTACCTTTCACGGAACTGAAAGTTGGAGCTAGGATTGTTTTCGTTTTTACTTTTCTAAAATCATCCGTGTTACAAACAAAACATGTTGTCACTTCTATTTTAAAACGTTTTCACTCTCCTATATTGTTCTTGAAACTTGGAGATGATCCGTTAACTATATACTTCTATCTATTTATTATTATTATTATTATTATTATTATTATTATTTTTTAAATCTCAAAATGAGGAATGTCTTAATACAATTATTTAAAAAAGAAAAAGCGCTGACAAATGTGGTGGTAATCATTGAAAATTTCGGCGTTAATAAATATTGAGATGTGTTCTTAAGTTTAAGCTGATACCTCTAATGATGCGTCAGTATAGTTTCTTTAGTAGTTATGTAGGACGAGACCTACAGTTAAGTGGAATGCAGAACCTCCTTCGGGCAGAGGAGAAACCTCCTTCAGGCATCATACTCACAAACTAAATTATTTTAACTTTTTTTTTTTTTATGGATAACTCATATTGCCATGTAGAAGCTATGAACAAAATATTAGTAATTTGATGGACAGAGGTGGCTCAGTGGTAGAGCCTTCACCTTTGGTGCATGGGGTCCGTTATTCGATCCCAGCTCGCACCAAGTGAGCTTTATGGTGGACAAACACCTTGTGTGTGGGTTTTCTAGGAGTTCTCCCGTTTCCTCCCATTTTCTTCGTTCCACCACATCACTCATTCCTCATCATCACCGTCTCCTTTAGCCTAGCCGGCATAAGAGTGGGACGTAAAATTTAAAAGATTTCATTTGGTTTGTAATTGAACTAAGGAATACGAGAAGTGTTACCTCCAATGGATGGACTGCGCTCTGGGTTAATGCACCAGCCAGTGATCCTGCAAGAAACCTATCTCTAAGTCTCTCTTCATTAGGATTGGAGCAATTGCAAAATTTCATTTTCGCCCGTTCGTAAAATAGGAATTTTAAAGCCGATTCAGGAGCAATCTTCAAAACGTTCATTCCATTTCCACGCCACAGACTAAGGTATCCTCCTTCCTTTAGCAGTTTAATTATATTGTTCCAAAGCGAAAGGCCTCCGGTGCCATTGACCTGAGAACAGAAAGCTTCATATTAGCATTGCTGATTGAATAAAGTTTTTAAAAATAAATGCAGGAAATATTATTACAAAACTTATTCTTGCTTTGGGACTTACAACATACGATTGTTTCAGAAGTTCTCAAATCTCGTTGTCCATGTATCTTCTACCACACCAGTGCCCACTAACATAATAGTAATAGGTTCTGTTATCCATTAAAATTCCGTGCTCCGAAAGCAAACTTATGTAAAAAAGGAATGAATTTACTTCAATCCACACTTTGTGAATATTTTGTGGTTAAAAAAATGTAAACATTGTGTCACTTGGTAAGTAATTATAAGGTAAAATTACATATTTCTGCTATCTCAAACAAGAACTTTTTAGTGGGAGGTGAATCTTCCAAACAGGGACATTTTGGTGGAAGATTTATTTTCACACTTGCTGTTGACAGAAGTAGCCAATCAACACAAGAGCTATTTTGATTTCATCCTTGTTGAATGTGTCAGTATTGATGTTAGAAAAGTAACATATATCTTAGGTTGAAAGGTTTTAAAGGAACCGTATCTCGTGACGTGGCGCTCTCTACCAATTTTCAAGCATACTATACAGCTGGTGTTCATGTATAAGTATGTAATACCGATGCGCGTCGACTACGTGGGTGCTCCGTGGCTCCAGCATCAACAAGATTTTTAATTTGATAGAAACAAAATAAGACAAATATTTTTCACTTGCCATTATCAAAATATGATAAGCAATTAAAACATTCAGATGGAAGTTAAAATTTCTAACTTCTAAATCATAATTGTTTGTTTCAAATGTTTTTGTACAAAGGCAACCAAGCAAGAAATTTAAGTTTGTCATTTTGTAGTTTATGTTCAGAACAAAATCCTTGCATAATTCTTTCTAAAATACCATTAAAATTACTTGCTTTTATGAAGATTTCTTTTTCATTTTATGAATGTGGTATTTTCTTTTAAGAACGTTTGATAATATCATTGCCTCTTGCAATCATTGGGTATTATGTAAGTTGTTTTGAAGCATACCGTAAGACGGGGTTACTTCGTACAAGATTTAAGGACTTTTAAAGAAAATCGAATGTAACTCTCAAACGCAATCATTTAGAGCACTGTATTTTGAACATATAATAGCTAGATATATAAGGAAAGCGTTAGTGCAAGATCATTACTAAATATTCAATATGACCATAGTTATTGAAATATAAACTTTGGTGCAAAGTAACCCCATTGTTGGGGTTACTTTGCACAACATCCAAAAAGGTATGTTCAACATACGAATGTTACTTCGTATGCATGTTACTTCGATTATGTTCAAAATATTTTGGCACCAGTAGGTACCTAGGTTATTGCTGAACTAATTTGACCCGCAGGTGCTATCTCCAGTGGTCTATTATGCAAGTATAATAGTTTTTTTGACAACATGGTGAAAAGCATTAATGTTTCTGCCGGTGCACTATTTTTACTTGATTTTGTTGGAATGTCTAAACATTTATTTTACTAATTATAATTACTGAGTTTTGTTCAGAAAATATCAAATTTTATTGTTACATACAAATACATTCGCATAGTTGCTTAGAAAATCCTAAAATAGCGGTGTAAATTTTGCTGTTCACGAACGTGTACAAGAGTACTCAAATGATGAACATCGCACCTACGTGAACCATCCTGTATATTTTTCAATAGACTGTTGTCTAGCCTAATTTTGACAGCCCTTGCGACGCTCCTAATTTTTACAGAGATATGAGCCATATCCCATTGGAGAGCTCAAAGAACACAAATTCCAACAAGGTAATGTTTGTGCCCCCTTTGAGTACGACAAATAACGGTGTTACCATAGCTCCACAAACTTCGAAAAAGTGTATTTTTCTCGACTTTTTTTTATTTTCTTCTTCTTCTTCTTCTTCTTCTTCTTCTTCTTCTTTTAGAAGTTGGGCACGGGGGCATAAAAGTTATCTAGTTGGAATCGGTGTCCCATAAACTTTCCAACGAGGTGTGGCTGATATCTCTGTGACAATTAGGGGCAAATTTATTCCCCCAAATGCTCAGGGAGAGGGGGAACTAAAACATTCAAATTTCTTCTCTACCCTTCCACTGCGGTACCCCTGATGTGGATGAAATGCACACCACCAACAAGTTTTATCCTTCCTGAAGAGATCGGCAACTAAATCATCTCTCTCTAGATTAATTAGGAGCAGAGATACGGAAGTTTAAACTGTTGGCTCAGCCCTTAACCGTTAGTCCTGAGTAAATCACAGTAAAATCATATGTTTTCCTAAACACTATGTTCAGAATTTTATTTACACAATCGTGGTCATTACGTCACTGCATACCCATTGCGCGCACGAATCTCAAATTTGAGGAAATTGAATCACTTTTCATTGGTTGAAACGAGGGATACTAAAAGTAAAATAATATGGTTTCATAATTACTAATTTGGGAACTTTTGTACACATACGTGTACATTACGTCACTGCGTACCCCTTGTGCGTACAGATCTCAAACTTGGGGAAATCGTATCTTAGGGTCCCAGAATCATTTTCTACAAATTTCACAATTTTCGCATGAATAGAAAAAAATTGGTATTGAAGGGAATATACACAACTTTCATTGGGGCCGCTAAAGTCCGAGAAACAGAAGGATAAAATCAATATACCCATGTTTCTTATCTACATATTAATAGCGTTGTCTGTGAACAAAAAACTTTAGATTCAAATTGAAAGTGACTGTTTGTGACTCTTAATCTCGAACCACCCGATCGATCTCGATCAAAGTCTTGACTTAGATGCAGTTCTGGCCTGGGAGTGTTTTTAGCTATTCACCTTGACAGTAGAACATAGGGAAGGGGGAGGAAGAGGAATTATGTAAAAAAAAAAAATAAATAAATAAAATTTATTAACTCTTCAACCAAACGACCAATCTCGATCAAATTTTCAACGTAGATGACGTTCATGCCTGGGATGGATTTTACCATTTCACTTTGACGGAACAACGTAGGGGATGAGGAGGATTGGGTGATATACAAAAATCAATAAATATAAAAATAAAAGTGACCATGTTCGTGAGTTAATAATTCTTGAACCATCCGATCGATCCCAATCAAATTTTCAACATAGATGAAGTTCGAACCTGGGAAGCTTTTTATTATTTCATTTTGATGGTAGAACTTAGGGGAGGGGAGAGGAGGAGGGTAAATATATGAAAATGAATAAAACTTAATAACTCTTGAACCACCCGGCCGATCTCGATCAAACTTTCAACATAGATAAGGTTCGGACCTGGGATGTTTTCGTCATTTTACCTTGACGGCACAGTCTAGGGGAGGAGAAGGGGGAATATATGTAAATAATAATAAAGTGACTGTCTTTGTGACTTCATCAGGCTTAATCAAATTATCAACATAGATGAGGTTCGGATCTGGGGTGTTTTTTTTTATCATATCTTTTTGACGGTAGAACTTAGGGTAGGAAGAGGAGAGGGGAGAGATATATAAAAATTAATAAAACTTAATAATTCTTGAACCACCTGACCAATCTCGATCACATTTTCAACATAGATGACGTTTGAGCCTGGAAAGTTTTTCTTTTTTTTTTAATTTCACTTTGGAGATAGAACCTAGGGGAGGGAGAGGGGAAGGGAAGATTAATATATAAAAATAAATAGAACTTAACTCTTGAACCACCCAACCAATCTCGATCAAATTTTCAAAATACATGACATTTTTTGCCTGGGATAATTTTTATCATGCCGTACCCCGCAACATGGGGAGGGGAGAGGGATATAAAAAAATCACCGAAAATGACCAATATCAAAGAGCGCTTTAGTAATAGTAAAAACGGAACATATTACAATTTTTCCTTAATATAACCCAGTGAAATCGGGGTGCGGTTCGGGGGCGTTTTAAATTCGAGTAATTATCGAGAAATTCTTAATTAAAGATATTAAAGTGTTATTAAAACTACTTTGCTAGCCATAAATATTTTTAATTTTGTGTGAAGCGCAGGACGTGAGGGTTTGCTGGTTTCAAATAATATTGACACAATATAAAATTAGAGGAAAAATAAAGTTCATAAATAATGAACTTTCACCACCGTTAAAACAACATCATACCCAAAAATGGTTCTTCATGACTTCAATTTTGTAAACTAAACTTATATTTGGTTCTAATATAGAATAACCGGAACCCATACAATTTTAATGTTTTGCTGCCCTTAGGCCCAAAAAAGTATTTGCCGCTCCTCAACCGACGTACAAACTATTTTAACACAATACAAAATAGAAAACAAATTTATACACTCGTAACACTATGCAAACCGTTTTGTATAAATTTTAATGAATTTTCATTTTGAATCTGCTGCAAAGAAAGACTTGAATTATCATTTTAAAAAATAAAGTTACATAAAATAATTAATAGAGCAACCCACATTATGCTTTAATTTTTCGTTTAATTATGCTTTATTTTTTTCAAATTATGCTTTATTATTAATTTCAATCGTTGTTTTACATTACTCGTGTATAATGTATAATATTTACTATACATTAAATATTTTAAATATCTTGATCTATTTATTAATATTTTATGCAACCAGTTTCGTTCATATTTAATGAACTTTCTACTTAATGCACTGTAAAGAGATACTGTATCTGCCCGAGTCAGTTTTTTTTATCACTTGTGTGCGCCTTAGAGGTGCATATATAAAGAAAGGGACGGTAAAAGATGCCACCAAAAAGTACAGAAAGTGCTTAAGTTCAAAAGGTACACATAACAATATAGTGTGGAGTTCTTGTGTACTATTCATTGTTGGCCGAAGTTTTCTTCTTCTTCTCCTTGTTTCTTTCATCCACATCAAAGGATTACACGAAAAAAATTACAGAAATAAAAATAAGCTTTTCATTGTGGCATTGTTATGTTCTCAATGATTTTGTATTGTAAATATTGGTTTTAAGAAATATTAATACTGTATGTTAAACTTGTAGTTAAAGAGATTTTTTAAATAATTGTGCTATATATTTTAAATTATGCTTTATGCTTTATTTTCTAAAACTATGCTTTTAAAATTAGTTTCTTCTGGACCCTTAGACAACCACAGACATGTTTAAGGTACCAACCATATGGGTAAACTGTTGTTATGCTTTCGCGTTGCTCTAATAATTAGTTTTATTTTTACTTTCGACTGACTATATAAGAGAAGAAAGTTTGGTGATCATGAAAATAATCAAATTGCTTATTTCAATGGATTTACACGTTCCATAGTCCCCACTAGGGCTGTGCGATATCCGGTTTTGAATATCGAACTTCGATATCGACCAAATATCGAAAGTCGATCGATATATCGAATATCGAAGGTTTGATAATATATCGCTCGATATCGAAAAATATCGAAGTATCGAAATATCGAAAAATATCGAAGTATCGATATATCGATTTTGATATTTACAAAATATCGAAATTTTGATATTCCAAAATATCGATCGATCGATCGATCGATTGATATATCGAAGTATCGCACATCCCTAGTCCCCACAAACGAAAACGGTGAGTTTTAGCCTTTAAATGTCAAAGGACGCAACTGTTGCGTCAAGTCTTTAAAACCTTAATAGTTCAGCCTCTAAGTTAGGAAGATAATTTTCAAATCAATGTCTTCTTGAAGGATGAGGCTTGCCGCCAATATGCATTTTATGCATGTGAAGGGTACTACGGCCGAGAGGGGGAAGGTAAAATTTCGTGTTTTTTGTTTCTTTTTCATCAGTTTTTTTGGGGTGTCATTCCTTCCCCCTTGGGGGTACAGTCATAAAAGTTGATATGTGAAACAATGAAGTAGTCCATTACACGAGAATACCTTGCAAAATTACTTGTTGCTTCTACGGGGGAAGTAGGGGAGGAACAAATTTTTCCAATTTTTTGAGTCTCAGTTTTTTGACGTAAATTACGTTTATTTTCTGGGCAGTTCTATATCTTTTCAATTGGTCTACACAAACGTTACCTCGTTGAAATTTGTGATCCATATGCTTTCCAAAGATGTATGAATCATGAGTCTGTGATAATTAGGTAAGTCACCAGGTTCGACGATGAGAAGGTCTGCAACAGCCCATCGAAAATGATATACAGAGCGTTTCTATAGGAATTTTATTCTGGATTTATCTCGTTTTGTATTGCAACAATAGCTACCATTTTTAAATATTATTGTCGCAAGTGTACTGCCTACACATTAGCTTCATTTTTTCAGCGTAGAGTGACTATAACGGATGCTAGAGCCCCCGCCAATTTTTTTTCATATATTTTTTTAGGGTTTTTGTTTCTTCTGCGAATAAGGCGGAAATTGCACAAACGTTACCTCGAAATTGTGTTCCATAAGCTTTCAAACAACGTATCAATCATTACCTTGTGATAATTAGAGGGCAGGGCCGTGCCGTGAAAAATCAGCGCCCGGGACGAAAGTATACGACGGCACCCCCATACATATATTCCAAGCAATTTTTCCTATCTTTTTTCCTTTTTTCTATCGAATTTTTCGCACCTTACTTCGGCGCCCGGGGCCGTCGCCCCGCTCGCCCATCCCCCACGTCACGGCCCTGTTAGAGGAGTCGCAAGGGCCTCCAACGTGAGACACTACGATTTCGTTTAAATCCCTGAACGATGTATAAAGATTAGATATCCATCCGTCCGTCCCGATATAAAAGTGTTCACTTGCCTAGAGACCGTATTGTTCGACGTCTCAGCACTAAATTTTAAACTTAAAGCTTTTTATGAGGTTCTCCAGAGAGGGGAGTAATTGAATTTTCATCCTACTTCAAAATAAATAAATAAATAAATAAATAAATAAATAAAGATAGTTCACTGAAAGGTGGAAAAAAATACATTTGACTATTACCCACATTTACAAAAAAAAAAAAAAACACTCAAAATTCTTAATTTCTATTGTCCTAATTCTAGGTGACAATAGGTTGTATGATTTCATTCTAATATATTATAACTATTTTGGATTTTGCTCAATTTGACGCAGGAAAGATCTATTTCGTTTTTGAACCTAGTGTTTTCTGAGTAACATACTAGTACTTCAACTGTCATAACTCACATAGTTTTCTTAGGCATACAAGATGTGTTCAAAAAAGTCTCGAATCTAATTTTTTCCCGCGTAAACTAATGAAGCACGGATAGGGATGCGCTCGAGTCGAGTCGAGACAGAATTTTCCTAACAAAATTCGAGTCGAGACACAGCTCTTCCAATAGAAAAATATATATTTTTCGAGTCGAGACATCACTTTTACAGCACATTTTCGAGACGAGACAGTCTCAAATCTTGTCTCATGCGCATCCCTAAGCGCGGAAGGCTTTCTCCAGCATAGATATAGAGGGGATACTGGTGCGCAGTTGTGATTTTTTTTCTTTCCCGCAGAAACCGTTAGTCGCTTGCAGTTGAACAATGACTGAAGACATGTAGTAAACGGTCGTCGGATTTCAGTTGTTTTTTTTTTTTCTAAAATGACAGAAAAAACTTGAGAAGCAATGTTGTATAAAAAGTTTGGCAAAAGCTTGACGATAGCCAAGTGGAAATCATTCAATCGAATAGTTTCATTCAATTTTAAACGAGAATTTCATCATGAAGAGAGTATCCGCGAAATTTGACTCAGCCTTACATCGCCAAACACAACATTCCTGTGAGTCGTCAGGTCCCCCTACTCACCCGACATGGCTCCGTGTGAATTTTGGTTATTTCCCAAGCTGAAAATGCCACTAAAAGAGACCCAATTTGAGTCAAGAGAAGACATGTGAAATACGATGGCACGATTGCTCACAATTCCAAAAACTGCGTTCCGGAAGTGTTTCCAACAATGGAGGAAGCGCTGTGAAAAGTGTGTGCATTACCAAGGAGACTACTTTGAAGGAGATTAGTGTTTCGGATTTCCAAATAAATAAACGTATTTTTGGCAACCAAAGGTTCGACATTTTTTGAACACACCACGTGCACAGAACAGTTTAGGGTATAGGGTATAGGGTAGGCTATAGGGAATAATTTGGGAACTCAACCACTCGCTTAGCTTGCCTAGAGCTCTGAGACTTCTCAAATCTCAACCACAAAGCTTGCCTGGAGCTCTGTGGGAATTCAACAACTCGCTTAGCTTGTCTAGAGCTATGAGAGATTCTAAATCTCAACCACCTAGCTTGCCTGGAGCTCTGTGGAAACACAATCACTCGCTTAGCTTGCCTAGAGCTCTGAGATATCTCAAATCTCAACCACAAAGCTTGCCTGGAGCTCTGTGAGAATTCAACCACTTGCTTAGCTTGCCTAGAGCTCTGAGAGATCCTAAATCTCAACTACCTAGCTTGCCTGGAGCTCTGTGGGAACTCAACCACTCGCTTAGCTTGCCTAGAGCTCTGAGAGATCCTAAATCTCAACCACCAAGCTTGCCTGGAGCTCTGTGGGAACTCAATCACTCGCTTAGCTTGCCTAGAGCTCTGAGATATCTCAAATCTCAACTACAAAGCTTGCCTGGAGCTCTGTGGGGACTCAACCACTCGCTTAGCTTGCCTAGAGCTCTGAGAGATCCTAAATCTCAACACCCTAGCTTGCTTGGAGCAATGTAGGAACTCAACCACTCGCTTAGCTTGCCTAGAGCTCTGAAAGATCCTAAATTTCAACACCCTAGCTTGCCTGGAGCTCTGTGGGAACTCAACCACTCGCTTAGCTTGCTTAGAGCTCTGAGAGATCCTAAATTTCAACCACCTAGCTTGCCTGGAGCTCTGTA
Source organism: Thermobia domestica (assembly GCF_964235325.1). Lineage (NCBI taxonomy): Eukaryota > Metazoa > Arthropoda > Insecta > Zygentoma > Lepismatidae > Thermobia > Thermobia domestica. Next base: position 15,714,086 of record NC_137457.1, read on the forward strand.
GGAACTCAACCACTCGCTTAGCTTGCCTAGAGCTCTGAGAGATCCTAAATCTCAACTACCTAGCTTGCCTGGAGCTCTGTGGGAACTCAACCACTCGCTTAGCTTGCCTAGAGCGCTGAGATATCTCAAATCTCAACCACAAAGCTTGCCTGGAGCTCTGTGGGGACTCAACCACTCGCTTAGCTTGCCTAGAGCTATGAGAGATCTCAAATCTCAACACCCTAGCTTCTTGGAGCAATGTGGGAACTCAACCACTCGCTTAGTTTGCCTAGAGCTCTGAGAGATCCTAAATTTCAACCACCTAGCTTGCCTGGAGCTCTGTGGGAACTCAACCACTCGCTTAGCTTGCTTAGAGCTCTGAGAGATCCTAAATTTCAACCACCTAGCTTGCCTGGAGCTCTGTAGGAACTCAACCACTCGCTTAGCTTGCCTAGAGCTCTGAGAGATGCTAAATCTCAACTACCTAGCTTGCCTGGAGCTCTGTGGGAACTCAACCACTCGCTTAGCTTGCCTAGAGCTCTGAGAGATCCTAAATCTCAACCACCAAGCTTGCTTGGAGCAATGTGGGAACTCAACCACTCGCTTAGCTTGCCTAGAGCTCTGAGAGATCCTAAATTTCAACCACCTAGCTTGCCTGGAGCTCTATAGGAACTCAACCACTCGCTTAGCTTGCCTAGAGCTCTGAGAGATCCTAAATCTCAACTACCTAGCTTGCCTGGAGCTCTGTGGGAACTCAACCACTCGCTTAGCTTGCCTAGAGCTCTGAGAGATCCTAAATCTCAACCACCAAGCTTGCTTGGAGCAATGTGGGAACTCAACCACTCGCTTATCTTGCCTAGAGCTCTGAGAGATCTCAAACTTCAACCACCTAGCTTGCCTGGAGCTCTGTGGGAACTCAAACCACTCGCTTAGCTTGCCTAGAGCTCTGAGAGATCTCAAACCTCAACCACCTAGTTTGCCTGAAGCTCTGTGGGAACTCAACCACTCGCTTAGCTTGCCTAGAGCTCTGGGAGATCTCAAACCTCAACCACCAAGCTTGCTTGGAGCTCTGTGGGAACTCAACCACTCACTTAGCTTGCCTAGAGCTTTGTGGTTTTCCCTACCCCTTTAGTTTGCCTGAATTCTCCGGAACACCAACTTCTCTTTGTTTACCTGGAGCTCTCAGAATTCCTAACCGTTTCCACTTAGCTTGCCTGGAACTGTGCGGAATCTCTCCCTTGGCTCCTGAGCCTTGGGACACCTATTTTATCCAAACGTTGTATTGTATATAACTGGAATATTATAATAAATAGGTTGTGGCAGAAAATCGAATCTCGTAGGCTATATTGGGCTACCTACTATCTTATCGAGGTAATTTTAGCCTATCCAAGGATTAGAAGGATGCTTATAGTAAGTGGTTGCTTTACTGACCTGAGGCTATATTGCTCTACCTACTATCTTATCAAGGTAATTTTACACTATTCAAGGATTAGAAGGATTCTTATAGTAAGTGGTTGCTTTACTGACCTGAGGCTATATTGCTCTACCTACTATCTTATCAAGGTAATTTTACACTATTCAAGGATTAGAAGGATTCTTATAGTAAGTGGTTGCTTTACTGACCTGAGGCTATATTGCTCTACCTACTATCTTATCAAGGTAATTTTACACTATTCAAGGATTAGAAGGATTCTTATAGTAAGTGGTTGCTTTACTGACCTGAGGCTATATTGCTCTACCTACTATCTTATCAAGGTAATTTTACACTATTCAAGGATTAGAAGGATTCTTATAGTAAGTGGTTGCTTTACTGACCTGAGGCTATATTGCTCTACCTACTATCTTATCAAGGTAATTTTACACTATTCAAGGATTAGAAGGATGCTTATAGTAAGTGGTTGCTTTACTGACCTGAGGCTATATTGCTCTACCTACTATCTTATCAAGGTAATTTTACACTATTCAAGGATAAGAAGGATTCTTATAGTAAGTGGTTGCTTTACTGACCTGAGGCTATATTGCTCTAACTACTATCTTATCAAGGTAATTTTACACTATTCAAGGATTAGAAGGATTCTTATAGTAAGTGGTTGCTTTACTGACCTGAGGCTATATTGCTCTACCTACTATCTTATCAAGGTAATTTTACACTATTCAAGGATTAGAAGGATGCTTATAGTAAGTGGTTGCTTTACTGACCTGAGGCTATATTGCTCTACCTACTATCTTATCAAGGTAATTTTACACTATTCAAGGATTAGAAGGATGCTTATAGTAAGTGGTTGCTTTACTGACCTGAGGCTATATTGCTCTACCTACTATCTTATCAAGGTAATTTTACACTATTCAAGGATTAGAAGGATTCTTATAGTAAGTGGTTGCTTTACTGACCTGAGGCTATATTGCTCTACCTACTATCTTATCAAGGTAATTTTACACTATTCAAGGATTAGAAGGATTCTTATAGTAAGTGGTTGCTTTACTGACCTGAGGCTATATTGCTCTACCTACTATCTTATCAAGGTAATTTTACACTATTCAAGGATTAGAAGGATTCTTATAGTAAGTGGTTGCTTTACTGACCTGAGGCTATATTGCTCTATCTACTATCTTATCAAGGTAATTTTACACTATTCAAGGATTAGAAGGATTTTTATAGTAAGTGGTTGCTTTACTGACCTGAGGCTATATTGCTCTACCTACTATCTTATCAAGGTAATTTTACACTATTCAAGGATTAGAAGGATTCTTATAGTAAGTGGTTGCTTTACTGACCTGAGGCTATATTGCTCTACCTACTATCTTATCAAGGTAATTTTACACTATTCAAGGATTAGAAGGATTCTTATAGTAAGTGGTTGCTTTACTGACCTGAGGCTATATTGCTCTACCTACTATCTTATCAAGGTAATTTTACACTATTCAAGGATAAGAAGGATTCTTATAGTAAGTGGTTGCTTTACTGACCTGAGGCTATATTGCTCTACCTACTATCTTATCAAGGTAATTTTACACTATTCAAGGATTAGAAGGATTCTTATAGTAAGTGGTTGCTTTACTGACCTGAGGCTATATTGCTCTACCTACTATCTTATCAAGGTAATTTTACACTATTCAAGGATTAGAAGGATTCTTATAGTAAGTGGTTGCTTTACTGACCTGAGGCTATATTGCTCTACCTACTATCTTATCAAGGTAATTTTACACTATTCAAGGATAAGAAGGATTCTTATAGTAAGTGGTTGCTTTACTGACCTGAGGCTATATTGCTCTACCTACTATCTTATCAAGGTAATTTTACACTATTCAAGGATTAGAAGGATTCTTATAGTAAGTGGTTGCTTTACTGACCTGAGGCTATATTGCTCTACCTACTATCTTATCAAGGTAATTTTACACTATTCAAGGATTAGAAGGATTCTTATAGTAAGTGGTTGCTTTAATGACCTGAGGCTATATTGCTCTACCTACTATCTTATCAAGGTAATTTTACACTATTCAAGGATTAGAAGGATTCTTATAGTAAGTGGTTGCTTTACTGACCTGTAGATAAATCTTGAGCCTATCCAGAGGAGCGGTGGTTGTTCTCGATACAACTCCTGCCATGCCTCCTGCAATCAGCTGCCTCCACCATAAACCATTCACTATTTCTGCTGTAGAGAAGTCTGCTGGCAACGGGTTCGAGTCCTCGCCACGATCGATCAACTGAAAGTAAAGTATATGTCCAAAATACGTACTTCTTACATTTTGTTTTGTATACACGATGTTTCGTCTGACGAATTCCAAAATTCTTTGTCACTTTTTAAACATGTTCTTTCTCCGTTAATTTTGAGCCAGTTCAGAGGATTTGAAATTGGGTATATTCTGAAGTATATTTAAGATCTAATTTCTGAGTTCGAAGCTTACGTTCTTAATATTTTGAAGTAACATAAACAATTAGTATAGTATATTAATTACAAACACTTTTACTGTAACTATCTAATTCATTTGTACATGTAGAGTCTACACTGGCCTGCGAAGATTTTCAAGCAAAAGTAATTTTATGTGATATACGTTAGATTTAGTGCCCTTATGTAAAAAAAATATATAATTTGTTTCGTATCACGTACAGATTTGTCATAAGTCATTCTCATGTTTATGCTAATGGAGCTTCGTTTTTGTAATTAAGGTTTGGATTGGGTGTATGGAATGCAAGTATGGACATGTCTGAGATAAAATATTGTATGTCCTCAGTTTTGCAGCGGATTAGGTAATTATCAAGTAACACCTGAACAATAAATATAACAGTTGTATTTCGCGCATGCGCAGTGGCAGACAAGGTCAATACGCCAAGTTCTTTTGTCTGACAAGTTAAGGGAATTCTAGGAACGTGAATCACGCCTTTGTCCACAAGTTGCAACGTGCACTTGAAGTCGATCCGTGAGTGAGTTTGTGTTAAAAATGGCAAGTGGTAGTGATGTTTGGAGGCGAAAATGTGTGAACAATCCAAACTCTTTCTGTTATGTTTGTGGCCATTATACAATTAAAGGCCAGAAGCGAAACATTACGCCATTTATAAAAAGCTTGTACTTGGCATATTTTAACATGAAGTTAAGGAGGTGATCAGGACAAGAATTTCGTACCTCATATTGTGTGTAAACCGTGTGTAAAAAACCAGCGGCTTGGTACAAAGGGTTGTTGCCATCAATACCATTCGGAATCCCAATGGTTTGGTGGGAACAAAGAAATCATGTTGACGACTGTTGCTTTTGTGTATGTAAAGTGTCCGGTTTCAATGCGGAAAACAAAAAGCATATTGTGTATCCGAGCCTTCCATGAGCCATAGTCTTAGGCTATTTGAGTAAGCGTTACCCCCTGTAGCGAACGCGGCCAAAGTGGCTATTCAGTAATTTTACTTTCACCAGATGTGTAAATTATACTGTGAGCCAGTCAGGGTTTTCAGGTCTTTTTGCCAGGTCCAGGTGTGTAATAGCTGAGTTCCAATACTCTGCACAAACTATCTTCCAAGCAGTTGTTTCTTGCTACAATCCCTTTGCCTGGCAACACGTCTTTCCTTTTTTTCCTTCCTTTTGAAATCTTTTCAACAGCAGGCGGTCTATTGTTCCGACCCGCACCAAATACGCTCGAGCTGACGTTTTCTCAGCGATTTTATTGCTTTCGCGTATATGATTAGCCATCTACATTTAAATACATGGTCAGCGTATTCCAAGAGTACGCATGAGCAATAAATACGCTTTGCGATCGCCTCAAATAGCCGGGTACATAACCTTCGTACCACATAGACCCGATATTCCTGTCCCAAAGCCACCAATAACAAACATAAAAGAATACATAAGGCTGAATAATGAATTGAGATGAGAGACGGACAAATCCAAAGAAAGGTACATGGGATAGATATGTGAAGAAATAATGGGGCTTTAGCGGCACGGCACATATGAGCTGATGTATCAGAAAGCACAAGAATTAAAAAGGAAAGGTAACAAATGCATACGCACATTTGGAATCGAAGATCAACAAGGTCATGTAGTCAATGACCATCAAAGAATTCTTCAGAAGAACCGCCCCAAAGATATTGTGATCGAAGCAGAGGAAGAGGTGGATGATAAAGAAAAAGGACCCATTATATTGAAAAGTGAAGTAGTACAAGCCATCAAGGACATGCGAAAGAGGAAAGCCACTGGAGATGATGACATACCAGTAGATCTGCTCAAGGGATTAGGAGACAATGCAATGAAAGTACTAACTTCACTTGTTAACAAGATCTACCTGAGTGGAGAATGACCAAAGGATTTTCTTGATGTTACAATGATTGCATTACCCAAGAAAAAGGAAGCAAAGAAGAACAGCAATCATAGAACCATTAGTCTTATTTCCCACACTAGAAAGGTAATTGCGAGTACACTGAACAGAAGGCTGGAAAGCAAGATAGAAGAGATGTTGGACGAAGATCAATTCGGCTTCCGGAAAGGAAAAGGCACCAGAGATGCCATCGAGTTGATGAGAATCATATCAGAACGAGTTCTGCACGTAAAGAAAGAGTTGTGTTTGTGCTTCATAGACTGGTAAAAAGCTTTCGACAGCGTCAATTGGACGAAACTTTTACAAATATTTAAAGAAATTGGGAACAACTGGAGAACAACCCACGGCTCATTCGCAACCTGTATACAGGACAACGATTCGAGATGCGCTTGAATGAAGGAGAAATAGTGTGGAGATTGGAAAAGGGGTCAAACAAGGATGTAGTATGTCGCCCCAATTATTCAACATTTACAGTGCACGGTTAATGAAGAAAGCATTAATGGGAATTGGGTATTTCAAGATTGGAGGGCAGATCATTAGCAAGATCAGGTACGCAGATTATACGGTTATTATAGCTAGAACAAAGAAGGGCTACAGGAGATGAACACTATATGGAATGGAAATCAACATCGAAAGTCATGAGAATATCCCGTGGAAATGCGCTCTTACGGGTCAGGGTAGAATAAAGAGTATTTGAAGATGTCGACCATTTCAAATATCTGGAAAGTATTTTGACGAAAAACGCGTACTCCACCAGAGAGATCAGCTCGAGAACTGCCATAGAAAAGTAGGCATTCAACAAGAAAAAATCACTCTTAACTAGCAGCCTTAATATTGAACTAAGGAAGAAATTGGTCAAGTGCTATATATGGAGCATTGGCTGTATGGTTCAAAGACTTGAACATTACAGAAGTTAGAGAAGAAATATTTAGAGAGCTTCGAAATGTGGTGTTGGAGGAAGATGGAGAAGATAAAATGGACAGAAAGAGTAACAAACAAATACGTTTAAAACGGATAGGAGAGAAGAGGACGCTTCTAGCCACCATCTTTCGTAGAAAGGCTAACTGGATTGGTAGAGACGAAACCTTTCGCAACAATTTTTATATTTTGTAGCATTAATTATCACAATTTTCGCATTATGTCGCATTTACTTTTCTAAATGTAGCACAAGTTTCTTTTTTTTTTTTAATATGGAACTTGTAAACAGTATATTTTTGGTAGTAAGATGTATATCTAATAGAATATGATGAAATACGTTGATTAGGTGCACATTCTGAAATATAGAAGTTAATGCAAAAATTTAAACACTTTCTCTAAGCTCATCTTTAGTTAAAGGAGAACATACAGCAAGACATTACCAATTCTTTTAAGTTTGTTCTCCTGTCAGTAACAATCATATTGAAGAATCTCTCGGCATCAACACTTGAGGCTGCAACTATATTAAACGTAACGAGCTGACAGCGAAAGACCTGTGATTAACTTTTAAACTGTTTAACAATGATACAATGTCAACTTCCTTATCGTCACTGTTGAGAACTTCAATAATCTTACTTTTAAATTCATTGTAAGTAGCCAACAGATCATGAACATTTTCACCACAAAACACAGTCAAGGATTTAAACAACAGTTCAGTTTTGTTTATGTCTACACTTTATGAAGTGAAAAAGTTTCTGGATCAAATAACTAGCCGAACTTTTTCGTAAATGCAACTTTTTTTTTTTTTTAAGTTAAATAATATTGGAAATGTGCCTTTTAATTATTATTAGCAATTATTAACAAGAATTCCACTTTTTCGTTTTTATTAGCATTTATCGCCAAGTAATGCCGTATTTCTCAAAAATTCGCGATAATATGAACGTGATTTCTGGCTCTGAAACGTATAGTTTGAGGTTTTCTGAAACATATACGCATTATTTTAACGTTTCGCACATATCGCATTAACGAAAAAGTTTCGCTCTATGGATTGGACAGATCTTGCAAAGAAATTGTCTTTTTCATACCACCATAGAAGAAAAGATGGAAGGAAAGGGAGAAATAGGAAGAAGAAGAATACAAGTGATCGATGATTTGGTAAATAGAAGAAAATATAATGAGTTAAAAGGGGAAGCTGAAAATCGAGAAACATCGAAGAAACGTTTCCAGGCCCAGATTAAAAATTTAGAAGGAAAGGAAAAAATACTTTAGTCCAAGGATCTGCCAAAAGGCGGAATACTTAATAATAATAAGTTTGATTTGTGTTCGTTTCAGTTGTAATGTCAAATGGCTTTCTTACAACAGAGTCAATCAGTTTTACGTTTCCCTGCAGGTATTACTTTTTCAAATAACATTCATCTATGCTAAAGTAAATGCGAATAACACTACTAATAACAGAACTGTATCCTAGTTATTTTTCCGAGAGGAACAAGTACTGTACATCTAACATCTAGAATAACATCTAAAGTTTATGATAACTTGGGGATATAGTTATCCTTCTTACAGAATCTGTTTGAATTCCTAAACAGATTATTACGAATGCAGGACAAAATCCAACAGGACAAAACCCAAGGAATATTCTGACAAAACGGACAAAATTCAAGGGACAGAATCATAGGAGAAATCTAATAAAAGAATGATTTTTTCTTCAATTGTCATGCATCTAAAATGTTATTTGTAATTCTTCACTTTATTGAAATATCATTTTTTAAAATACTGAAAACCCAATGAAACACGTAAGACTGTTATAGTATATATTTCACATTTTGGTCTTTACTAAAAAAAAATCTTGATCAGTATTTCAGAACTAAAATAAGTAAATATTTATACATTACTCAAAATAAAAGACTGCTATATGCTACCTCACAAGGATGATTTTTAAAAAAGAAAAATCAAATAACATCAATGTTACTTTTTTAAATTAAAATGAATAGCTTTACAGTAATATGCTGAACGTATTTCAAATGTGTAACTAACTAACTCTATGGCCTATGGACCCCGGAGGTTCAATGCCGCGTTCACAGAAGCTCAACACTGACCTCTATCCTTAGCCAACTGGATCAAGTTTCTACTTTGTATTCCAATCTCTGCGAGCTCCCATCTCTACCTAGGTCTTCCTAATGGTCGTTTTCCGATAGGTCTTCCAGTCAAGACTTTGAAAGCGTTCTACTTTTTTCCATTCTAGCTACATGACCTGCCCACCTAAGCCTCCTAGACTTGACGACCCTAACAATGTTGGGTAAACCGTATAAATTGTGTAGTTCCTCGTTATGAAGTTTCCGCCATTCCCCATTCCCGTTCCTCTTGGGTCTGAATATTCGTCTCAGGATCATGTTCTCAAATGCTTTTAGTCTATGTTCTTCCTTCAGAATAAGCGACTATGTTTCGGAACCATACAGAACAACAGGTACAATTATCTTTTTATATATTTTAAACTTAAATTCCTCGACAGAATTCGTGACGACAAGAGATTTTGAACTGAATAGTAACACGAATTCCTGCTTTTACTCGAAATTTATTTTCTTCTTGAATATGATTTTCGTCTGTTAATATTGATCCTACATATTTGAAAGTATCCATTTTATCAAAAGTATTATTCGATAATTTAACGTATCCATAATTTGCCGTATTACGATCCCGACGAACTTCCATAAATAAATAGGAATACTCAGAACTTTTCATATGGGTATGTGTAAAAGTAATTAAAGTCAATCTAACCATTTATTACAACACTTTTACGTTTTTTTGGATTTTCAGTATTTTTTTTAAAAAAAAGAAAAATAAGTTATTTCAGTAAATTGAAAAATTACAATAACCTTTTAGAATATATAACAATTGAAGGAAAAAATAATCATATACGGTGTGCACTGGTACAGCCACGAACGTTAGAAAGTGGACGTTGGATATATAAGAAATGATAGCTTCTTCCAGAACCAGAATAGTTTTACTGTATGTCTGATAGTTGGACAACCAACATGACAGCAAATACATGCCCGAGAACATAACATGCCAGGATATTCCTCCACTTGGAATATGAACATGATTTCTGGCTTGGAGGAAAAAGTATTACTATCTGAGAGCATCACTTAGAGAAACAACCACGAGATAAATCTGCAGAAATTCCATTCACGTTAAGTTCAAAGAGATAGGAATTAATGCAAAGGAAACGAAAAGAATAATACGCAACATGCAGAGACCGAAAAAGTATGGAAAGCTAAACAAAATGAGAAAAGAAGGAAAGAGCAAAAGACATGGGAATAAATTAAATTTTCACACTTGAGGATAAACAGTCTCCGTCTTTCCCCCTGTCCCCTGTATTGTCTTTTTTCTCCCTTCATAGGATAAATCTCTTTCAGTATAAAACGCGAACATCATTTATAGTGTTTAATTCCTTGAAAAAATGTAACTCAGTCTAGGCTGAGACTCGAACACAGAATCCTTAGAACGACAGTCGAACCCGGTACCAACTTATCTACACAGACTATATCAACTTAGTTTATAAATCAGCCATTACATGCTCTGTTATCAAAGTGTTAAATCAGCCATTGTCGGTGAGTTACCCCAGTTACACTTGAAGTTTGATTTATATTTAGTCTTTAGCCATCTACGGCAACAGACTCCATGTTTTCATTAAAAGCATTTTTTCTGTAGATTAAAATCAAGAATTAATTAATTTATTAAATTAATCTTTTATGAATTATTATTGAATGAACCTTTATTAAATTAATCTCTTGGGTGCACCAAAACACACACAAACAGCACACTAACACACACACATACATACATCGTATATATATTATTGGATTGATTAAGGATTAAATGAGTTACTTCGTAAATTTGCAAAACGGGTCTTGAAGGAGGTCGTTGCAACAGTAATGACATCTCGTAACGTTGTTACGTAACACACGCAATATAAATAAAGCTCCTAAACCAAAACTTACAATTTCTGCCGTGGGTAAGTCGGTAAGATGTCTGCTTCTTGAGTGGAGCAACGCGGGTTCAAATCTCGGCTGGTTCACTTTGATTTTTCTTTCGCTCAAAATGCAGTTCTATATGTTTGTATATGTCACTAATAATTGCTTTATTGCATTTTTTGTAGATTAACTTAAATTAGTGGAGGTTAAGTAAAGTCAGAAAGGTTGAGATAAATATATGACTGCTTTATGCGTGTGTGCACTCCAGAGATGGAGTGAGTCAGTGGGTCAAGATTTGTAAGTGGGTCGTGGGTCAACATGATGTGACTCACTGCGACACACAACCCACCGTGACCCACAATGATCCAACAACCCATTCTGAGCCACTGATCCACTCTGACTCACCAACCAATTCTGCTCAGTACTTTATAGACAGCTTCTTCTGAGCACTGGTGAATTTGTCTACGTTTTACTTTCAAGGCCTCCATTTTTCTTCTTTTTTATTTGTTTCTATTGAAGAAAGAACTTCAGGCACTCTTGCAGAACTTCAGACAATTGACCATATTTGCAATTGTAATAATATCAATAGGACTTACTTCTTGACTTTTCAGACACAGCCTGTGAGTTTTTAGAGGAGCTAAAAAATTTGAATCACCAATAATGTATGAATTATTATATAAAAAATTGAATATAACTATGTGTGTGTGATCATCATGACCAAATTGCCAAGTCAACTGAAATGACGTTTGGCATATACATAGTTAGGCCCTAATCTCAATATCATTTTTTAAAACTCTCTTTTATTGGGGGAGCATTTTCTATATATATAGGGTTGATTTCTAAAAATAGTTGAGAACGATCGATATTAGTTCAGAAACAAATTGACAAGCAATTATTGAGAAATAAAAACTACAGTGTTATGCATTTGACATCCACTGCTTTTTATTATAATAATTGCTGAAACTTGTGTTTATATATGGAGCGTTCACAGCATAAGGGTATCACGTCATAAAGTTGTGAGGAAAATGGACATAAAATTTGTACTGTAAGCTTAATTACGTGGGATTTTTAAATTTGTACGGGATGCTTAATTGTATGGCCAATTTTAGACTTGTCTTTACTTTGGTCTACTTTACCTTGATTTGAGACTTTCAAATTTATTCCAATTTTCCACTGAAAATATCTGTAAGTCAACAAAGAGATAATTATATATGATAATTAAATTTAAATTCATCGCAATTTGGCCCATAACAAACACTTTATCGTTGTATATTGTAAAGATCAGATCCACCGGTATTGTAACAGAGCGGTACTTGAGCGTTGAACCGTAGAAATTGAAACTCCGATTGGTGATAGTTTCACAGCCTTGTTTTATTACAAGTGTAAACTTTATTCAGTGGAAAAGAGAGCGTGGATCATGGGTCAGAGTTGATGACGATGGGTTTTGCTGGGTCGGAGTTGGTCACAGTGGTTCACAGTGGTTCATGGTGGGTGGTGGGTTCGAGTAGGTCATGGTGGGTGGTGGGTCATGGTGCCTTGCAGGTCATGGCAAATCGTGAGTCACTATGAATAGTGTGTCGTGGATCAAGTTTTCATTGACCCACGCCACATACTTACACATTTGTTGCTTTCTTTCAACCATGTGGATTACTGTCCCGCCCTAGGAAATGCTCTCGAAAGGATTGTGCTATGTTAACACACAGATTTTATTCGAACTAAATGACCGGCTCCGATGCCATATTGTTCCAATTTCGCCTATTCGCAATGTAAATACAATAGACAAGCCAATATTTATAAGGTTACCTTGGTGGCCTGGTAGTTAACGCCAGGGTTGGCGTCGGTCAATTGAAACTTGACCCACGACCCACTACCCACCGTGATCCACGACCCACTGATCCAACAATCACCGTGACCCACTCTAACCAAAAACCCACCATGACCCAACACCCACCGTGACCTACTCTGACCTATGATCTCTCATAACCCACTCTGACCCATCACCCACCATGAACCACTGACCCACCAAAATACATCATCAACTCTGACATATTATCCACGGCTTCTTCTTTACCGACTAACGAGTTTACACTTGTAATAAAACCACGTTGTGAAATTCTAACTAATCGGAGTTTGAATTTCTACGGCCAATCGCTCAAGCACCGCTCTGTTACAAAAACGATGGATCTGACCTTTACGATATAAAAAGGTAACGTGTTTGTCATGGGCAAAATTACGATGAATTTCAATTAAATTATCATGGTCTAATTATTTCCTTGTTGAATTATTCGATACTTTTCAATGGAAAAACGGATGAAATTTTTAGTCCCAAATCAAGGTAAGTAGACCAACATACAGAAGCTTACATTACAACTTTTATGTCTATTTTTCTCACAACTTTATGGGTTGATTGCCCTGGGCTCTATGCGCTCCATATAATAAGCAAGCTTCAGCAATTATTATAATAGAAAGTGCATGATAAGCACATATGGATATATGATGCAAACCACAGTATTTTTTGTTACTAGCGTAATGACTAGTAATTATAATTGCCTTTGGTGTGGGTTAAAACCCGGGCCAAGGAAAGTTTTTTATTTTTAAATTTTGTTTTTAAAATTTTCATAACACTTTATTCATTAAAATACGATGAAAATAATACTCAAAAAAGTGATTTACTTACGTTACGTGTGCAGTTTTGTAATACGAATCCACAGTATAAGTAGTAGTAGTAGCAAGAGTAGTAGTAGTAGTAGGAACGGATTGGAAGCCCCGCAGGGCTCGTTTTGTTCCACCTTGACTGCCATAATATAAATGTAACCTCAACTGCGTCTTCAATGTTCTTCAATTCCAACAAAATGACAATTTTCTTTTATTATTACTATAATACGCAATATATATACCAAAAGGTTTGGACAATCGCAAACTGCAACCAATCAGAAACGTGTTTTTAGTTTCTATGGCTATGGTCGAGGGTGAAAAAGATATGCTGTTCAGAAGATGCTGTCTACAATTCAGTGAGCAAAGTGGGTCGGTGGTCAGAGTGGGTCATAATTGGCGGCGGGTCGCAGTTTGTCACGGTTGGTGGTGGGTCAAAGTGGGTCACGGTTGGTGGTGGGTTACAGTGGGTCACATGCTGTTGACCAACGACCCACTCTGAAAACTAGATCCACTTGATCCACTGACCCACCGGCCCACTGACCTACTCCAACTCTGGTTAACGCTTCGACATCTGGAGTAAAATTCTGCCAGGGGAACTTTTTCTTTCAAAATATATTTTTATATGTTCATATTTATTATTAATTACTTTCTTGTATTTTTCCTACAGTATCTTAGATTAGTGACCGTGGTTTAGGATAGATTATATAATGTTGATTTTGAGTTTAACGTCCCGTTCAGCAGCGAGGCTATATGAGACGTCGACCTACTGATTAACATGGAATTCGAACCACATGAGCTCCCGCCGGGAATCGAACCCGGGTTACCCACAGATTATATAAAGTGAAATACGGTTATGTATGTTTACACTTTCGTTTCTTTCTTTTTAAAATACATTCCTATCTGTTCACGTAGTCCAAATGTAGGCATACATCTCTGCATTGATCAACTATAACATTCTAGTTTATGAGTTTGTTTGCTTAGGCTCTTCTGAACTTAAGATGTAAGTAAAACATATTAAGAACAAATGATAAAGAAACTAAGTCTACCTGATATATAAAAATAAGAATTTATATAAAATGCAATGAGCTGATCAGTACGGTACTGTATACCTATTTTGGGCCACCCTTTATATTATTAATAATTTATTTCTTGCATTTATTAATAACTGGCTGAAATACCCACTTTTTGCATGGGTTAAATAAAATATCTATGTAAACAAACTGAACAACAAAACGAAAAGATATCGGTCATTTTCTACTACTTTTACATATCCCGGTAAACGCCCCTGAGACCCACTTGTTCGAAATTTAAACGAACGCTTCTCGCCCCCAGGCGATTGACCTGTATTTCGAAGTCAACATCTCTGGAAGAATCACCATTCATCTCAGCGACCGTGCAAAATAAGGATTTGACACTAATATAGGCCATTTTGGAATATTTTTATATATTTCGGTACCCCACCCCCGGTTGATCACGACCCGGATACAATGGTAGCCGATTTTGAAAGTAATCACTAATGGAAGTATCACCATTGATTTCAGCAACCGTGAAAACTATGGATTTGACGCTAATATCGGTCAGTTTGGATTATTTTTGCATGTCTTGGTAACCCCTCTTCCCCCGGTGACCCCGGCCCGCAAACAATGGTAGCTGATTTTCAAAAGTCATCGCTCATGGAAGTGTCACAATTGATTTCAGCGACCGCGATAACTATTAATTCAACACCAATATCGCTCATTTTCTAATATTTTCACATGTCCCGGTAAACGCCCGCTTCCCCTGAGACCCCTGGTTCGAATTTTAAAAAGCGCTTCATCCTGGTCTGGGGCCTGGATAAAGGTATCCGTAACCAAAATTTAGTAACTTTCGGTCAACTCGTCTGATTCCCAGGCCGCATACAGAGACACAAATTCGTATTTCATACATACAACACATAGAAAAACCCAGAGCATTTTTTTTGCACAACACAGCGTTCTTTCGCATAGAACGTTGCTATGTTGCTTCCACCCAGTTAAACCTTCTACTAAGTGCCTGAGGCATTAGTCTTTTATACTTAAACACGTGTGTTGAATTTGCCTCTTGTATTGAAGTAATGGGTCGCCTGTACACCTAGTATTAGCTACTTTGCTGATGTATTGCCGTTGAAGAACTAACAAATGGATTTTTATTAAGTCACGAGTCGCTTTTGTTCGTGAAGTTGACATGCAGTAGAAATGACCTATGCATTATTAACTCGATGTAAAATAGGAAGATTATATTGGTTTTACCTGAACACCCACAAATTTATGTAGCAAGAGGCCTTCCCACAACTGCTTCCACTTCGGCATAAATTTCACGGCTAAGTTTTTGAATTATACACAAGTGTATCATTGATGTTAGTGTTAATAATATTTATGGAACCAAAGACAGGTTTTAAACTTCCAAACTATGCCGTGCATAAAAGTCGGAAGTCTTATAGAGTGGTTTCATCAGTGTATCTGTCGACAGATACCAGAACAAAGACAGTAATTGATATCGAGAAGTGATTTTCTGGCATTGATTCTGCATCCAAAGAATAGGTTCCATCTCACCCATTAACTCCATATTCAAGCCAGAAGTTGTTCAAATTTGCTATCCCGGCTCTAACATTTAACCCATAGATGAAAACGGCAACATACAGGGAGAAAATGTTTTCTCGTAAACGATTTCGTGTGTATAAGCAACATATCATGGTCATTCACAATACTCTACTAAAATTGAAAATGGTTTAAGTGTATTAATACTGCCGGTTTCAAAACAGTTTCGGCTTTTATTGTTATAGCATGAAACGGTAACATAGCGAGAACTGACTTTGAAAACGAGTTACATCTAGAGAACATCATAAGTATCCAAAATACTCTACCAAAACCATAAATGGCCGAAATTTACTATTACTTCTGGTTTCAATTTCCGATTTCCGCCTAATAGAAATAGTAAATACTTCAAGATGTGGTCTTTTGCAATTAATTCAGTGTCCAAAGAATATATTTTCTTTCCTCCGTTAACCTTCTACTTATACCGGAATTGCTTCAAATTAGCCATTTCCGGTTTCAACGTTTGTCGATGTACAAAGAAAATGATAACGGATAGTGAGAAGCGGTTTATGATAACGATTAAGAGTGTAAAGACAACATGTCATGACTATCTACAACACTCTACCAAATTCGGCTGTAGTTAGAATTTACTATAACTTCTGGTTTCAATAACGGTTTCAACGTTTATCTCTATAGAACAAAAACGGCAGCATATATCAAGAAGCAGTTTTAGGCAACCGATTCAGCCTCTCAACACACATGTCGTTACTATCCACACGACTCTACCAAAACTGGAAATTGTTCAAATTTACTAGTACTTCCGGTTCCCCGGTTCCAATACTAATTTCCGTAGAGCAAAAATGTTAAAAGATATTAAAAGTGGCTTTTTGCTATCGATTCATCGTCTTAAGAATAGCCTCCTCCTTCTCCGTGGCAGCTTTGATCAAAGCAGTTGTTAAAATTAGCCATATTCTGTTTGAACGTTCCTCGCCATAGAACGATTACAGTAACAGATAGTGAGAACATTTTTGTCCAAACGATTTAGCGTCTCAAGGTAACATACCATAATTATTGCCAACAACCTGCCGGAAGAGGAAGTGGTTCAAATTAACTATTACATCCTATTTCAATTCTTATTTCCATAGATCAAAACAATAGGAGATATCAGGATAGGGCTTTTTTAAAATCAACAGGTAGTGGTTCAAATTAACTATCACTTCCTATTTCAATTCTTATTTTCATAAATCAAAACGATACAAGATATGAAGATACGGCTTTTTTACAACCAATTTAGGGTCCTAAGAAAATGTTCCTCCAAGAATTCAGCATCCCAAGAATATTTTCCACCAATCCCTATTCAAACCAGAAGTAGTTGAAGTAAGCCAAGTTCATTTTCAACGTGTATCGCTATAGAATGAAAACAATACCAGGCAAAGAGAAGCAGAGTTTTGCAAACATATCATTACTATACACACACTATCATCACTCTACCAAAACCAGAAGTGGTTCAGTTTCCTATTACTTACGGTTTGAATACCTTTTTAACCCTTGTCGCCACAGAACAAAAGTGGTAACAGATAGCGAGAAGCAGTTTTATTCAAACAAATCAGCCTCTCAATACTATGTATAATGACTATCAACAACACTGTTAAAGAAGGAAATGATTTTATTTATTATTCTTTCTGGTAGCAATACTGGTGCCTATAGGTCATAAATGCTATAAACCTATCAAAATGTTGTTTCTTGCATTCGATTCATATCTTAAGAATAAGTTTTATTTTTCCCTTAGTGTTCTATTTAAAACGGAAGAGATCAAATTTACTATTACTTCCGGTGTCAATACTGATTTCCATAGAGCAAGAACGGAGAATGCTATCAAAATGTGCCCTTCTGCAATTATTTCAGCGTTTCAAGAATGAATTCAATCTTTTCCGTTGAAACTCTATTCAAATTGGAAGAGATTAAAATCAGCCATTTCAGATTTCAATGTTTATCAATATAGAACAGGGGTAAAAGTGCAGGGGAACGCGGGGGACGTTCCTCACCTTGAAAAAAATATTACGGCGTCCCCCAGTTCCTAAAAAGTTACAATGGACAAAGATAGGCAGTGGGAACGGCGTGATGTTAAGCCGCTACCTACCGTTCCCCCAGCTTTTGAGATCCACTTTTACCCCTGTATAGAAATCAAACGTAACAGATAGCGAGAAGCGTCTTTTTACAAACGAACCAGCATCTTAAGATAACATCCAATGACTATCGACAACACCTACAAAACAGAAAGTGATTCCAAGTTACTATTACCTCCTGTTGCAATAGTTACTTCTATAGACAGAGTCTGAAGTGTGTTGCTTCAGGCAAATACAAAACACATACTTACGTATTGCCAATATTTGTTTTACTTAATTTGTATGTAACATTCACAATAATATGCCGACGTTCTGTAAACACTCACCGTACCTCAGATGTATATTTTAAACATAACAATTACTTATGCCCTGCTATGATTGTATCAATATATATACTAGTTATTTTATGTAATTATTAATGCATTGAGGAATTTATCGTAACATACCAAAATGTTTGACCCCATCGAGATCTAACTTACGACTTCACAATGACAAGTCGTATGCTTTACCACTGAACTAACCATTTCAAGCTATTTATTTACAATATAATTAGTACATGATCGAAGTCGGCAAGTTATTACATACGTATGAAAGTAAGGAGAAATAAATTTCTTTAAAAACACCAATACATTTTATACCCAGAATGACACCTACCATAATCAAGTTAAAAGAGTTTAAAATTTTACAAAACGTTTCTGCTTATGAACTAGTGATTGGTTGTTATCAGAATGTGTGAGGTACGCAAGTAAATATCCGAATGGCAAGAGCTTGGAGTAGTTAAAACATACATCATTGGCTGAAAAACGAACGAAAATGACAGCATTGTTCTTAGTGGAAGAATAATAGTTAAAATCAGGGTAAACGATTAAATTGGTGTCACTCAAGGACGAAGGATAAAGGCGGCATATTTTGCTTAATAATTCATACAACTTCTGCCAAATATCTGTTACTTTGCTACAAGTTTCTAATCTATACCTAAGAATGTCAACTTGTTGCATATATTAGACGAGTTATCAGTATCAATACCAAAGTTTAAAAAATGAGTATCGTTTCACAGTGTAAAACAAACATTTCCAAACTATATGAATTCAATAGTCAAACTTGAAGTGGTGTTATCATCTGTCAGAAAAGAAAATGCATGTTTTCGCGGGATTGTATCTTTCTATCACCTCTCGATTTAATTAAATGTTTTAAAGGACCAATCCCTAACCATAAATCGATAAATGTATTACCTTTCGTTTTGCAGCTCAGACAAGATACGATAGAAATATCGTAAACCTTAATAGAAAGACAAAACAGCTACGTTCTTTTACAAGCTTGAAACTTATGAATATTAGCAATATATATTTATAGAGTAGGGAGTTTCTGCTACGTTATTCTGTAGTTCATTGGATCCGTACAGAATGACCCAGATGACCCGTGTTCGAAACTTCTTCGTGCTTTGCTTGTGTTTTTTCTTTGATTAGGTAGGGCAAGAGCTAAAAGAAAAATATGATTACAATTATAATTGATTGGACATTCTGCAAATTTTGTTCTTGTTCTTGTTTTTATCAAGCGAAAAAGATAAAGTAGAATTTTACAAACGTAAAGACCGTTCTAAATTTTAATATTAATCAAAACCATGACGAGATTTACAACTGAAAACTATATTGAATTATCTTCAATTTTAATCCATAAACAGCTATGATCAACGAGATGGGTTTCAGTTTTTTTTTTAGTGTCGTCAGCACATTGCCCAAACATAAATATAACTAAAAAATTTTTCTTCATATATAAAATATTCGTATTTAGTTCTAAACAAAACAAAGAGCGCTGTTCAAAATGTCACTACACCACATTTCTTTACATAAATAATTGAAACAAATGAATATATTTATACGTATAAATGTCGAAGATAATGTGACAAACTCTGTAATAAATTAAATAATTGTTTATAATAAAGTAAACTGCAATGAAGTGCAAGATATTGAAAGTTAGGGAAAATATTCGTCGTTATATCGTCGCTGCGCCTCGAAGAACCGCTGTCACATTTTTTTATCAAAAATGAGTTATACAGTACAAATAAACCTCAAAGCTGCCAGGCAGCACGCCTTATAATGTGACAAGTGAATATTCAATTGTTTCGCCGGAACAATGAAAAAATAATAGATTGACATTAAAGGCTTCAAATTCTAATCATGTACGTACTGATCCTTTATGTGCTTATAAAGGCGCAAAAGATATACTCGACATGCGCTACAAGCAAGTTACAACAATGCCCAGTGCATAATATACGCAGAACCATTTTATTATATTTTTCAAGTGTTTCCGTGTATATTTGGCAAAATTTTAAGAGTGGAATGTTTTTTGTTTCTCCTGAAAAGTTGTGGTTTTAACACATAACGGTTCTTCGAGGCGCAGCAACGATATGCTAAACACAAGTTTATTCAATAGGTAGGGACACTTCACCTTTAAATATATAACTTGAATTTGATTATCGATAGAATCTGAAATATATATCAAGAACTTTAAACCTTGAAGAACTCAGCACAAGTTTCAAGTTCGATGGTTTTAAAATTTACGTTACAAATGACCAAACTAATAATAAATCCAGGGAGAGGTTTATTGAACTAGCTCCTGTTTCCTGTTTTGTCTATAAATTACCATACTTAATTATATTATTACTACATGCTGTATTTTAGGTCAAGAAATATTTTTCCTTTGTCATAGTTCAGGAAGAAAAGTAACATCAACATTTAGCAAATGTAGTTACTCACCTTTAATGTCAAAATAAAATGTCAAAAAAATAGCACACTTTGCTTGCTAGAACGTATTTATGGTGGAAGCCCATATATCAAATCCTTTTTTTTTAATTTTTGAGTACTTCTGAAGGTTTTACTGGATGTTTATTGTTATGTATACGTGTTTGTTGTTTGACATGAAGATAAGTTTATTATGAAGAAAATGATCTGCAGAGCCCTTTCTAGAATATATGTTATTAGTTGTAGTAGTTGATTTGAGTTTAGCGTCCCGTTCTGTAACGAGGCCATATGAGACATTGAGCTACAGCTTAACGTGGGATCCGAACCGCATGAACACCCGCAGAAAATTGAACTCCGGTTTTAGAAAAGAGTATCTATCTGACTACAGTCAATTCTCACCTGTTGAGATTGGAACAAAAGTTGTATTGGGAAGTAGGGATGAAAGAATTTTGTGGGCTGGAATCAGTCAGACGCGTGACTCGGTAAAACTCGAAGAAATCTGAAGAAAACGAAGCATCATCATACATACTAAGAATTTGTATGACATTGTTAACATAGTTCCATCCTTCCCTGCTAGCCTAGTGGCTAGAGTGCACCTTTGGTGTATGTAGTCTTAGGTTCGATTCCCGTTAGAAAATAATTGAAACTTTAATTAGCTAGCTAACTTTTATTAATTGTCCGTCTCCTTTAGCCTAAAGGACTTGATGCGAGGGGACGCGAATTCGATTCCCGGTGGGGGCACAGGGTCGAAAAATGTAAAAAGCTTTTTCAGGCAAGCCATCCTGAATGAGGTTTTCCTGGGTTTTCGTCATTCACACCAGTCAAATGCCGGGATGGTACCTGACCTCTAGGTCTCAGGCCGCTTCCTTCCGTCCCCAATCCTTTATTCGTTCCCTTTTCCCGGATAGTGTGCTCATCGAGGGACGTCATCCCTCAAACCTGACGAGCTAAATGGCCAGAGATCTAAATCCCAAATTCTAAATCCTGAAGGACTTAAACGTAGGACGTTAAACTAATTTTTCATTAATGTTAATTTAATTTTGAAACGTGATTCTAGAAATACGATTCTGCCCTCTCTATGGTTGACTATCTCTTTTGATGTATGTTGTCTGTCACATAAGTTTATTCATGTTTTCCGCGGGATAGTATCTTTTTTCCCTTGAAGCGATGGAAGATATGTGAAAATCAGTTGGCTTCGTGTAACTGACCTTAAAAACTTTTAAAGCTGTGGATCCTGGTAAAACAACAAAATGTATATTACGTTTGCAAATGCAACTTACACAATAAATAACACAAATAGTGTAACAAGCAAGGAAAGAAGAGAAACTGTTATACGGCAAGACGACAGAAACAAAAATCATATGCTGAATGTTTAAAGTGTATAGCAAGAAAACAAGCACATGAGTGTGTGGTGTAGTGGGTAACGCTCTATCCTACCAATCAGCTAATCCATGTTCGAATCTTCGTCAAGTGCTTTTTTTTCTTTTCGTCGAAGGAACAGCCATTACTTGTAGTAGTAGGGTTTTATATATGGTGTCATTCTGTTAGATATTTTAAATTCTTGTCTAAGGTAATAATATAACACTGCAAGTATGACTCTACCTACGTAGTTCAAAAATAACGATGTTCTAGATTTCTTTCCATTAATAAAATATAAAAATAAGCTTACATCCAAAACTAAATGTACAAGTAATCGAAATGAAAGTAGCACATTGGTGCAATATAACCTGAGAGCAGAAGAGGAAACCACTACGAGCAAGAGCAAAACAATATAACCTGAGTCGCTTTCAAGTGGCTGTCTTATCTCTGTCTTAACTGTGAACTTAACTTTATTATTAGATGTTTCAGTACGTTGAAAAAATAAATCATATTTACTATTTAATGAGAATATGATTAATAAACTAGTGTTCAAACCGAGTGGAAAGATAGTATGTATTCTGGAAGGTTATGTTCTATTTGGGAATATTTACGTGAGAATGAAACGAATATAACATTTATGGAATCAACCCTATCAAGAGATTGATTTCTGATGGGAGTTCGTTTAGTTTAGGATCCCAAGTTAAGTTGTAGAACCATGTCTCATATAGTCTCGGTGCTGAAAGGGATGTTACACTCTCAATGAACCAACTGGTCAGTCTTAGAACTATCAGTCTCAGGGAAGATGATTGGTTTGTGAACTGTGAAAGGTCTCTATTAATCTACAAGTTCAGCTTGGAACAATTTCCATTTAACCCAAAATAGATTAAAGTCACAAATTTGCGTATAAAAGTAGATCGCTTGCTGAACTATTGTGCCCCATAATTAAACTTGATTTTTAGCTTACTAAAATTGTGCTTCTATGTTCACTGGAGCAAATCCTGGGGTGAGAGGGGCATGTCCCCTCCAATCCTGGAACTGAGGGGGACTTCCCCCCAATAATACGATTTGAAATGTGTTTTGGGGGGAGGTAGAAAAGTGATGATTTATGTCCGATTGCCAGATAGGAAAGTGAGATGAAATTGATGTCCCCCAGAAAAAGCCTTAAATCTGCCTGCCTCCCAATGTTGAAGACAATTCTGCTCCCTTGATCCTCCACAGCATTGTTTTTCAACTTCATAAATATTTTGAACATCGCTTAAAAAAGATTATGCGATCAGTCTTACCCGTCCTCCCCTCCTAATGCTGAAGATAGACTTGCGCTGCTGTCCGGGTTCCTAATACGGGTTCAAAAGACCTGTAAATATATTCTAATAATCAAAAAATAGAATACACAAATATGGGCTAGAGCAATCTTTAAAGGTCAGACACGAACTAGTTGAAATGCTCATTCTTCGAACGAGAAGAATAAGTATATGGAAATGTTATTTGCGAAATATTCAAACCTCTTCCCCAATAGAATAGCATATCAATCGAAGTGAAATGAAAAAGATCCAAGTGAATCCAACTGCTAAATAAATATATTCTAGATTTATTTTAAACAGCTAAAATGCTTACTCACTTTGGCCAGTTTGTGAACACAAAATGGAAAATTAAGATATTGTAGAAGTTGCCTTGCTTTCTTTGCTAGAGTTGGGATTTCCGAAAACGATGCACCACGCGGTCACAGATTTATAAGAAGGAGTTTAAATCCGAGTTTCATCTTCCTATGTTAAGAAATCCGTCAGAAACTCTCTTTATATTTTAATACACCTTTCCTCGCTTGAAAGTAACGTGAGAAAAGCCCGCCGAGAGTTAACTAACAAGGGAAAAGCAGACTTTGGTAAAAACAAAATCGGGGCCATCATTCGCGAGGTAGTAGTTCACATTTAAAGTGTTAATAATACAAACTGGAGGAGCGAAATAGCCAGAAATAATGTGAGAAAAGCGTCTTAAAGATTCCAACTCGACGCATGCATGAAAGTTATCAAGTGACGGGTTGGCAGAGTTGGAAAGATCCACGTCTCAGGTGCAAAAAAGTCCTGGGTTCTATTCCTGCTCGAGCCTTTTTTGTTTCTTCCTTTAACCAATAAAGTAGCCATTTTTAACTACAAGTAAAATATTAATTCATAATATATTTGTGAAGTTTTGTCAAGTTTCCAGTAGACGTCTGCTAATCATTTTCTTCCAAGTACAAAATGTATTTAAATATTCATTTGAAACAGTTCATTCGATTTCCCGTGATGATCGGACAGACAATCACGATGTCACTTTTACATAGTGACCGCGTATTTAGAGCTTGTCCCCTTTTCCCCTCAAAAGCGGATTTTTAAGGACAACGGAAGATGGGCTCACATATTTGAGACTAAGGTGTTTATGTTCATCTCTTCCTCTTATGATATATACGTTAATGAATTATAGAAACCCGACTGGACCAAATTCTAACTACAGTATATTAAAAAAATAATTTCAAGTGCTTCAATCGTTTTGTTATGATGACAAGACACAATCTCGATGTCATCATTCTTAACTATTAAGCAAAAATGATACAAATTACCCCTATTCTCCACTTAATACCGAAAGTTCTAAACGCGGTCGGACACGTGCACACTCGTTTTAAATAAGTTTTTTATATCAAGTTTCATCTCGCAAACATTAGATATTCTATTTGGCATAAATTTTTAACCGTCTCTTCTCTGTTACGATAAGCAATTTAATAAAAATGGCGTGACAACAACCCAGTCCGAAGTAGATGTTAACTATGTTAATTAAATTCATTTCAAATGGTTCAGCCATTTTTCGTTTTCATATTTTTCATTTATAAACTATGTAGATATAG
Organism: Thermobia domestica; assembly: GCF_964235325.1. Classification (NCBI taxonomy): domain Eukaryota; kingdom Metazoa; phylum Arthropoda; class Insecta; order Zygentoma; family Lepismatidae; genus Thermobia; species Thermobia domestica. The sequence goes on from NC_137457.1 coordinate 15,739,058, forward strand.
ATTAATAGCATTATTACTGTCTTGTTATTTACTTATTTAAGTTATTAATTGATATTAAACTGAGGTGTTATGTTTAATGTTTAACAATACCTATCATTTTTCATGTTATCAGCAGTCAAGTAGCGAATTTTATGTTTAATACTTAAATTACATTGAATTTAATGTGTCGAGCTAGTAGAAAATTAAGTATGAATGCTAAAACATTGTTCAGTTTCAGTTCTCAAGAGATTTTCTTTATTGTCTTTCTATTACGGTATTTTGTCAATAGCTTACAAAACACTGGCAACTAACTTTTGCATGTATAGTTTTTAACTTTTTTCCCCACATACTTTTCTCAACGTTTAAGTTCTACAGGCTAAAGGAAACGGATAATTGATGAAAATAAATTCTAGTTCAAGTAACATTTTAATTCACCCTTAACGGGAATCGAACACGAGACTACAAGAACCAAAAACGAAAGCGCTAGCCACCAGACCAGCAGAAAGCAAGGGTAGTGTCATATCAATTCTACATCTGTATGACAACGTTTCTTCGCCTCCAGGTCTGTTCCGGCCATACCGGGACACGAGTGTGACTGCTTCCAGGTCACAAAATTCTTAACCAGTTTCATCACTGCTTCCTGATACTAGTATAATAATACGGCCTGTTCCAACCCCAATGCGTAAGAACTGACTGTGGTTAGATACTTTTTTTTCTAAAAACAGAGTTCGATTCTCGGCGGAAGTTCACGTATTTCGGATCCCTGTTAAGCTGTAAGTCCATGTCTCATAAAGCCTTGCTACTGAATGGGACGCTAAAATAAAATCAACTACTACAACTAATAACAGGCATTCTAAAAAGAACTCTGCAGACCATTTTCTTCATAATAAACTTCTTTTCGTATCAAACAGAACAAACGTATATCTATAATAACAAGCATTCTGTACAACCTTCCGAAGTATTCAAACACTTTAAAAAAATGATGTAGGAACTCCCACCAAAAATAGGTTTTAGCAAGCAAAGTAGGCTATTTTGGCATTATTCAATTTGAACAGTTGCTACATTTGCTAACGAAATGTTGGTGTTACATGTTCTCCCTGAAGTATATAAAAAGGAAATATATCTTTTGACCGAAAATCCGGCGTTAGATACGTTAATTTATATATATATATGTATAATCGGAAAACAGGAGCTGATTTAGTGAGCTGCTTCCTGTATTTATCGCTAGTTTAGTCAGTTTGAAACGACAATATTATGACCATGGGACGTGAAACTTGTGTTGCGTTCTTCAAGGTTTAAAGTTCTTAACATATTTCAGATTCTATCGAGAGTCAAATTCATGGTGTATATTTCAAGGTGAAGTTTCCCCTCTAATCAAGAAACTCGTATTTCAGCATATAAGGACAAATATTTTGCTAACTTCAAATACCCTGCATCTCATTGCAGTTTATTTTATTATAAACAATTACTTGATTCTATTATAGAATTGTTCATAATATTTGTCATATTATCTTCGACAATTTCAAGTATAAATGTATCATTTTTCATTTCTTTATATAACGAAATGCAATGCCATAGTGACATTTTGCACTATGCTCTCTGTTTCGTTAAGAAATAAAGGTGAGTAGTTTATATCTAAACAAAAAATAAAATTAGTTATATTTAGTTCCAGAAATAAAGATGATGAAAGCCAATGTGCTGACCACACACAAAACAACTTAAATCCATCTTCTTGACTATAGCTAATTATGGACTACAATTGAAGAGCATTCAATTTATTTTTGAGCTGTAAACTTATTCATAGTTTTTATTAATAGTCAAATCTAGCACAGTTTTACGCTTGTAAAATTCTACTTCATCTTGTTAGCTTGACAATAAATAAATACATAAACACTTGCAGAATATCAAATCGCACCTTAAACTGTAACCATATGTTTCTTTTTACTGGAGTTCTACCTGATCAATGAAAAAATAAAAAGTATTAGGACGAAGATTCGAACGCGGGAATGGAAATTCTGCTCGGATCCAACGAGCTAGAACAAGATTCACAAGACCTCTACTCTACAAATATATGGCAATAACCGTAAGCTTCACGCTGTGGAAGAAGGTTTTTTTTCGTTTTGTTAAGTTTTACGATATTTCTATAGTGTCTTGTATGAACTGCAAAGAGAGAGATTATGTAGTTATCGACTTTTTTAGGGATTGACCTTATAAAACTTTTAAAAGGTTTAATTAAATCGCGAGGTGATAGCAAGGAATGTGTACCGATTTAATTCTCATAGTAAGGGGCAAAAGACACTATCCCGCGTAAAACATGCATAAACTTATGTGACAGACAATGCATCTGTGTGTATCGACACATTGCACTGAAAGATAACTGCAACTTCTATAAGAGTATAAAACCATTGATTTATAGAAGAGATAATTTATATGAATTTCTTATAAGGATTAGTCAAACTTCAGTCAAGCAAGTTCGAAAAAATTGCCATGTAGAATATAAGAAATACCGCTGAATCCAAACAGTGTTCTGTTAAACCTTCCTTGTGCAAAGATTGGCCAAAACTGCTGCATTTCTTCTAGTATGAGAAGATAAATAAACGTAAAATTACATTTGATGAGTTGGTAGATTAAAATGATGTAGCGCTGACATTGCAGCTACTTCCGGGTTATCGGGTCTGTCTGAACAATTAGGTTTGTTTGAGTCGCTGTGTCTATCGGAGTGAGAGCGAGTTTGAAAAGTAATTCCGATTCGAGTAACTTGTATAAAAGTCGTGACCAAAGTGGTCTAAGTTGCACCAGTAACAAATAATTTACGAAGAAATAAGAGTACGATATTGAAGAAAGAAAAAAGAACGAAACTTTCGCAAGATGAGAAAACTAAACATGAGCCAAACACTTTTCAGATTAGGTGTTAATGGTAATTTATTACTGAAACAATTTTCAATACTGAAAACGTACTGAGGTAAATATTTAACTAAATTTGAGAAAGTTGAGAGAAGTATACAGAAGAAAAGTTAAAGACTATGCATGCAAAATGTCTGGTGCTAGTGTGTTGTAAGCTTTTGACAAAACAATGGCTGGACAGGAAAGAAAATCTCTTGAGAAATGAAACCGAAGAATGTTGCAGCATTCAAGCTTAATTTAATATTATTGCGATACTTATATTCAATGTAAGATATATCTTACAGATAAAATTCAGCGTGTGACTGTTGATTACATAGAAAGTGTTGTTATGTATTGTTAACCACATTAAACACAACAACTCATATTTGATATCAAGAAATAACTTACGCATGAAAGACAGCACCAACACTATTAATCCACGTCTGTATTATACAAATGAAAAAGACATTGTTTAACGTAAAGGAAATGGTTGAACCATTCGGTGTGAAGTTTTTAACATAGTTAACACCTACATCAAACTGGGTTGTTGTCACGTTATATTAATTAAAGTGCGTATTCTAACAGAGGAGAGACGGTTAAAAAAAATAACAAATAGAGTACTTCGCGTTACTAGGATGAAACTTAGTACCGTAAGACGGGGTTACTTTGCACAAGACTTAAGCCATTTTAAAAAAAGAATTCATGTAACTTACAAACGTAATGATTTAGAACACTGTATTTCAAACATATAATAGCGAGATATATATAAGGGAAACATTAGTGCAAGTTCATTAGTAAACATTCAGTGTGACCATAGTTATTGAAATATAAACTTTGGTGCAAAGTAACCCATAGTTGGGGTTACTTTGCCCAACATACAAAAAAGTATGTTCGACATACAAACACAACGTTTCTGTGCAATGTTTTCCCTTCAGTATTTACACATTTTACTTTCTACACAAAACTGCATGCAGTCTACAAATATTGATATTAGAATGATGGTACTGGTGTCAGTACTTGGTTCGAACTATCGATATTTGTAAAGAAAATTATGTATTTTCTGCTACCGGCACAGGAACCACATTCTAATAGTTTAGCATGTGTCCCACAAAAATGCCAACTTAGGAACAGAAAAAAGATCCCCGTGAACTTATTTGCCTTGGTTATTCCTTATGTCCAAGAATATCATCCCAAACGTAATTTGTGGGAGATTTACGGGATTTGGGACTTTCAGGCTCAAACCCACCCAAATTGCATGATTTATTTTCTAAAGAATGTAATGTTAGTCATTCTATGCGTATAAGCTGAAATCTCCCCCCCCCAAAAAAAAAGTCAGGTCATTTCTTTTAAAAAAAACGAAGTCTTTGTCAGTGAAGCCTCTCTCAAACTACTTTTCTTGATCCGCCACTGTTCATAATTTATTTTCCAACAAGAAATTCATTTCAGCATCTTCCTAAATAGAAAATTTACCTAAATTTAGAATGCAGGAGGTTCCAGTAGTAATAATTTCCTATCTAAGCGGTATTTTGGACGGTGCAAAGTAACCCTGAGTAGAGGCTGAAACTGCCTTCTCCCAGCTTTACTTTTTTATGACTTTAAAACGTTTCACATTTCAATTTCAACTAGTCCATCAAAGTTCATTATACACAGTAGTATTCTACAAAACTGACTTAACTTTGACGAAAAATCTTATACGTGATATATATCAAACTTTGTCAGCCTTTACAGTGACTGCTTTCCATACCTCTACAACAATGAACCCTCTCGGTAATTAGAACTGATGTTAACCGCCAACACTATGGCCAAAACACAGTTAGATGTTCTATCTTACGGTGTCAGTTGAAACTTCCTCTTTCCTGTTCATGGTTTTGCCGACAGAGGACTATGAAACTCTTTTCATATTTTGTGCAAAGTAACCCATGAAGTCTTAAGGTATATAAAATCCTTATTAGAAACGAGTAAGCACGTATCCAAGCATTTTGATAAATTTCGGTATGAAGTGAGGAAGAGAGTCAATTTCTATAACTTTTGTTCATTTAAGAATGATGACATCGAGCTTGTATGTTTTGTGTTCACATTAAAACGGATGATCTGCTTGAAATGATTTGTTTTTTTTTTTGTTGTTTTTTTTACTATACTGTATGTAGCATTTGGCTCCAGTCGGATTTTTATAATGTTACATTGATTAACATGTGTGCTGTAAGAGAAAGGTGAAACTAGGTATATTAATATATTGGTTTAAAATGTGAGCTCATCTTCCATCATCTTCAAATATCAGCTTTGAAGGGGAGAGGAGGAAAGTTCCAAATACGTGGTGAATATGTCAAAGTGATATCGTGATTGTCTGTCTGATCGAATAACATGAGTTGTTCTTAAACCTTTGATTCACAAGTTTGTTTCTTCTTCACACCAAACTACACATTTAATTCTCATACTCTGCATTTGTTTCAAAGCAGTCGCTATTACCTGATCAAAGACTTCTGTCCGGCACTATACAGAAAATGTTCCCCTTAATAAATGAGAATTTAAAAAATGCTAGGATATGTTCTGTTTATTTATAATAAAGAATTAATATACTGAATTTCAGCTCTTCATGTTGAACGGCTTGTGAGATACTAAATTTTTCGCAAAAATTCGGACCCCCTTAGAGTATATAATACAATGAAACCGATACGCGTATATTAACTTCCCAGTTGGAATTGGTTCCTAACTATATACCAAAACTCATTTCATTTGACTTTGCAATTTGGACGTGATGATCACGCACACATAGTTACATTCAATTTTTATATAATAATTCATATATTACACGTGATTCAAACATTTTTTCCCAGTAGTTAGCTCCTCTAAAAAGTCACAGGCTGCGTCTCAAAGCTAACTAATAAGTCTTATAGCTATTATTACAATTGCAAATATCAAAAATTGCCTGAAGTTCTTTTTTTCAATAGAAACAAATTAAAAAAGAAGAAAAAGGATGCCTTGAAAGTAAAACGTAGACAAATTCACTAGTGTTCAGAAGCTGTCTACAATGCACTGAGCAGAATGTGTCGGTGGGACGTAATGCGTTGTTAAGTCAGAGTGGATCGGTAGTCAGAATGGGTCAGTGGGTCAAAGTGAGTCCCGGAGGTTGGTGGGTCACAGTGGGTCACATTCTGTTGATCCGTGACCCACTGATCCGCTCCATCTCTGGACTGCACATACAGATAAAGCAATCATATATATGTGTTTTAACCTTCCTGACTTTACTTAACCTCCACTAATTTAAGATAATTTACAAAATATGCAAGAAAGCAATTATTAATAACATATATAAAAATATAGGAATGTATTTTAAAAGAAAAAGGAATCGGTATACTCGAGACTCGAACCCGCGTTGTCCCACTTAACAGGCAGACACATTACCGACTTATCCACGGCACCACTTGCAACTTGTGGTTTCGAAGCTTTGTTTATACTGAGTGTGTTACGGAACAACTCTACCAGATGTCAGTACTGGTGTGACCACCGTCTTGTAAATCCATTTCGCAAGACAACTGGGATCCTTACGAAGGAACTCAGGAACCGAGACAAAAATACCTGCCTTGTATTACAACTATTGGGACGATCCAAACACTATTCACAAGCAATGGCACTACTGCAAAGAGCGAACCTGTGGCTCGAATTGCAAGACGTCATCGGACACGCACGGAAATTTCCGAGATTCATCCGAACTGCCTTCTGGGAAAGCAATCTTAACTACCACGACCGAATGGTCTTAGCAACTTTCGGCTACGTCAACGGCCTACACCCGGATCTTTTAATAAATGTACTCCGACAGTTGGGACCCTTACGAAGGAACCCAGGAGCCGAGACAAAAATACGTGCCCTGTGCGACTATTGGTACAATCCAAGCCATGGACAAATGAGAAGAACCAAGTACTTTTCCTTCGATCTGACCATTGGTTGTGTCACAGATCTCAACGTACTACCCAAAAAATGACCACAAAGCAACTAATTAACAAGTAAGTACAAAGAAATATTCTTTAGTTAAGAACAGCTACTTCTCATCTCCCGTGCACGAGGATACTTCTTACTGTTGCACTATACAGTATATATTTGTTGACAACAGTAAGTAAAAGTATACATTAATTCATTCTTGATTTTAATCTACAGAACAAATGCTTTTAATGAAAACATGGGGCCTGTTGCCGTAGATGGCTAAAGGCCTTAAATAAAATTTAAACTTCAAGTGTAACTGGGGTAACTCACCGACTATGGCTGATTTAGCACGTTTGATAACAGCGCGTGTAATGGCTGATTTATAAACGTAATTGATATAGCCTGTGTGGGTAAGTGGGTACCGTGTGTGATTGTCGTTCTAAGGGTTTTGTGTTCTCCAGACTGAGTTACATTTTTTTTCAAGGAATTAAACTATAAATGATGTTCGCGTTTGTTACCGAAAGAGAGTTAACCTATGAAGAGAGAAAAATCAAGACAATACAGGGGCAGGGAAAAAGACGGAGTCTGTTTATCCTTAAGTGTGAAAATTTAATTTATTCCCATGTCTTTTGCTCTTTCCTTTCCCTCTTTCCTTCTTTTCTCATTTTGTTTAGCTTTCCATGCTTTTCCGGTCTCTGCATGATGTGTATTATTCTTTTCGTTTTCTTTGCATTAATTTCTATCTCTTTCAACTTAACGTGAATGGAATTTCTGCAGATTTATCTCGTGGTTGTTTCTCTAAGTGATGCTCTCAGATAGTAATACTTTTTCCTCCAAGTGGAGGAATATCCTGGCATTTAATGTTTTCGGGCATGTATTTGCCGTCATGTTGGTTGTCCAACTATCATACATGCAGTAAAACTATTCTGGTTCTAGAAAAAGCTATAATTTCTTATATATCCAACCTCCAGTTTCTAATGTTCGTGGCTGTACATTCAATATATACTCCTATGATTCTGTCCCTTGGATTTTGTCCGTCTCGTCAGAATTTTGTCTCCGCTCTCGTTATTACAACATTATATACATGAGTTCCTATCTGCATAAAAACACACTAGGAATAAAGCATTTCGGTGCTGCATTTCCCTAAAACAAATCCCTCCTCACATAAAATTCCCTGTTTCCAGTTATTAGGCCTTTAGGCAGAACGGGAAAGAATCCAAATAGATTGTATTTGTAGTGTTTAGGCCGTTCTGAGTGCGACTGCACTTTCCCTCCCCTTCGTTGTTTATGATGGGGTTGGGATAGCATCCTTAAAATCGTGGCTTAATGATGCCATTGTGCGGAGCGTCAGTCGCCTAGGGCCGGCCCTGCTGAAAGTTACACCTTGAATGTTTTCAAATATTATTTTGAAGAACTTTTATCACAGTCCTTGGAAGTAACGTAACGCAAGTAACGCGTTACTTTTTAAGTAAAGTTTCCTAGTAACGCGTTACTTTTTCTGTAACTGTAACGGTAACGCGTTACAAATTTTTTAAGTAACGTACCTAGTTTGCGTTACTTTTTTCGCGTTACATTTAGGATGAGTACCTACAATATATGTATTTTTTTTCTGAAACAAATGTTTCTTTCCTGTAAGTGAATTTCTCAAAATGGAACAATGGAGGATGAACTACGTATGTCAGTGACCAACAGTCAGTCACCAACACACACACAAAAAAAACAGATAAGATTATAGTGCCACTATTATTATTATTATTAATAATAATAATAATAATAATAATAATAATAATAATAATAATAATAATAATAATAATAATAATAATAATAATAATAATAAGTAGTAGTAGTAGTAGTAGTAGTAGTATCATTGATAATAATTATATTATCTATGTAAGATACTTGAAGAGAGTACTCGAAACTACACACCGCATTTGGCTCGACTCGACTCGAAACTCGACCCGAATTCGAAAAAAAGAAATGAAATGAAATCTTTAATGTCCCACGGTTATGCCGGTTAGGCTAAAGGAGACAGGACCCGAATTCGAGTCGAGTTGGAGGAAATTTTTCGAGCCGAGTTCTCAGGTCGAGCACAAAGATATGTTTCTAGTCGAATCGAGTTTCAAAGAAAACTCGCTCGAACTCGCTTGTACCCATTCCTACGAGTAAAGCAGTATGGCATTTTAGTCAATGTTACATTATATGAAAATGTTCATATAAGTGTCAAGTAAAAATTTGTCCTTGCATTTACATAAAGCGATTCAGAAAGTGCAATAATAATAATAATAATAATAATAATAATAATAATAATAATAATAATAATAATAATAATAATAATAATAATAATAATAATAATAATAATAATAGTAGTAGTAGTAGTAGTAGTAGTAGTAGTAGTAGTAGTAGTAGTAGTAGTAGTAGTAGTAGTAGTAGTAGTAGTAGTAGTAGTAGTAGTAGTAGCGGAAGTAATAGTAGTACGAAAAATTGAAGTAATAAGGTTTTTTCACATATTCAAAGTTTCGGACCTAAAAGTAATGCGTTAGTAATGCATTTCTTTCGAAGTAAAGTAACGGTTACTTTTTTGGAGCAAATAAAGCGTTAGTAACGCGTTACATTTTAAGAGAAAATAAAGTAACTTCTAACGAGTTACATTTTTACAAGTAACTTACCCAATACTGTTTTATCATGTTCCTTAACATCGAGAGGAAATATTTGCGTCAGAGGAGACTAGAATCTTTGCGGGAGACAGCAAGAAACACACTGGACTTGCCTAAATGGCTTCCGGTTTCAAGCCATACATTTTAACCAGTATCCTGTTTAAAGATGCATTGGTATCGTTCCCGGTATATGTTGTGATGATTATCCTTCTTATAATTAATCTTTGAAAGTACCCCTCATTGGGTTTCACGCGATGAAATAAAATATGCTAACTCCCTAACAGACAAAAAGCTAAATGTCATTTGTTTTTTGTGTGGTTGGGTGGAGATTTCATCGTAATGATACATGAACTTCCAGTGTTTCGACATTTTGATTTAGAATTTAAAATTCTGGGCTTTCGGCATCTATTGCCATTTAGCCCATCACGTATGAGAGATGACATCCCTCGGTGAGCACATCCGGGAAAAGGAAGGAAGGAAGCTGCCTGGGACCTGTAAGTTATGTACCACTCCGGCATTTACCTGGTGCGAACGAGGAAAACCCAGGAAAACCTCATTCAAAGCTGACTGGCCTGAAAAAGTTTTTGCACTTTTTCGACCCTGTGCCTCCACCGGGAATGAAACCCGGGACCGCTCGCACCGAAGGCAAGAGTGTTAGCAACTACGCTACGCGGGACCACTTTTTAAATTTTGAGTTGCTTTGAGAAATATACTCTGTAAAGAAAAAATAGCGACACTTCCTCGGATATGGTTTTCACAACCTACATTAACCAATATGAGTTTTTACATGAATTGCTGATAATATTACAATGCATTTTCTTAATAAGTAGTTCATTCTTAATACTTGCGCCGCAGTTTCAGTTTTTTATATGCATATAATGAATTTATATGCATATATTAGTAGCTATGAGTGTTTTCAGCAAAAACGGCTGTGGGAAGAATTATACATAAAAGTATGAAAATCAACAATAATAGCACAAAACCGAAAATGTAATTTCTTAAGAGTAAGACATATTGTGTACGAACATTGAGAGGTACAATACATCAAACTAGATTTCGTATGTGGACCATGGGCTTTAGGAAATGCAGGGGAGTCGTCGAGGCCTTTTGGTGACAACGCTATTGAAAAATGTAACCTTGATTTCATGGAATCACTCCCGGATTACCTGTTCCGTGAGTTCCCTTCTATCCGAAATAGTTGTCTATTGTGTCTTCTACTCATATCGACCCAAACTTTACAATTGGATGCATGCCACGTGAGTTTGGATGCCACATGAGTCTTTAAATAGTCATATTCTTGCACCACGTATTAACGATTTTCGTTCATTGACATGAAGCATTTACGTCCTGGAAAATGAAGTAGTCCATATCTTCTTCAGGAAAGTTATCTTTAGCTGTTTGAAGAATTTTACGTAGCAGAATTTGAAGACATATTTGTACATCAAATGACTCTTCACATATATCCATTGCCAGTGAAGCAAGCCCATACCATCACTCAGTAACTGAATATTTGCATCTTTTAAACAAAATGCGTATCATGTTTCTCGCTCATTCGTATCCACAACTTCACACCACTATCGTTTCCCACTATTTTAAACCTTTTCAAAGGAGAAAACAACATGCTTCCAGTTGTAATAAGTCCAAGTAGCATATCGCCTCACAAACGTACGTGTTGAAGTCTTCTGTGTTTTTAGTTAGTTTCGACTTTCCAGGCGTTTTTTTCTTCGTAATATCCTCCTCATACAGTTAAGACAATACAGTCGCAGGAGTGACTGCAGTTTCAAGATGAAAACGATTTTTGGCGAAGTCATTCCTTAATTCTGCAGTGCTATTGATTTTATTTGGCGATCTGCTCTGGGTGATGCTTTCTTTTTTCTATTACACTGTTGACGAAGGGATGATTTCTTATACTATTTTTGCTTGTGAATTACTCTTTCTGCCGTCGAATGGTGAATTTTGAGTATTCCAGCCATCTCCCTTAGAGATGTAACTTAGCTGTGCAAAGCAAGAAGTATGTCTTGTTCACGTGACGACAAGTCACATTTCTTACCAATCATTCTTGTTTACAGTCCACATGTAGCTACAATATCATACAAAAACAACGCTGCACAACAACAATATTAGCACTTGACACTGTTCAAACAATGACAAAGCATACAACAATCACAAAATGCTAATTACCTGGGCCTACACATCACAAATGCAATGCAGAATTCTCACCCCAATAATTTACGAGACGCTCTCAGGTGCCATCTAGAGAGAATATTACTGATACGTAAATAATTAGTAAACGCATTGTACACCATAAGTGTCACAGATAATGCAAATGAATGATCACACTCATAATTTCCTTCTATCCCTCTTCTAGCCGGCTGGAACTATGGTTTTCTGTGTAAGTTACCTTGAGAATTGAAGTGTCGCTATTTTTTCTTTACAGAGTGTACTTGTTCAGATATTGATTGATGTTAATATGTCATCATATGAAGTGTGATTTATTTCTTGTGCCCAAATATTTTACTTAGGAATGGGCACGAGCGAGTTTTCATTAAAACTCGATTCGACTCGACTGGAAATAGACATCTTTGAGCTCGACTCGAGAACTCGGCTAGAAAAATTTCTTCCAACTCGACTCGAATTTGACTTTAGTTTCGAGTCGAGTCGAGCCAAATGCTGTGTGTAGTTTCAAGTACTTTTTTCAAGGATCCTACATAGACAATATAATTATCAATGATACTTACCACTACTACTACAACTCTTATTATTATTATTATTATTATTATTATTATTATTATTATTATTATTATTATAACACCGTGTATAAACATAAAGAATAGGCGGTTTGTAGCTGAGTACTAAAAACTAGTTGACTGCTGACCTCGGTAGTCGTGAAGTATAGGAGCCAAGGACATCGTTCACGAGGTTCTGGGTTTGAGTTTCGGAGGAGCAAATATTAGCGCTCGAGCCAAAAATTGTTAAAAGTTATAGAACGCAGGCCAAACACGTTCAAAACTGCTCGGGTTGTCAACGGTTTAGGGTTGTCAACAGCTCGAGTGGCTCGGCTCACAGCTCATTCACTATTGACCCGAGCCAACAGCCCATCCAACCGAGCCGGCTCAAGCCGATGGCTCACCTAAGCCGTGTCGGTGGCTCATCTCAAAAGAGCCGGCTCGAGCTGTTGCTCAGTTCAACCAACATCGGGTTGGGCTTCTGCTTGGGCTCAAAATTTCGACCGTGCATCTTTCAGTCTTGATGGTAAGAACTACAGTATATACTTATATTGGCGCTCACGACATTTGAGGCTGTCTCGTTAAAAAACGTATTGTTGTCTCGTTAATCGAGACGAGACGAGATGCGAACAGTGTCCCATCTCGTGAGCAACACTAAAAATATTCCAAATTACTGCTTACATTTCTCATGCCTTTTGCTTTCCAGTCTAATAAGGCAATTATTTCAAAACGAGTTAAAACGAGCTGAACGAGCAAGGCATTTATCAAACTCGACTCGACTCGAAACTCGACCTCAAAACAATGACCCGGCTCGGAACTCGATTTGAGAAAATTACCTTTGACTCGACTCGAATTCGCATCGAGTTTGGAGTCCAGTCGAGTTTTAGCTCGACTCGTGCCCATCCCTGATTTTACTAGGGAAATGAAGTCAAGATTGTACATAAAGTCAAAAACAAATATAATGATCTGTACTCATAATATGTTGAAGTATAAGAAATAAAAATCGCTATAATTCACGCGCCGCTTCGTTCGGACCTAAGTACGCCAGCACCACCATGCGGTGGAAATAGGAAGTTCAGGAGTTACAGCACTTAGTGTTTAAAGTGTTATGCTACAACTAAAGATCTAATAATTAAAATATCTTAGCAACAGCTATAAATATCGAACGAAATATTGATAAATATAGAGCTTACACAAACGTCGCTGTTGCGAAAACGGTTCCAGCTTTCTTTACAAACCGTTGTCTTATCATGTGTTACGTGGAAACTTTGTTTCATGATTCAGCCATTACGTGATTCTGTTCTTCTATGGAACTTCTTCAACTTCAAAAATACAACAACCGGGACAAACTTTTTGCTGTGTGTTAGACAGTAAGATGTTTGGCTATGCATTATGCACAACATTCTTTAGCACTGTTATTACAACAATAAATATATTATGTTTCTATGATTCCTAATCGCAAGAACAATGGATGAAATTCCATCTACCTGAGTGTAAATTTTGCTTTTCCCCCCTCTCTTTCCTTTTGAATTATAACGTTCCACGATTATATTAGGAGGATAACGGAGACGGTGCTGATGAGGATCAACGAAATGATGGAACGAAGAAAGTGGGAGAACATCGCCGAAACCCACTGTGATTGTCCACCACAAAGCCTAGTTCATACAAGCTGGGATTGCAACAGATACCCCACACACCAGAGGTAAGATCTTTACCACTGAGCTACAGTGTTCAGCTTATCGCAATTAGTTATGAATTATGTCAGAGTTTCATAATCTTTTTTTTCACTGACACACTGTACAGAACACTCTCAACATTGCAATACATTTAGAAATAAGTTTTTTATTATTATTATTATTTAAAATTGAAGGCTTCCAAGTATTTTCCGACGTAGTCACCATCAAGGGCGCCGATCCTGGGGGGCCCGGGCCCTCCAAACCTCATGTAGCCCCCTATTGTATTTATGAATATACAATATTTGGCATAATTTGAGTGCAATTTGTCTTAAAATCTTCATATATATATACCTTATGCATCTGAATGCCCCCCCCCAAATTTACAGAGAAATCGGCGCCCTTGGTCACCATGAACCTCCACATATTTCTGGTAGTGTATGCCGTCTGTGTACTAGCGCAAATCCCAGAGGGGATGAGGGGGACATGTCCCCTCCAATCTTGGAACTATGGGTCTGTCCCCCCCATAATTCGATTTGAAATGTGTTTTGGGGGGGAAATGTGATGATTTGTGTCAAACTGCCACAAAGGAAAGTGAGATGAAATTGATGTCCCCCCAGAATAAGCATCAAATTTGCCCGCCTCCTAATGTTGAAGACAACTTTGCTTCCCTGATCCTCCACAACATTGTTTTTCAACTTCACAAATATTTTGAGCATCGCTTAACAAAGAAAAAAAGAAAAGAAAACAAAGAAAGTAAAAAGAAAACGGTCTTACTTGTTCCCCTTAATCTTGAAGACAGATTTGCGCCGCTGCCTCTGTGTACTCTGAAGCTTTTGTTTAGGGATGGCCACAAAGTTCCGGTTCCGGCGGAACCGGTTCTCGGAGATCCGGTATTCAGAACCGGTTCTAGAACCGATTCCGGACCTGGATCCGAAAACCCGGTTCCAGAACCGGATCCTAAGAACCGGTTCCAGATCTGAATCTGAAAACCCGGTTCCAGAACCGGATCTTAGGAACCGGTTCCAGATCTGGATCTTAAAACCTAGTTCCAGAACCTAATCTTAAGAACCGGTTCCAGTCCTGGATCTGAAAACCCGGTTCCAGAACCGGATCTTAGGAACCTGTTCCAGATCTGGATCTGAAAAACCGGTTCCGGAACTGGATCTTAGGAACCGGTTCCAGACCTGGATCCGTAAAACCGGTTCCTGAACCGGATCTTCTAGAACCAGATCCGTTTAGACCCGAAAACCGGTTGTGGCCATCCCTATTTTGTATACCCTCTGTATAAAAATCTGCCACCTGAGAATACAGCCAGTCCTGAACTGATGTCTTGAACACTTCACTGTCGTTGAAACTCTTCGATGCACGCCACTTTTCCAGGTGAACAAAAAGAAATAAATCGCTGGGGGCAAAATCGGAGCTATAAGGGCTATATGAGAAAAGAGGTCATTCTCTTCCTTCCCCCAATGGCACAAAACAATCACGTCCAACTGTCCTTCTTTGCCCTTTGTGAGAGTCAGTCAGCATTGTTGGCACCCACGTCGCACACAGTTTGTGATAACCTACTTGTCAGTCATAATTCGATGTACTGTTTTCACAGACACTTCTGGAAACTCTTTGGTGAGCTTAGATATTGTGATCGATCGCATTTTCTCGTAAACGCGTTTCATCAGTTCGTCCTCCTGAGCACTAGGCCTTCAGTCACCGTTCATCGTTGTGACCATTTGAACGCCTTTCCCGAAACACACTGCGCCATTGTATGATCATCTTTTCATTCATTACTGTCGGTCCGTAAATGGGACACAATCCCGATTAATGTCAACAGCATTCTGTCCTTTGGCGTTCAGAAATCGTATGACAGGTCTCACTTCACATTTGGCGGGATTTTGTATTACGGCAGCCACTTCACTTTACTGCTACCCGCACCTATTCGCACTGCAACTCCACTCGGACGATTCTATCACGACCCGCTCGGGAGAGTAATACTCCCGGAAGTACGTTTTTTCGCGCGCTACTCTAGCCAGCTGTTTTACGCGCTATCCTAGCCAGTTGTTTTAAGTTGTCACAAAATCTATATCATGGAGTACAACGGGAACAAAACGAGCCTTATATCATGGAGTACAAGGGGAACAAAACGAGCCCGGCGGGGCTTCTAACCCGTTCCTACTACTACTACTACTTATCTGCACAAAAGTAAGTAAATCACATTTTTGAGTATTATTTTCGTATTATTTTAATTTAAAAAGAGTTATAAAAATCTTTTAAAAAATGTAAAAAAAAACTTTCCTGGGGCCGGGTTTGAACTCACGCCAAAAGAGATTGTTATTACTAGTATATAGCGCTAGCCCACTCGGCCACGAAGACCGACAACGACAATCCTTTGAATTCTGTTATTTGAAGGCAACGTGGCAAGACATAGATAACGCCAACCAATCAGAACTGTGTTTTTCGTTCCTACTTCCGGGAGCATTACTCTCCTGAGCTAGTCCTATTCTATCTCTGTTGTAAGCACAGAATACTCACGCACATGCTCAACATAATCGATGTTGCCAACCCGCGGGGAAAAAAAATCGGCTCTCTTCTGCAAAATGTGAAAAGAGTTTCATAGTTCTCTGTCGGCAAAACCATGGTCAGTAAAAAGGAAGTGTTAACTGCCACCGTTAGATAGAACATCTAACTGTATTTTGGTTATAATGTTGGTGGTTAACATCAGTTCTAATTACCGGAAGGGTTCGTTGTTGTAGAGGTATGGAAAGCAGTCACTGTAAAGGCCGACAAAATTTGAAAGGTATCACCTACAAGAATTTCCGTCAAAGTTAAGTCAGTTTCGTAGAATACTACTATGTATAATGAACTTTGATGTAATAGTTGAAATTGAAATGTGAAAGGTTTTAAAGTTATAAAAAGAGTAGAACTGAGAGAAGGAAGTTTCACTCTCTACTCGGGGTTACTTTGCACCGGTCCAAAATACCGCTTAGATAGGAAATTATTACTACTGGAACCTCCTGCATTCTAAATTTAGGTAAATTTCCTATTTAGGTAGATGAAGGAATGAATTTCTTGTTGGAAAATAAAGTATAAACAGTGGCGGATCTAGAAAAATAGTTTGATAGAGGCTTCATTCACAAAGGATTTTTTTTTTTTAGAAATAACTAGACTTTTAGGCGGGCTTGATGCTTATACGCATAGGAATGACTAACGTTAGATTTTTTTTAAAAAAAATCATGCAATTTGGGTGGACTTCAGCCTAAAAGTCCCAAACCCCGTATATCTTCCACTAATTACGGTTGGGATGATATTCTTGGACATAAGGAATAACCAAGGCAAATCAGTTAACGGGGATTTTTTTTTTCTGTTCCTGAGTTGGTATTTGTGTGGGACATACGCTAAACTATTACAATCTGGTTCCTGTGCCGGTACCAGAAAATACATAATTTTCTTCACAAATATTGGTAATTCACACTAAGTACCGATTCCGGTACCATCATTCTAATATCAATATTTGTAGACTGCACGCAGTTTTGTGTAGGAAGTGAAATGTATAAATACTGATGGGAAAACATTGCACAGAAACGTTATATTCGTATGCTAACATACTTTTTTGTATGTTGTGCAAAGTAACCCCATAGCTGTGGGGTTACTTTGCACCAACGTTTATGAAACTAAATTAAATGAAATCTTTAGTAGGCTAAACGAGACGGTGATTATGAGAAATGAATGAAACGGTGGAATGAAGAAAGTGGGAGGAAACGGGAGGACCCCGAGAAAACCCACGAGCACGGTGTTTGTCTACCACAAAAGTCCACACGGCGCGAGCTGGGATCGAACCAGGGAGCCCAAGCACCGGAGGTGAACGCTCTACCACTGAGCCACTTCGCCTCCACCAAAGTTTATGTTTCAATAACTATGGTCATATCGAATGTTTACTAGTGAACTTGCACGAATGTTTTTCACATATATCTAGCTATTATATGTTTAAAATAAAGTATTGTAAATCATTATGTTTGTAAATTACATGCGATTTTCTTTAAAATTCCTTAAATCGTGTGCAAAGTAACCCGGTCTTACGGTACGCCTCGTATTACTTATATAATCTATACATGTTTAAGATTTTCAGCTATATAGTGTGTGATACGCAATTGATTTGAATTCTATTTCACTGGCTTCTCTGAACTAATGTTCAATCTAAGAGAACCCAAAGACAGACTTAAGAGGAGCACTTCAGGTCCGCCGAGCACAGTTTGGGAAACGTTATCCTACACTATACATTTAAAAAATACAGTACTTTTGACAAATTCTACTTCGAATGGTGAATATGAGGATTAACATTTTGTTATTTTTAGGGAAGGTGGGGGCATAATAGACACCTTAAGGTTGAAATTGAAATAGCAACGTTGCTATGAATGGAAAGTCGATGATTTTGCAGTACAATATTCTTTCTTCTTTTTTCTACATATGTAAATAGGTGGAAGGCATGAATGTTTTATCAAACAAGTTCTATGTGCAAATAAATAGACCTATTGTGAATTACCGTTTAACCCCAACCCCCTGAGTAAAATGGCCCCATCCTTGGAACATATACATATCAACCAAAATTATGTTCTGTTTCGATAAGAAAATGCTAGTTTCCTTATTTATTGAGAATGTTAATGAAACAATCAGTTGTACAACTACAAAACAATGAGCGGAAAACTATAGAAACGAAAATAATACTAAAATAAAGCTAAATAAAAAAGAAAATACAAAGTGGAATAGAGAGGCTATCAAAAAATTTTGACTAGGTCTCTAACATGCCAACAGATGACAAAATAAGGACACACGCTTGATCACAGGAAGCACTGACCTTCATGCTATTCACAGGGTAATTTTGTACCCTGCTCAATTCAACGCGGGGTCCCTTGTACAATTTTAAGGGGCTATTTTGTCCCAATCCCGATATAACTTTCAAAAACCCTTTATCTGCTATCCACCACCTTCCACAATGAAATCATGTATGATTGTTTGATAGCCAGACCTTTCTCAACACCTATGTGTGTACCATGTTTTATTCAAGTAATTACTTTTTTCAGCAACAACTTATACCGACGTACCATGAAAATGGTTTTCTCCGGTTATTTCACACGCTATTGAAAGTAGTGACGTCTCCCTTTCTAAACACTTCGTGCCACACTAACTACGGCTTGTGAAGCAGTACCAATTCTCTGTGACCAGAGGAACATCGCTATATAAAGGGGTGACCATCTTGCCCCAGGGGGTCATTGTACCCCCACTTCCCCTACTTATTTTCTTTTAACATTGGACATCCGGATACGAAGTTCGGACGTATTTTTTGATATACGAGCTATGAATTTTCTGACTTGGGAAAACCATTCAAATGTCAGTTGAAGATAATTCATTTTCGAGGCCAATAATTTAGTGACCATTTTCATGAAGAATAAAAATCCTTTTATATCGGGTGGAAGAAAATGATTTGGACTAGTCTGAAATGAGACTAAACTAATTTCGGGGCGACTCTGGCACAATTAAATTCGGGGGATAGAGATATTTGTCTAACGAATTGAACTCGAGTGAATTGGATGTTCTGTGGTAGAGAAAATTATTTGGATTTAGTTATTCGATTCGCCTTGATGCTATTAGACGTTCTTTACGGGCAAATGTATGAATAGTTTACGTCCAGTAAGACGAAAGCTGCACCAATAACTATGGTGAAACTAGAAGAAACTACACATTTCATTGAATTTTTTCACATAAATATTCTATTAGTTAACTGTATATTAAAGGAAAAGAATTAAATAAATCTTTCAGTTATACGTTCCACGGCAGACTTAAGGAGTTGATAATGAACAAAATGATATAACGAAGAAAGTGGAAACTCCGAGAAAAACCACGAACACGGTGTCGGTATATTAAAAAAGTCAAAACATTTCCCAAGTAACATTTTCGTTGTCAAATGGTGTGCCAACCGTTGTCTATTTGTAGGTATCGTTGGCAAAGCCACTATCAAAATGCCAACGGCAAATTCGACAATCCATCAACCATCGATGCCAACAAGCGAAAACAAAACTGTGGTTCAACGTAGGTGCATCGTTGTTTCGGCAACGCATCGAAAGACAATGTTCTAATTTGTTGTCATAATGTTGGCGTTCCGTATTAAAATTAACACAGCACCGAAGGGCTGGATGCGCGATTTGCCAACGGTGCTCATATGTTGGTCCTCCGTAACATGTGTAACGTCGTTTTCGTTGAAATTCAAGCGGTTGGCCCAAAGAGGGTTGAAAGTTAGTTTTGTCACTTCCCGGGATGCAATGCGTGCAGCGAAGTTGAAGGTTGAAGTACTGGACGCTGCGTGCTGAATCGGTTTTAGTGTACAGTAATCGCGAATCTGAAGACAAAACAAATCACAGGTTAGATAATTATATATAAATAAGAGAGTACACATATTGTATATATTGTATACATATGTACATATTGTATATAGTAAATATAACACAATTATAATACTGGGATAGTAAATCTCTTGGCGGGGAACTGCAAGGGACTATGGTGGCGGTAAAGTTGATATTATAATCATAAATTATTAAATTAAATTATTGTGACACGAGATTGAGGTTCTTTCACGAGAGAATGGGGGAAAATTTGAGTGGTAGAGAGTTATGGTAGAGACTACTCGTTCGCTGAGCTTGTGTCAGAGAGAGAGAGAAGAATGGAAAACCTGACATAAAAAATGTTTTACTATACAATATGGGTATTTACTTAAGGAACTAATCTTAACAAACATTAGTTCATTCCAGTGTTTCTCAAACTTTTCCTTGGCGTACCCGATGCAAGTACGTGATTAAAACTTTAATGTAACCCCTGCGGTAAGCTTTCTCTCAAGGAAGGGCTACTAAAAACATTTTCTGATTTGGTTAATTATTGGGCCAGTCATGGTTCGAGAAAATATTAACTAAGCTGAGATGAAGATAGGCCACAGTTGGAAAGGTTCTAGATTACTGGTCCACCATGTAGGTTAGTAGCTGGGTTGGTTTCTTTCTGTGCTTAAGTTTATACCTTTAATTTACACAGTATTGCCGAGCGAGCGTCAGCGAGTGAAGGCGGGTTAGAGCCCCGCGAGGCACGTTGTTTTCTGTCTTTATAACTGCTCAATGGGAAGGGGGACCAGTAATCTAGAACCTTGCCGCCACAGTTTTTAATATTGAGGTTACTGAATCGTTATAAAATACACAAGATTATTTACGCGACTGATTAGTTTGTTGTTGACTTCGTGAGGCAAATTCACGCAAGGATGAGCTACTTTGATTGTATGTGAGGTGAACTGTAGGAAGGAAAAGTTGGAGGATTTATTTGTGTGTGTGAGGAAGAATGACTGAAAGTGAAGTAAGTGAAATAGTAAAAGTGAAGAAAGTTGTTTTTGTTGGTTGTTTTTGATTATGTAAGCGGCACTGTATGTAGAGGTGGAAGGACTATTTCGCGGAGAGGTACATTTGATATGATATAGTAGCGCGAAAGGCATGGTGTTGGAGAAGAAGTAAGAGCATTTCAAGGGCTATTTAGCGGAGTATTTATTTTAGGAAAGGAAACACAAGAAAGCTGTTGTACACGATTTTCTTCTTGAAATTGGAAAAGTTTAGCTACAAGCGTCAGTTTTGAAGTTAAGTGACTTCTAACTGAACGGGAATGTATTTTTGCACAGTCTACAGACGCTGTATTGTATGTTAACAAGTGAAGCTTGCAAGTATTAAACAATGACAAGTGCTATTGAAATTTTTACGATCGCCAAAACCCACATGTTGTCACTGCCCTCGCTACGCGTATACCCACCGTCGTTGACGCTTCTGCTCCCTTCGGACGCACTCCCTCGCTCCGCTCGGGCCTCCCTGCTTCGCTCCTACCCTGGCTCGGTTAGATACCATTCGTTCTTTTAGTGGCCACCTAGCACAGGTTAGTATGTATTTTTGTACTGTAGCTTTTATGCCCCTAACGTGAAGTAACATCATCTAACGTAACTTAATGTAATCCAACAAAATATGACCGAATGCAGTATATTGTGGTGCTTTTTTTTCAGTTTTCAAAGTGGTCCGGCAATACGCCATTAATGCCGTAAATTTCTTTGTCTATGATCAAAATATTCATTCAAAAAGTTTATCACAGGACTGCATTGTGAAGAAAAAAGTTGTGCATCTGTATGCTCGATTTTCCAGATATTAACTCAAAGCTTCTTGTATTTCAAAACCGCGTCAGAGTAGGAGCGGAGCAGGAGGACCCGAGCAGCAGCGAGGAGGTTCGTATGTCGGGAGCATGCGCGTCAGCGATGGTGGGTATGCACATGTACGAAGATTGTGCAAAAGGCACTAACCAACTTGTGCTAGGCGGCCACTAAAGAGCACGAATGCAATCTAAACCGAGCAAAGGCAGGAGCGCAGCAGGATGGCCCGAGCATTGGCGAAGGAATGCGTCCGTAGGGAGCAGGCGCATTAGCGATGGGCTTTTTGCGCGTGTGCGAAGATTTATTTCCAATGTTAATTTCTGCATGCATGGAGATTTCATATTCTTGTGTTATATGTACAGTTTTTCCTTATTTACTTCGAGGTGATAACTTAGTACATTGTTGGTTGTTTGCCAACATATCATGTTACCACTTTTTCGTAATAAGGTACCGATGATACGTATAGCGCAAAGATATGGAATCTCCACGTATGCTACAATAGCCAAACCAACTTTACCATTACCTGCTTTTGTTCCTTTCGTTTAGGAACCATGTATCGAGTAGTTGAATTTGGTGATGGAAGCCTTGCTATTGTGAGGGAAGAATTGCTTACTCCTCGAAAAAAAGAAACGTTTTGGCCGCCTTTCAAAATAGCATCGAAATACAACAGAGCACTGCGGGAAGACCAGGCTGTGGAAGAAACATGGAATTTATTTGCAGTTAAGAAGATATGGTATGATACTGGTCAGTAAATCCACTTTAAATAAATAGATTGTTTCAATTTCTGAACAATATGCTGTTTATTTGTGCTTTCGTGTATGTGTGGGTTATTATTATTGGGTATTCAATTCCCGCAAGAAAAAAAAAAAAAAAAAAAAAAACACGTGGTCTACTTGCAGTAAATTTGAAGTCGTCTCATAAATGAAAGCAGATAATGAAATGTAACTTCCTATGATCATAAAGCTTAAAAAAAAGAAAAAAAAGGAATGTTTTGAATCATCTGCAGTGTAGCTATCCGTAGAAATTCCAGTGTTACCTTAATATTCATTCCCCAAAATTCTCGGTTAAGGGAATGGCCGGAACAATGAACTCAACGGCACAAATTATAATGTCTTTCAGTGCTGAACTACTTTTTCAAGAATATTTTGATTTCATAAGCAAAAGAGTAGACTTATGCTTATTATAATGAAATAAATAAATCTTCGAAAAGTAGTTCACAGTATTGAAAGCCATAATTTTACATCAAATGCCGTTGAGTTCATTGGTCTAGTCATTCCCTTAACCGAGAATTTTGAGGGGTTAGTATTATGTATTTTTTATTTATCTATTTATCTGTTTATTTATTTATTTATTTATGTGCTCTATGTGCTTTTTCTTTGCTTAATCTTTCCAAGGTTTTAATTTTCGTAACGGATGTTGACAAAATCACGGCTAACGTTTAGTATAAAGGTACATAATTTGCTACCGGTAACAGGAAATTATCATCAACAGTTCAGATCTCAGCTGCTTTATTTTGGATACCCATCGAAATAATTTACAGATACAGTTTAAATATTTATTTGCGTAAATATTTCAGTATTTAATTAGAAAGAGAAAATTTTAAAGCGACACATTCACTGATAGCAAATACGTTCTTGTGGATCTGTGGTAGCTATGAAAGCGTAATTTGTGCCTAATAAAAGTGCCTTATGTATATGTTTTCTTAGGTTAAGGTAGTATAGTTAGTTAGGTTAGAGATGTTAGGTTTAATTACTATGTATTTCCTTGTGGGTGTCTTCCTGTGCGAGCTGTAATGTCGTGAGGTCTGAGCTTGAAAGGTGAGGTAGCAAATAAATGCGTAAACCCTCTATGCCGGACACAACCATGGTACACATATGTTTTAGCACCGAGTGCAGAGAAAGAAAAATTAGCGTACCACAGACGTAAACTTGTAAGAAAACATATTCCTCAGATTTGTTTGACGTATATTTGAATTTGCTGTGTCTATTAATTTTCATTGTTTTGTCTTGTGTCGTCTTTGTGTAAATGTACACAATATTAAAATGTTGATGAATATGCAGATTTGAGAAATGCTTGAAAGCTGAGAGAGATGTAAATAAAATCTGTTGGATAGAAGTTTCGACTTTTGAAATTAGAAAATTTTAATGTTATTTTGGTTGAGATGGGTATATCAGTTCAAGAAAATGTGATTTTTTTTTTTATGGAACTTCCTGTCAATCTGCTTCCTCTTATACGGCTACCTTTTATGTGGAACTTCCTGAATCGTAGTTTTCATTCTACTTTACAACCTCGCCTAAGGTCTTTATGCAGTGGTCCCCTTTACCGCATGATAGCAGCAGAATCCCCCAATTTATGCCATTGTGTCACCTACGAAAGCATGATCTGTCAAATTTCATTATATCATATATTTGGTAGTTGATTACACATTAATTAGCGTGAATTACGGCTTCTACAAGCTTGCATACTGTATGTAATCACAGTTCATTCTCACTGATTATCAGTACGTCAGGGCTAATTGTTGTCCCCCTTAAAGCATATAGTCCAGTTACCTATTTACTTCTGGAGTATAGAAGGGCTTAGTATATTGCAATAGTATATACTTAATGGATGACGATGGATAATTGACCATGGGCCAGCAAAGGTCTCCTAGTCGAGTCGTTTGACATTTGTTTCGATTTCGGTAGGTGAGTAATTTAACGTCCCTCTCAGCAGCGAGGCTATGTCAAAGACGGAACCGACAGCTTAAAGTATCCTCCGAAGCACTTCACGAAATTGAGCCAAGGCATTGGGCTTGCAGCGGGATTCGAACCCGCGACCACGCGCGCAGAAGGCGAGCGCTCTAGCCTTTAGGCTACAGGGAAGGGGAGCCCCTTTGTCATTAGTGTGGTGTCTTAATGTGTATCACCGTACGAGAACCGATTTGAATGAAATTTTCACAGATCGTTTATTGGTTCAAATGACAGGTCAAGTTCGTTGGAGCGAAAAATCGGCCCAGTGGAAGAAGGTAATGCTTTCGTTAAATGTGGAAAAAGAAAATTGTTATTAACAACGTTCGTAACTTATCGTGAGACACCCACCCACACAGACAACAGAAATGCGAAGCGACTCAACTAGAAGATCTTACTTCGTTCGGTCTTTTTAGTTATCCTTATTGACTGAAGACGCATTTGCTAAGTCTCTGAAAAAACTCTTGTCAGTAAGCTGAATTTTAAAACATGGGTTACTTCTTTACGCTTCATAGCCGTCGCTAGACTGATTATTTCCACGTTACTGGCTCAGTTTATAAATATTCTGCCTTATTTGCAGGCTTTGATACACTAGCAAGACATCTTGCCCGTATAGAAGCAACACTTTTGGATATACAAGAAACTCAGAAGGCTATCTTTGCCCATTTCCGAAAGGATGCACCACTCCCCACTATACCACCTAAGTTGACACTACCGTGTTCAACTGTTGAGGACGTTGCCCGTCTCGAAGATTGGATTCAAGCAGATAAAGATCATGCAAAGGATTTGGTAAGCTTGTACTTTATTGATTATTCAGCTACAGAACTTCCCATTCCTACATACAAGGGATGGCCTAACATTTTCCTCTCTGACTGGTAGATAGGCAGAATGTCATTATCGTACCCAATATAGCTTAGAGAAAGTAACTTTGTCAGTGGAACAATTTGGAAACAACGTGACTTTTGGTCAGTGATGATTTCAGAGTATTTTCGCAGGGGTAGAATTTCAATGCCCAGGGAGGGAAAGACGTTCAAACAATAGCTGTTTTACAGAAATTTGCGCCAAGATTTCAAGCACCCGGAGGGGAATCTTGTAACTCCGGGGGGAATTTTCCCCGGGCCACCCCTGAAATCATTACTGCTTTCGGTACACACGGTGAGAATAGCATTAGAAGCTATACTGCGGAGTTGAATTAATGTCATGGTTGGGAACCTTGGAAACCCTGTTGTCCTTTGGGCATTGTTTTTCGGAAAAACTATGATGAGAAAGCAAAAATATTATTGAACTTTTTGGTAGACTTTAGTTAAATTTAAAAAAAAAAAATCAAGAAAATTTCAGTTTTCTGAAGTAATGATTTGCAACAGGTATAAAATTTCGTAACATTTACCAAATGCACCACTTTTGGAATTGGAATTATTTTAAACTAGCCTTCAGCAAACTTAATTTTATTAGTATTATTTAAATTTCTATAATGTTTCCCTTTTAGGTGAACAACTTTGAATAGGAATATTAGTAGACATGCCTAATTACCGAGATATTGGTCCTAGTTCTCTATTTATGCTACTAATTATTTATTGTAATGTGAACATAATATTAAAAGAGGCATAACTACAAAACGCCATGTGACATATGTTAATATTTTCCTTGCTTTTTAAAATAATCTCAAACCCTTACCTCCCCCCATATATATATATATATATATATATATATATATATATATATAGGGTCTATATAATTTTTAAACAGTAGTTTTTCATCCTAAATCTTTATTAATAACTTGAAACTGAGTCTTTACAAAATAACTTTATAGTGTCCTGTCATTAATGTGTTGGACAAAGTACGATATGATATTGTAAAGAAATGCTAGTTAAAAAAATATCAATAATAAGTTACGCAATCTTTGGTGAACGTCGTCCGACCTCATCAATCCGTGAACCAGTTTTTTTTAAAATAGAGAATTGTAATTTTCTTCAATTTATAGGAAATTTAATGCTCTAAAAAATAATATCCAATAATATTTTTGCGTTTCTATCAGTTTCATTAAAAAAAAAAAGCCAGAATACAGCAGAGTCTACCAAGTTTTCCACTGGTATATATCAACTTGTCTTAATTTGTTCTACTGATACCTCTTTATACCTAAATATTTGATATTTGATAATGAGAATAAAATCATGGCTAGATATTCATTCAAAATGGAAAAGTATTTATCGAGTACGTGTCATATGTCATGGTATCTTATGTACAGGGTGTCGGATTAATGCGTACAAAAAATCCATACTTCCAAAGATATAGAGTGCTGAAAGCGTGGGAAAATGTATTTCACAGGCCTATAGCTTCAAAACTATCCAACGTAGAGAGTTCAGTTTAATATCTCACAAAGTAAGTCTTACCTGTTCTGTTTAAAATTGCATGTTTCAAAACTCTGCAATGCGTGCGAAGGGGATATTTCGCTAATTCCTTTTGCACCCATTGCAGGCTTTTGAAACCTCCATTTGTAAATAGAGCACGTTACTTCCTTTGTAAGATGTTACGCTAAACTCTCTACGTTTGATAGTTTTGAAGCCATAGGCCTCTGAAATTCATTTTCCCGCACTTTCAGCACTTTATATCTCCGAAACTATGAACTTTTGGCTAAAATTCAAGATGACTTTTTTTTTCTTAGTTTGACATCAGGTATCTACCCTTAAATTTTTTGTACGCATCAATCTGACACCCTGTATGCTACAAATAGATATATTGCATTAATACAATTATGTTTTAGGTTGAGCTAGTGTCTTTTGCTTTCTCTTACGTTTTAAACATGTTTATATATTAATCTAGCTGCGAAATCGAGTAATGGGAAGCTTAGGGGGTATAACATTTTACCGAGTGTCAATTGATATATTTTGATTTATGGATCCGCAGGGATAATTAAATGGCTTGTTGGCATTCTTGAAGTTCTCGAATTTCGTCAGGAGTCGCCATTTTGTGAAGTTACGTCAGTTGTCAGAAGTACACTGCTTTATAATACACGAAAGTCTTCTATATGCAAATTTGGTATATGATTGTATGAAATGAGGTTTTATAAGTTTCAACAAACGTGATACTAGGATGCATTAAATATATTTTCTATATGGTGGCCAAGTTTTCAAAACGGTAAACCATGTGCCAACAATATGAAACAGCCCCTCCCGGTGGGAATTTATGATGCACACTTTTTTTCTGTCTTAGTTTTATTTGTTAGCCACTTGTCAGTTACAGCTCAACCCGTAAAATCCGCCTTTTTCCAATATGGTCATCGCTAATCTTAAAATGTCGATATATATATCGTGATCCAAAGTACGGGGGAAAGTGAATTTGGTGTTCTTCAGGCCGGAATAGGAGAGGGGCAAGAATGGAGAAAAGCATTGACCCTGTTCTGCATGGCAGTATCTCGACATTTGCTTAGCAGTACTGAAAAAAGTAGGGAAAACAGTCACAATGTCTTGCCAAAGGAAATTTCGTGCTGCGGCCAGCCATCCTGAATGAAATTTTCCCTGTTTTATGGTCCGCCATGAGAATGTCACTATGTGTACCTCTGTAATGCCAGGGCCATTAGCTTTAATATCCTTGTCTCTACTTTGTTTTGACCTGAGCCTTAAGTGAAATAATATGAGGACAATTATTACTGTATATGCGTCTTGAGCAGCAATCTGTAGTTTTATTTAGAAATGATACAATGGTCTGTAGTAATGTGTACAATTGAGGAATTTGATGTAAAAATGACCCGAGTTCAACAGAGTTATTATGGGACTCTGGTCATTTTTCCACCCAACTCCTAAATTACTTTAGTAACCTCCAATTGTGTTAGTTCATTTTACGCTAGTATGACTAAATATTTCTGTATGACATGTACTTATTTTAGTCACAATATTCAATTATAAATTAATATTTTTTCATTATTTTTAAAAATTATTACCTTTCCTATCACTATGGATTCCGTTTGTAATTTCGATATTTTACCATTTTCAGGAGGTAACGTTGAGTCTTGTAGGAGGGACTAAAGTTCAATATATTACAAGAAGAATTCTTGCCAGAATCTTCACCAATACACTGGCTCTACGACACAACTAGACGGGGAAGAACAATAAACTAGCCCTCAAAGGATTACACGTACTGGATATAGTTCGAGGTTAGTTTCTTGAACACGATTTTGAGCAGCTAATGTTCCCGTTATTTTTAAAGCAATATTCGTATCATCAGAACCACCTCCCCCTTTTTGGTTGGGCATTACATAAAATTAAAGTCCCGAGTATGTACCTGTTTGGACGAAGTTTGGACACCCCTGCTACGGCTGAGAATGTGCTTTCTATAATGATTTGTGCACTGTTGAGAAATCTCAATTAAAAACTGAATCTTTTAGACACATCAAATAATAACCTAATGGAATCACTACATGCCATAATTGTACCTTCGTGATTTTCATAAAAGGATTTTGCCAAGCAGCAAGTTACTGAGCACTGTACCCTCAAACGAGTTATATATTAACGAAAATAGTTCGTTAACATTAAAAAAGAAAATACAAAAAATAGCAATGCCTTCTATTTTGCAGATAACTACTTTGCCTTCTATGGGACTAAACTTTTGAGTTCATCTTAATAGATTATTCTGCTTGAGTCTATTAAGTTAAATTGCATTGGTCAATCCTGTTAGTATGGCCTGCAATTTTAAATGTGAACTAGTACATCGAAAGTAAATAAACTTGTAATACGCACATCGAATGGCAGGATTCAGTCCATACCATTTCCAAATAACAGTCAGTGTGTCGTTAGCGTAAATTCTGGAGATTCATGTTTCATGCTGAAAAATAATGACATTGTAATAGTAAAAAGTATTTCTGATATTTCCATCTATCCGATTTTTTCTCTTGAATGTGATGTTCTTGAGAAGACAGATTTTTACACATTGCCTTTAAAAAGTAGCAAGCTAGGTGTCTTCAAAGTAAAATCAACTAAGACAAGACAAATTGTTATTTACTCTTCAGATCTGTATAAAAAATGTGTCAAGTTACCTATTCCAGTTTGTAATAAATCTTTTGTTTGTGTTCCATATTGTAATATGAAAACCTTTTTTTGATTGCTAAAAATGATAACAAGAAACAAGCAGTTCAGCTATATCTGTAGTATCACGAAGTATATATATTGATGTGGTGTAACTTTGTGCATAACCCCAATTTGTTCTACAGTAGTGACGATAGTAACATAAGTACTGCTTTCAAGCGTTCAAATATATCAGTGTCTATTTTTAGGAATAAAGAAATAATTCGCACGATGGTAATTTTTAGTAATAGTAGTAGGACAAGCAGAAATCACTTCACTTCAGCAGTAATTTTAAGATTCTAAACCAAATATTCAGTAATCAGGATGAAGGGCAAAATGCTTTTAAAAAGTTTAAGAAGTACTTACATTTAAAACATGCTGCAGAAAAAGATGAAACATTTCCGAACTAATCCTTGGCCCCCCTAAGAAAATACCACGATAATAACACTCACAAAGAGAAAACTGATTCTATTTGTGAGTGCTATTATTGTCCTATTTCCTAGAGGGTCCAAGATTAGTTCGGATTTTTTTTTCTTAAATCTTTTTCTGCAGCATGTAAGTATTAGTTTGAGTGCATTTGTTGTATTCATTTCTTGCTTATTCTTGAACGAGTTTCCACCGATATGGAGAAGTCAATTAATTTTCATCAAAATCATTAAAAAAATCAAATATTCTTAAATATGACTTGACCATCAAGATATTGCACATGCTGCGTGAGTTAACATCCTACTGACCAGTTTACACGATCCATGCCTTAAGAGTGGACTGGACCTTTGGTTCGTTTGTCAGTTTCTCATTAACGAAAACAGAATGAAATGTAACTTACCAAACGCAACTAGTTTAAATCATCTTCAATGTTGCCATCTTTATAAATTTGCGGTGTTTTTAGAATATTTAAATTGAAAAATTTCTGTTAAGACAGCAGATAAAACAATGAATTCAATGGCATTTAATGGTAAATTATATTGATTCCAACGTTGGAAACACTTTTTATATATTTTTATTTCTTTTCTAGTAAGCAAAATAATACAGAATGACACGAAAAAACACAATTATGTTTATTACAAATGAAAAAAAAAAATATTTAAAAAGTAATCCACAGCGTTGGAAGTCAATATAATTTGTCATTAAATGCTATTGAGTTCATTGTTCTATCCAAGATTGTCTGTCTTAAGCGAGATTTTTGTGATTTTAGCATTCTGTCAACACTGGAATTTCTAAAGATGGCAACACTGAAGATGATTCAAACAAGTTTCGTCTGGTCTATTACTACGATCATGTTAATCTACAGTTCATTATCTGCTTTCGTTTATGAGAAACTGACCAAAAAACAAATTGAAAATTTTTACTGGACTAAGTAAAGGAATATTTGTTTTCGTTAAAATTTCTGCAGGATTTACACACAGTCACCCTTAGGTGACGTTTCTAGGCAAATTTGATTTCAAGTAAGTGTAAAATTAGGAGCATTTTCTAAAACAACAAATCAATATTGAGAATTTCGTTTGCACTTGACTCAAACGGCACCTGCAGATGGTTGTGAATGCAGCAGAAAAGGTTAGTGAAAATAAATATTCTTTTACTTAAAGCGTTGATCCTGTAAATTGATGAGTACGATATAGATTTATACTTCTCCGAATTCTTGGAAGCAATACTTACTTTGAGAGAAATGTTCAGTTCTTTTAATCATAGTTTTATGTTTTGTAATCACAAACGTTATCTTATGAATACACCATATTGAAAGCAATGCAGTTCTTTACAGGAACAAGTTTAGCTTTTTTTTTTTTTGTAACGATACTTTTTATGTTAATGTGATCCAACTATTGTGAAACATATTATGTGTTTTTTGGTCTCCTGCATGAGAATATGATGTAATATGAGTATTTCAGTGTACAGATGGTGCAATAAAAATGTTTCTTTATACTATATAACATTATTTTATTCTATTATTTCCTAAATATTCTTTTAAATTTTCAATCACAGCTGACTACTCGGCATAATCTTTTTTTTTTTAATAATTAAACGCAGTATTATCCAGTGTTTTTTTCCTTTTTTAAAATATAGTTTTGGTCCTACTGTGCAGCTATTTAACGATTGTACGGCATGTCAGAATCTTTGCTTTTATTTGTTATTATCGCATAATGATAATTTTTCCTTCACTTCCACCCACCCTTATTTTTCCGTTGTTTTGCCAAAAACCTTGCGGTATCGTTCTCTTTACGTTCTAACTCATAGCTTCTAAGCTATTACTGGCCAACAATCATGACACTACAATGGGCCAACGATCATTAATTGTCTCTCATACTCACCCACCCCCTCTCCTCTCGTTCTTTTGCCATGCATTTCAGGCGCTTCTGTAATGCTGTACAGTACTCTTTTAGTTGTGCCTCGTATTTTGTAAGTATCCCCGATGGATATGAGTAGTTACGCTCGTTGCCTTGTAATCAGGGCGTCCCGGGTTCGACTCCCGGTCGGGACAAGTGGTTCGGATCCCACATTAAACTGCAATAGTTCCGTCCATCATCCCATGCAAGACAATGGCAAACAACCATGGGTTCACCTTGCTCAGAGACCTTCGGGCAGAATACCCATCATGTCTGTGATCTGCGGTGTAGCTAATTAATTTCATTTCAGTAACACACATACTCAAGAAAACACTTTTCCTGTTGAGGTAGATGTAATTATATAGCCGTGTTACTGAAATGAAATTAATTAGCTACACCGCAGATCACAGACATGATGGGTATTCTGCCCGAAGGTCTCTGAGCAAGGTGAACCCATGGTTGTTTGCCATTGTCTTGCATGGGATGATGGACGGAACTACTGCAGTTTAATGTGGGATCCGAACCACTTGTTCCGACCGGGAGTCGAACCCGGGACGCCCTGATTACAAGGCAACGAGCGTAACTACTCATATCCACCGGGGATACTTACAAAATACGAGGCACAACTAAAAGAGTACTGTACAGCATTACAGAAGCGCCTGAAATGCATGGCAAAAGAACGAGAGGAGAGGGGGTGGGTGAGTATGAGGGACAATTAATGTTCGTTGGCCCATTGTAGTGTAATGCTTGTTGGCAAACTCTTGGGCCATCATTCTACCATTGTAGTATAATAACGGTTGGCCAACCGTGATTTTCACGTTAGCATTTCGTAGGTACTTCGTTGGCCCAACTCCATCATGGTTGGCACACTGTCGTCTATTGGTTGGTTGGTCAACTGTACACAATCTACTGTTGGCCCAACGTTGCAAATAATTGTCGGCATAACGATTTGCAGTACCGCCAAAATCACCGTTGGCCAACCAACTATGGTCGGTTGGCCCAACAATTTTCCAACCCAAAATGCTACTTGGGTTGTGAGTTAGTTGAGTAATATCCTAAACTACTGGGCCAATGGTTGCAAAGGAAAGTGATATTCCTTTCAGATGGATCTTCACGCTTTGACTCCATAGAACTGAATAGAGTTAAAGGTAGATACAAATATTATATATATATATACAAGGGCGGATCCAAGGGGACTATAGGGGCTATAGTTCCCCCTCGACCCTCAGGTATACACTGGATAAAGCGGCAAACTATGGTTTAGCCCCTCCCTTGATCATATCCTGGATCCGCCACTGTATATATATATATATATCACAGGAGAAATTTCAATACTATTATAGAGTAAGAATCCGTCGTTCGCTTTGTGGACGAATTCATCAAAATGGATGGCGGAAGATACATTCAAGATAACACACTGAGGACATGTGCTAGTACATCAGTAACACAATCTGGTATATCAAAATTATCTTTTCCAACAGCCTAGGATCACGACAATCACGTGAGTGACCTATAGAATATTTCTAAAACTTGCGGCGATAATTTCCTCATTTGAGCTCTGGTGAGGGTGATCAGAAAGTAAGGTTACACATCCTGCAGTGGAACATATATAGATAGATAGATAGATAGATAGATAGATAGATAGATAGAGAGAGAGAGAGAGAGAGAGAGAGAGAGATATTCTGCGGGAGAAACAGTATATGTCAGAAATTGGCCACAATGAGATAAGTTAAAATTGGAGATCTATGTGTCATGCTCCACCTCTGGTTAACTCGGTATGAGTTGAACAATCGCGTCTTGGTACTGTTAGTATATGTGATTCATATTTATCTTAGGTTTTCAAGAGGCGATTTTTTATTTTACCAATGTTTTTTTTCACTTATAGAAGAACGTTGGACTTTATGGAATAGTCGGATAGTATGGAATACCTCATTATCTCGCCTGTGATGTGCTACTTCCAAGCGGAGAGCAAAGAAACTACTACCTCACGTTCCCATGATGCCCTCTGATTGTGATATTCGTTATGTTGGTAGACGTGAAAATGTGTGATTTCATATTCGTGGAAACTTTTACAGGTAAGTGTTTTACAATCTGTATCTTGCTATTGAAATGTAATAAAACAATAATTCTTTGTTTGCTATGACGTTGGATATAAATATACAGAGTAATAGTTTTGATAAGCGTTATTCTTCTATACGCCATCGAATGCGTTTAACAACGCTTTCGTTCCCAAGATGGTGGGGAGGGTAATATGGCATAGTCTACAAGGAAAGCATGATATTGCGTGTTGCCCGAGAAAAATATCTACGGAGATTGAGCAATTGCACATACATTTATACAGCTGCCCTTCAATACGAATAGTAGTCTACGTGCTTCAATAGAGGACCAAAACGAGGAATCGTCTCGACTACTACGGGTCTCCTTACAAAACACAATCTTATTACGACGTTAAGCAAAAAACAAATTGATGAATGTGTGGAAAAGAGGGTTTCTCAACTCTTCTCGATGTGCCATGCAGAAGAAATCGAAGAAAATTAGTGGCAGATTTCTAAGAAGAGCAATTATGATGTATCTTTCAAATCTGGCAATTCATCAGAATCTATCTATCTACCTGGCACAGTGACTGATGACAACAATGCTAAGTGTATTTTTTGTTACGGCAAATTTTCTGGTGATGCAAGGAGACAGCTTTGGGTCCAGTGTTCATCATGTTGAATGTGGGCGCACAATGACTGTGCCGGCGCTGGAGCAGGGTACTATATTTGTGACTTTTGCAAGTAATCACGTTGTTATGACTTGGCATTCGGAAGTTTCATATATTGTCATTGTATTCTTTTTTTTTTTTTTTTGTTTTTTTTTAGCAGAAAACTCATGTCTTTTCTACAATACATTTGTATTCCAATGGTTAATTTGGCCCACCCCTGTAACGATATTTCTTTATCAAGGTATGCATAATAAAGCCAAATATATAAGGTGTATACCCGTTTTCCTTTTAGTTTCAATGTGCAATTATTAACTGAGTTACAAGCGAAACAAAAATAGTATTCCATAATACGCAACTCGACTGTTTCTTCAGCGCAGTTTAGTTATACATTTTTTCACAAACACAATACAGCGAACAGATAGTACATACATTAGGTTATTTTTCGACATAGTCTCTATATTGGTTGAGGGATGTATCGCATCGTGGGGTGAGTTTGAAGATTCCCTCCTGTAAAAATCGTGCCCTTGCGTGCGTGTTCAGCTATGTTGTCACGAAGTGTTTCACCTCCTCGTCTGAAGCGAAGCGACTGCTTCCTTCGTCATCAGATGCCGTAACGTAATCTTCTTGTTGTCTTGAATCAGTTAATCCACGCGAGCTGTGTTCAAATTTGTTGATGCCGTGCTGGGTCGGCCACTTCACTAGTCGTCGGTGATGTTTTCTCTACCAGCCACAAACTTTCGACACCATTCTGCGACATGCTCACGAGACATTAACCTCTACCAGCTGCCGGAGAATTTCAGCCGCGGTTACATCTTTCGCGCACAGAAATCGAATAACTGAGCGGACTTCTTCATGAGACCAGTCTTCTAAACGAGTTGCCATTTGTGTTTACCTACAACTAGCGCCATAGGTGGTGGGCGGCTGAAACTCTGCACTGTTGCCAACTCCATGCATTAAAATTACCCTACACTTCTCATTTCTGTATAACAGACGAAAGTCCAGAAATATCGGCCTTCTAATCTTAGTTTCTGATCCTCCCTCGTTAACTTTAATGAAGATAAAATTTCATAAAGGAAATATACCTGACGAAGGTGGTGATATTTTACCGAAACTAACACAGTTATTACTATATATATATGGTCTGATTTATATACCAATTAGGATAAGTGTCACATCACGCCCGTACTCAAAGGGGTCTTGAGGGGGCCCGGGCACCCCTAAATTTTTCCTGGCCCCCCTAAAAGTTTCACGGTAAGCTTGCAAATGATCTATAATATGGTTGTATCGCCCCGCCCCCTACATTTTTGAGCTGGCTACCGGCCTGTGTCACACTAAACCCCTTTTTCTCCCATCTTCTAAACAGCGTATGAGAAATAACATTAAATTTTAAAAGGTGACCCGAAAAGGCTTAAATTCGACATTGAAACTTAAATATACTAATAAAATCGAGCCTTAAATCCAGAATGCGTAAGTTATACGTAGTTCGGAAGCTACAACAAATAGTATTCATATAATTAATTACCAAGCGTATGGAATATTTCGTATGGAAATTGTAATATTTCGAATTACTCACCAAGT
This sequence comes from Thermobia domestica, assembly GCF_964235325.1. Classification (NCBI taxonomy): domain Eukaryota; kingdom Metazoa; phylum Arthropoda; class Insecta; order Zygentoma; family Lepismatidae; genus Thermobia; species Thermobia domestica. The sequence goes on from NC_137457.1 coordinate 15,775,486, forward strand.
ATGTTTCTGAGTCAATTTTTCTTCTGATATTTCAAGTATAACACTCGGACACTCATCCTAAGGAGAACATAAATGATTTAAGCCCTTTTGTCCTATCATGATGACTGTCTCTCATCAGTCGTAATTTAAGAACATTGCAAAAATTTTATCGATATTTATGTCTTTCCTAATAGTTTCTAATTTACTACATACACGCTGTCCTAAGAATAGCACATTTTACTTACACTCTTATTCATTTCTGATTTAGGTTTTCTATGTGATGAATTCTTCTTTATTAGAAGGTAGTCCTTTTTATTCAACAATTCAAATCGCAAATTTTAATGCACATAAATTCAGAGCGTACTATGTATATCTAAACTGTATATACATATGTTTTTACGCTAACTTGTGTTTGTGTTGTTGATACGAGTGACAACAAACTTTTAACACAAATTTCTTTCTTTTTTTTTTCAGGTGTCGTGCGCAGCTTGGCGTCCGTTTCCTATCCTCTAATAGGGTAGTCCTGACACTTTTCTGCGACAACGGACAGTTGTGGAGAATCTCAGAGAGCGCTATGCACAATAACAACAACCCTAACGGCGTGAAGTAGTGCTGCATCACCGAGTTCCTCCTGAAGGAAGGCGTGAAACCTGGTGAAATCTTGCGTAATATGGCCAAGAACTCTCAGTCGCATGTGTACGAGTGGTGTTCAAAATTCAAGGCAGGAAGAGAATTAGTTCTCAACGTGGCCCATACTCCACGTCGAGCCACTGCAGTCAGCGAAACCAACATTCCTCGCGTAAAGTAGCTCATTCTCAGTAATCGACGCATCAATGTGGCAGATTTGAGTGCGAAAACGAACATCAGCATGGGAAGTGTGGAACGAACATTTACTGCAGGAAACAATCGCAAGAATCACCTGTGATGAGAGCTGTGTGCATGTGGAGACATCCAGACTCAACGCCGCCGACACAAATTCAAGGCACAAGCATTCACTGACAAAGTGATGTTAATGATATTCTGGAACAAAGATGGGGTGATATGCACTGATTTCCTGGCACGCGGAGCCACAATCAATGCAGTGTACTACAGCAACCTCCTCCTGATCAAAGATGTTTTGAGACAAAAACGCCTACAAATTGTGAAGGATGGCGCTATCATCCTGCATGACAACGCGTGTCCTCATACGGCCACCACAAAGGTCACAGCTATAATCGAACTTTGTTGGGATATCCTAGACCATCCCGCGTATAGCCCCGATCTATCGTTTTGCGATCCATCTTTTTGGTCCCCTCAAAGAGCACTTCAAAGGACAAAAATTCCACACCGACGACAAAGTCAAAACGCATGTCCTGAAATGGCTGAAAGATCGTCCCAAAGAAATCTATGCTACAGGGATACGGGCACTCCCATATGTATGGAACAAGCGTGTACGTGGGGAGTATCTTGCAAAAGAATAGTAATTGCTTCGCATGTTGTCTTCTCTATGTAACTGAAAAAAGTTACGGTTATAACTTGAACGTCCTCGCATAATTGGTAATATCGACCCAATCATAATCAAGCTTTCCTTTATCGGTGTTCAGTAGGTGGATATTTTGCCTTTCTGATGAGTATTGGATTTTTTTTTTTTTCTATTCCTATTCACTGTATTTCTCCTCCTTTCCGGAACGCTCATAATGAAACATACTCTTCATTATTTAATGTTCCATTCCTCCTCGGACGATCTGAGTTGAATCTATTTCTGATTATCTCATGTCCCATTTTTAATCGACACATTCATAGTTGAACCTATTTCTAATTATTTGATGCCCATGGCCTTATTTCACACATTTCGCGTAAAATGCGCAGTGTACTGTAACAAAACTTGCCACAATTAATTATAAATGCAATGACTGTTGCACTCGCTGGTGTGGTTTTATTTCCTTTGACCGTCGACCGCCACTGCGGTGCCCAAATTAGTTCAGTTCGCTCAATGTTTATTATTACTGTCAGTTGTCATTTCAGTTCAGTGTTCCATTTTCCAGCGGGTTGCACAATATTACATAGGGTGTACCGTACTGGAAAATATCCTCGAACCCCTGTACGACATTTTGAAGGTATATCAGTAAACAAATAAAACCATGTTTTAATCGTTTGCAATTTTTCTTATGGCCTAGATTTAAGTCTGAAATTTCCGTAGAAACTATACTGACGTTCGATAATCCGAATTTAACAGCGCCTCCTATGCTTTCAGGTCGCACATAACTTGTGGAACATGCACTATAAATCCATCGCATTGTTGTTCCCTTACAATCCAATGAAGCTCTTTTCATTCCTGCTGCTGTTCCTACCGATAAAAGTCGATAACGTGCATCGTCGTAAGCGCATGATATTGATTTCCGGTTAGTTTTGCCTGAAATTGAAAAATGAAATGAAGTCTGAGTTTTACGTCCCACGGTTATGTCGGTCAGGCTAAAGGAGACGGTGATGATGAGTAATGAATGAAATGGTGGAATGAAGAAAGTGGGAGGAAACCGGAGAACACCTAGGTACTGGTTCGGATTTACTTTAAATAACAGATCACATACTACACAACCTGTATGTTAAAAGGGAACGTTGCACACCAACAAATCAATCTTTTCGTTTGTATTTCTATGTATATTCGTCCTATTCTTTCTCTATATCTATGCATAGCTAACCATACACCCATCTCTTTCCAAATAACTACCGCCCTGGCAGCAATGCTCCAATGGTACCAGTCAAGCAGCATTGGTCTGGCCAGTAGCTAGATGGTTGACTTACGGAAATGTAATATCGTTGGCAATCCAATGTCGTGAGGACGATTCAGTGTGTCTAAAATTCCAAAATGAAATTTCGTGACTTTTCTTTCCCAAACTATAAAATTTAGTAGCACACTCAAGAGCGAATTTGGGTAAGAATTGGGCCGATTTTTCATGCTTGCGATTTGGTAGCGTCTAAAGCAGACCATACACATTTTTGGTAGTGAATTTTGACGTTTTATAGAACAAAATTTTCAAGTCTATACCTATATTTGTACAGATAAAAAAAAATCGTGACCCAAAACCTAAATTTCTTTACTTTCATGGCAGTTTTCCGATGTCGTGACTTTTTCATGACTTTCGTGGCCGATCGACACCCTACGATTGGGAACAATCTGAATGAAACAGGCAGAGAACTGTAGTGAAAGACACCAGCAACAAAGGTTATGATGATATCTGCGATATACTGACCACACATTCAATTCACGTCAACTTAAGGCTTCGTGGCAATAAGTTTGGTTTATACCTGAATGCAACCATCACGTCTATTGCAACCTTCCATTCCTAAAAAGTTCCTCTTCATACGTGCGCTTTCGATTTTATCCTCGATTCACTGTTTTCTAAGTTTAAAAAATGCTTCCATGAAAGAATTTTTCACTAATGATTACTATCCAATGAATTCGGAAAACAGCAAAAGAAAAAGTCCTTATCCATTCAAGACAAAGTTTTCAGGAAGCATAATTTTAAGACGGAATTAATGGCACGAAATAAACATTACACAACTTATAGTTCACAAAACTTTCTCCACAATCTGCTGGATTCCGCAGGTGTGAATATAGTCTTATGTATATGCCGAAACATTTACATATGACATAAAGCAACACAGACTCGACAAAGAGCCCTCTCCGCGGGTCTAGTGGTTAGCGCATCTGCCTTTGGTGTATGGAGTCTTGGGTTCGATTCCTAGTGGGAGAGAATTAAACTGTGAACGTGCATTGCATTGGTAATTACATTTACTTGGATTTTTACCTTATATCCATACCTTTTATAGCGTCCTTGCTTAAAAGAGACTGTAAACTTCAACCAGCTAGATGTAAGATTCGTCAACTGTGAAGCTTCAAGAAATTGCGTTTGTTACTGCAACTATGTTAAATGTGTTTAGTTTTACCTATGCAGCTAATTCCTTTAATCCTATCTTCACTAAAACCTCTTTATCTATGTCTTGATAATGCTGACAGCTTTCAGTAAAAATTCCACATTTAACGTGATTTTTTGAAGCTAAAAGGCGCATGTCAGAAAAAAAGTCAATTGTTTATTGCACAAAATAAAATAAAAGGAAAAATTATTGTTGATTCTGTAGAAGTGCATATCTTGGGTATTTTCTACATAATCACCATAAAGTACAAACCATTTCTGGTGGAGTGAACAAGCTTTCGTAGACGTGTAGCAATCTGCCGCGTGTGACTTCAGTCACTAGAGAACTGATGCCTTGAGAATTTCACTGCCATTGGAACATTGGGAAACCATTTTTTCAAGTGAAGCAATAAAACAAACATACAAAGAACAGTAGGAGGGGGGGGGGGGAAGGAAGTCGGTACTGTATGAGAAGCGATTAAAATGTTCTCACTGAAATTTTTGAATTGTCTCAACAGCACGGGAAGCTGTGTGTAGCTAGGCGTTATCGTGAATCAGCCAATTTCCAAACCATAACGTTCCTCTTCGCCGGTCTTGGACGGTACGTCGCAGATTAAACCGTGATTGGCAATAAACATCTATTATGACGTCGGATATATACTGTTCTTTTGCGTTGAGAAATCGGATCAGAGTCCTCATCTTTACATTTAGAGGGATATTCTATGCCGGATGTCATTTCAACTTACTGCTACCCGCACGCACGTAACTGCACACTAATAATTATACCGCTATTACAGGCACAGGATACTAGAGTATAATTACGCAGACGCACAGCTTCGTTAGTTTTGCCAGTTCCACGTTAGAAGAAAAGGTCGGCCCTTTTATAACATACACCTAGATAACACGATACAGAAAAGCAAGGTAAGTAAACTTTTACCTTATTGTTTAGTTAATGTGTCATAGTTCCCAACTGCATTAATCAAAATAAAATTCCTTATGGTTACTGCCTTACATTCGACAGTTACCCGCTTTTTATACCACGATAGACTGGGTTTCAGTAAGTGAAACATAAATCTGTCTAACAGTCTATATTTTGTTATTTTGGCAATTGCGAAAGTGAGGGAGAGAAGGAGGCAACAAAATCCGTCAAACACACACACAGAGTGGTACATACGTACATACACAATTGAAACTAATTTCTCACGGAAGACCATTCTACATTTTAGGTGAAATATCAAAGACTGCTGCGTTAATATTTTACAAAAAAATTAACAAACATTAAGGGTACAAAATCACGCTCATTCCTCGTTAAGAAAAAAATTAAATAAAATAGAAGTGCCACGCATAAATTTACCATTTTCATAGAAATACAATCAATAACAGTTAAGTGAGAATTACCTACCAGGTGATACAAAAATATTAATGCAAAGAAACTAAACTGACATATGATTACAAATATCCACTTGTACTAATCCTGGTATAGTCTGTAATTTAGTAATTGCTGAAATTTTCAATGCGAATTCCATCCTCGTCAGGTGCCTTTGTGTGTAAAACAAGTATGTGTGACAACAAATTGTATCATGTGGCCCCGCGTGGCGTAGTCGCTAACGCTCTCGCCTTTGGTACGAGCAGTCCCGGGTTCGATTCCCGGTGGGGACACTCGGTCGAAAAAGTGTAACAGCTTTTTCAGGCCAGTCATCTTGAATGAGGTTTTCCCGGTTTCCCTTATTCACACCAGACAAATGGCGGGATGGTACTTAACATACAGGGCCCAGGCCGCTTCCTTCCCCGATCATTTCTTTCTTCCCTTTCATCGGATAGGGTGCTCGCCGAGGGGCATCATCCTTCATATCCATGATGAGCTAAATGGGCTTAGATGCCGACAACCTAGAAATGTAATTCCTAAAAATCGTATCATGTAAAAAATTAAAGACTAGAGTATTAGTTTGTGAATACTTGTGACAAGTCAAAAGCAGAAGAAAATCTATTGAATGCATGACGTATATTTACAAGCAGCACATTAGCGCTATTTATAGTCTCAAGGTGACAGTTATGCAGTGCATCTGAACCAGTCTCGGAAGTTTTGAGTAGTATCAAGATTCCACTAGTTCTGTGAAAATTCCAAAATTTCATAGTAGGGCAACTTTTATTGCTGATAATGATATATTACTAAAGGAGTTTTTGTTGTTTTGTTTTGATACTTCTACACAATGATGAATGCTATGTGATGTAATAAGTCTGTTGTACATTGATTTGATTGAGTTTAGCGTTGCTTTCCAGCACTGAAGCTATGAGCCGTAGACCTACAGGCTAACATTGAAGCCGAACCACAAGAGCTCCAGCCGAGAATCAAACCCGGGTTTTCAACGCGAAAGGAGTGTATAGTAACCGCTTACCCACGAGAAAGCTTGTTTGCTGTAGATGTTTGAAGAAAAAGCAACTGAGGAAGACGGAAGTTCCCACTGAAAATTTCGGAAATCACTAACTGACAGACATTCAAGTAAATGTTAATACAAGTTTTGGATAGAAAAAAAATCAAGATTTAACGATTATCCTTACATTCCATGTATGTCATTTAATTTGAAGCTCTCACTATCAAGATACAATTGTTTACCCAGTACCAACTTAAAATCAATATGATGCTATTATTGAACGCATACCAAACACATTAACCGCTTCTTATTCTCACTTCTTTCGTCATATGTATCTATTATTTGCGGAAATAGTTTGGTGCAATTTTCCAAGATGTCATCCCGGACAAGTAATTTTACTGTTACCACCGGTACTGCATTTATCCTAATGAAGGTTATATTACGAAACGACGACTACTACTACTACTCCTCTACCAAGTCACATTTCTTGCTGCACAAACAGTCTTCCTATCACAAAATTAACAAATTAATTTTATATCTTTTAATCACATTAAAATGCATGAAGGAGTAAAATATGAAAATGCACATGAGAACACAACAATTCAAGTGCATGGAAGTGCCACGCCAAACGCCATCTTTACAGTATTGTTTCGCAACACAGTGTAAAAACTATTCTTAAATCTGTTACATGTACAATCGAATTATTGTTTCCAGTAATCACTTAGTTTTTCGCACTAATTTTTTTCACATACCCACCGTCGCTTCGCACCTGTTTTGTACGGACGCAACCTCCACCGACTTCGTTCTGCTCTGAACTACAATAGATACAATTCCAGCTTCTTGTAACGACCTAGCACAGGTAATACCGTATGTTTTTTCGCATCAATAATAGTTTTTATAGCATATCAGTTTGTATACATATCAATTCTGTACGCAATTAGTTTCGTATGCGCCTAGAAAATAACTCTGTAGAATGGATTTGGGCATCATTTAAAGGAAAAAAAGTGACATTTTTTTTTATTATTAAGCTTTATAAAACTGCACAGATGGAATGCGAACGTGGGACCTCCTGATTACAAAATAACACATAGGCTGACGAAAGAAGTAACAACAAGCGAGCGCTTAATTACATACTTGATGCATTATCATCATCATTTTTGTACTGAACAATACTATCACTGGTTCCAATGACAAATCCTTTTTAACACTGTATAATGAAACGTGATGTGACAAACTAAAATTACATCACTTGCAGGAACAAGATTCAAATTATTCAACATATTCGACAATTATCCAGGGATTCAAATCAGCATTGTTCAATTTTCAATTTCCATGAATCTCTTCTCTCGCACTTATTTTTGAAATTAATTCAATGTACAATTTAGAACATTCAGAGATGGGATTACAATTACTCAATATCATGAACCTCAAACAGCAAAACTGAAATGTGATTGATCCGAACATGTGCATTGTACAGTTTTCTTCACGAAACTCGGCCACCCATATATATTTTTTTAAATGTACATATTTTCGACACAGTACATGAGACACTTTAATAGCCCTGGAAATCCTAACCGAGTCATATTGCTGACATGATTTCAATAACTACTCCCGTTACCTTCAACAGCTAAACACTAATGAAGACTTCACGAATATTCTTATACTTTAAAACCAAACCAAACCAAACCTCTTGGCGAAACTGCCCATTTGAGAGCGTTAAGCCTGCCACAGCGCCATCTGCTAGCGCAACGTTTCCCAACCTTTTTCAACTTGCGGCACACTACAGGTGTAACTTGAATTCTCGCGGCACACTCATATAGATATTATTATTATTATTATTATTATTATTATTATTATTATTATTATTATTATTTGTAAATATAAAATACCGTGGTAATTTTTTTCTGTGATTACTGATATTCTTTTCACAGAGAAGAAAGCTCGATCACTTGTTTTCCTCCGTGGTAAATCATTATGCTTGTTTTTCATTCTAATTTAAAAATAGAAAACAATTACAATGAAGTATAGCACTCAGGTTTTTACAATACGCTTTCTTTTTCGAAAACTGTACCCAAAGAAACAAATCTCTTGTACTTTTAGAACACAAATGTAAGTCATTTGTATCCGTTTGCTTTGTCGAAAGGATTGAATGGTATTTTGAAATTTCAAGTTACGAAATAATCTGCAACAATAAAGAAGCAATAATGGTGATAACAATGATAACAAATACTTTTCTAACATTAAAAATGTACAGAACATTAACAGAGTATGAAACTTAAAATTATAAATTCATAGTGATGTGAAACACATATTTACATTTTTTTCTCATAAATATAATGTGAGACTCAATGTCTTGCAATTTGATTGTAATAGAATTAATAAGTTTGTTTCGATTTCCTTGCGGCACACCGGTTAGGAAACGCTGTGCTAGCGACTAGCAAGCACGTGGTCAGCGTGCTGTCCTAACAGGCGCATAAGGAGTTTTCTAGACCAAGTGGCCATCACGTTTTTTTCACATGACTCCCCAGTCTGCCTCACAACGCTCGGTAGACGCCGAAAGTTGTGAGGCATCGGTCAGGAATCGAACCAAGAACCATGTGGACACGAGTCCAACACACTACCACTCGACTACGGTGCTCCTATTCTTATACTTTATTTAACTTAATCAAGTCGAAAATAATAGGTTTGGTTATCGAAATCATGCCAGAAAGATAATTAAATTAGGGTTTTCAGGATACATTAATAAGTCACTTAATCTTATCAAAATGTTGCACATTGTATCAGTGTTAGAGCACAATGTAACTCAATTACATGCGTTCATATACATTCGAATTAAGGAAAGAAAATTTAAAACTCCCATCAACGAATACAACGAATACTAACTTCAATAGTATTATTACACAGAAATGAATTTTTATTTTAAAGTATGACAAAGCATGATATTAAAGTTAGTGTAAAGATGCCTCAACTGAAAACAGATGGCAGCACGTTCTCCTATCTCGCTAATGTAATTTTTCATGAAACAACAATACTGATGACAATTCAGTTGAAATCGTGATACGAATATTGAAATTTTACTCAAAGACAGATTCAATCGTTCTTCAGAGATTAATCTATGTATTTCTTAAAATTTAAGCAGGAACGTCAATTTAAGTAGTTTTTGTGTAGTTAGCAATCACATGTAGACAATCATTTATAAACCACTAATACAGTCATACTGTATCACAAATGAACTATGATAATTAATGCTAAACCAGGATTACCAACTACATGGAACTTTCAACCTTTACAAATTCTGACGAATGTTTCTGCTACTGTTATATTTTAATATTATTTTGATGCACATTAATACTATAATAAATATCACATTACTCAAACATTAATTTCTAATGATATTGATAAACCCAGGGTTGCTAACTGCATCGAATTGTTTCTAACTTTTGAATCTATGGCATTTTCGTGTGCTATCATAATATTCCTCATTTACATCAACTTGAAATAAAGAACACTTTCCACTTTCGACTCTATCAGCTCACCTGTCAGAACAATGGACAAACGTAAACAAACTGGCAGCTGAAAACTAACAATGGGTACCCCAACACATCTGCTTGGTTGAGCTGATTTTTGAGTTTAACGTCCCGTTCAGCAGCGAGGTTATATGAGATTGGACCTACTGATAAACGTGGAATCCGAACCACATGAGCTCCCGCCGGGAATCAAACCCGGATCTCCCACGCCAAAGGCACGTATGCTAACCGCTTAGCCACGAAGGAGCTCTTAAGGGTTAATTATTTTATTAATTGTTGAAAATAGTTCCATTTACACCCCAATAACATATTTTCAATAATAAAACAAAAGGCATCCACGGATTAATGTCTGATTATTGAATCAATTTGCCTTTGGACAAAGTTTCGAAATCCATATCTTCATTTTGACTGAATTATTGTGAATATTTGCTACTCCGTTAGAACTACCTATGGAGGATAGAAGACACATACTGCCATCTGTTGAAGAAGGGCAAACTTTTACACTGAAGTAAAGAATTTAGAAATCGGCTTTGATGCACACTAGCCATGGAATCACACAACAAAAAAGGCAAATATTATACCTGCACTCGACGTCATGGATTACCTCCCACCATTTCTTTTCTTAAGGCTATAGTAACGTGTGCTGTACTTAATTCACTCGCATACCAACAAGTTTACCATAAACACATTAACACATATACACAACACAAAAGTGAAAGAAACCTGTTTTAAACACTAGAAAGAAAATGGCGTAACACATACAATATCTGTGAAACTGGAATGGTCATTTGATGGATGAAAATTCTTAAAAATAAAAAATTAAAAATAAGAGTGTCCTTCATAACAAAGTTCCCTTCCTTAAACGCACAGTTAGTTAAATATCAAAATAACAAAAAATACACAAATGATCGAATTGAAATTCTTCATTTTATGAATTACAAGGAACAAGATAAAGATAACCAGTGGTGCCCACCCCCCTCATGTCCATGACGCACCCCCCCCCCTCAAATGTCTATCCATAGGTGTTCTTCCATGAAAAAATCTTTTCGATTAATTTTTACACCCCTTCAAACGTATTTATTTATAGATTTTTAACCCCCCCAAATATTTTAATGACGCAGTTTGCGTCATAGCCCCCCCCCCCTTGTGGGCACCCCTGAGATAACTATGTATCTTAATATTTACTTGAAGAATTGAATGAAATAGATTTTTACATGGAAGCATTCATAGCAGCTGCATGCATTGCGTTTCTGTCAATATTTTAAATATAGCATCTTATAAAACACTGTAAGCTGTAGTACAAATACTGAATTACATAATTTACAAAGTTCATTACTTTTTTTTTTCTAATGATCATAGCCTATGTCAAATAGTAATTTATAAAATATCTAGCATTCTTTCCTACAAAAAAACATACAAATTTGTATAGCATTTATAAAATTGCGTTGTTTTCCTTTTTTTATTTTTAAGTAGAGATTTTATTTTAAATATTTGTACAACAGTTAAAAAATACATTTTTATAAATGCAGTATCCATGAGCTAGGTAACCTGTGCACCAACCACAAAACCTTTTTCTACTGGTGTCCCCAAAGAAAACAAATTTTCTTCTGAGCAATGTGTGAAGTATGGAATTTGTGAAAACGATTTGTCCAATGTGCCCAACAACCTCTCTCTCACTGTTTCTGTTTTAATTACTTAGTCTTCGGAGTGGCTGCTCGCTGTCTCAAATTCTTCTTAGTGTTTTGATCAACTTCAGGCAATTCGTTCACGTCATCTTCCACATGGCGTTTATCTAAAAAGTAAATGAATAAATAAATGAAAAATAAAAAAAAAAAATAAAGAAAGCCTTTCATATTTCAGACACTTCCAATTTTCTACGCAATTCATTTATTCTATTAATCTATACTGCAAATAATAACTGTAGTAAATATTAACATTGATACCATCTTGAACATTTTGCTACGATTAACACTGCTACGATGTGTGATCAAAATATACTGTGAATAATTTTAATGAAAAAAATAAATTTAATCAAAAAATAAATTTAAAAAATAAATTTAATCAAAATTTAATCAAATTTATATAATCAAATTTAAATAATCGAAATTTAATCACAATTTATTTAAAAAATAAATTTAATCAAAAAATACGGTGAATAATTTTATTAGAAACAGGCTTTCCAATACTAATTTAAAAAATATGGGATATTACGACGAAAAAATATATGAGGTTCCGTGAAGCTGTGAAAAAGCAACGTGTCAATTATCCAATAGGTAGAAAAAAAAAAAAAAACATGAAAATTACAGAAATTGTTATATGAACATACATTCTACTCTAAATATAACTGAATGGGTAATTATCTCGTTGTAAAATTTTATAAGAGTTTCTTAGTGTTTACATACACAGATCACCAGTACTAAGCAACGACCATAAGGAAAGTGTAAAAAGGATCTGTATCAGAAAATCAGTGTTTGTAAGTATACGTTTCTCAGAAACGGTTTAATCCTTCTGTAACTATCATTTTCATGACATGCTTTTATCTTGTGCTGGCTGATTCCCCAGAAAATACTTACCCTGAAGTATCCCTGAAAGTTGTTCCGCGATGCGTTTGCACACAGGAGACAAAGTTAACCATCGGCTAGGAACATGACGCAGAAAGAAATGGCTTTCTAAATCCAAAATTCACTGGACAAAGAATTCAGTCCTTCCAACACTTGTAAGTTACTTGAATAAGAAGTCAGCTATCGTTAATGAAATGAATGAAAAATATTCTTTTGGAACTGGCAGAATAACTGACCTAAGGGAATAGGAGAAGAATACTTACGTTCTTCCTTCCTCTTTTTGGACACCTTCTTCTCTTGTTTGGGTTTCTTAGTTGCCGTCTGCAACGCTGCCTGCTCTCGCATCCTCTTCAAATGGAAAGTTATGAAATTCCACATCAGCCACGCCTGCAGGAGGCACACAGCTACCAGGGAATTAATTCTGAGAAAAGATAGATCAACACATTAGCTTTCAGCCTCGTAAAGTGGGAAACCATCCATGATATTCTCACGTATTTTCACCCGTAGTGTAAATCACAGTCGGGAGAAAAATGTTATATATTTTTTTAAAAAAAATTAATTTTCTGTTACAGATTGAAGAACCAGGGATTTATTTCTTGATCTTGGAGTTAGAAGAGACCAGAAGTGTCCACTAACAATATAATTCTAAATATTACTCTATGCTACGTGACTTTCGTAGGGGAGTTATAGCAGAAATAGGCTGAGAGAAATTTAACTACAGTTACATGATACATATAAAATATGACTCGCGTAGATTAGCTTCGGGGTTCAATCAGTTCGGTTGAGAAGCAAAGCAGTAGTCTTGGAATTTGTACTGTACATCTTCCGATGTCTTCGTCATGGATTTCTCCTGCTCATCAAAGGTTGGATCTTCTGGTCTCTTCTACCAAATATTATCTTTAAAAAGAAGTAACAATCTTTCTGTTTTCCTAGAATACGGATAAGTGTCTACTTGGATTTTCCAATAGGAAATGTTCAGGATTCTTAACATGTAATTGGAAATATCTCCCATTTAGGTCTTACTTTTTGTTTTGGCGTGTCGAAATCAACTACTTTCTCTCAATTTGTGTTTTATATATAATCAATAATCACAATTTAATTATCCTTGTATCCTTTCGTTGCATCATTTACATTTGCTCATTCAAGTTTCCTCTAATTGAAATTTAAGGTGTAAGTTATGAAGTAGTGACAGGCCTTTTGGAAAAACTGGTATTCTTCGCAGCAAAAATTTTTATTTCTTATTAACGGCAAATAGTGGAATTTTAAGTACACCACAGTCATTTCAAGAGCCTGATTTCTAAATAATCTTTGAACTTTTGAAGCGTTCGACTCTTCCTTGGATACAACTAGGAGTAAAAGTGAGCATCAGGAAGTATTAAGGAACAGATGCACCGGGAAATAACAGGAGATACACATTGTGTCATTGAAAACTGCTATCACTGGTTACTAGGTGTTTAATGGGGAAGTCAGCAGCGAGACTAGTAATCCCCGTCACGAAAGGTCAATAGCTAACGCACGCTAGTCATAATACAACTCAAAATAAAAACAATGATCAAAATAACTCTCCTAAGAATGTATGTGGATAGAATATAAGCTCGAGGAAACAGTAGAATCTAAATCTATAGATAATAATGACAATAAAACAGACTTAGTGAAAAACTTAAATGTGATATACAAGCGCGCTAGAATCATTTTATCTTGGCGATTAGTATAAGAATATGTTTGTCACTTGCTCAAAAAGAATAGACAATAGAGAAGTTAAATAACTACGGATCCTTCGTAATTTTATTTATTATTATTAAACTTATATTTCACTCATTTTTCTTCTGTCAGCTTCTTCAGAGGAATATCGCTTAATAAAGATTAAATCGAATAGGAATTCTCATGTTGGTTATTTGATCACTTTTCCACAAATATTCCACTGGAAACAACTTCTCAAAATTCACTGCAAAACTTGAACAAACTTCAACAATTAATTATAAAAATGCATTTAAAAGTTTATTTATATATATAAAAAAATCTCGCCATTGTAATTCATAGTAGCCAGCTCCTGTGGTTTATTTCTTAACCGGGATGATTCCAGCTTATCCCGGGATGACTGAACCTTGAATCTGGGGACAACGTACATATATCCTAAAAGAGTTTGTCGAGCAAGTTCCAAGTGACCCTGCCCCTTCAGGGCTGGAAATATATTGAACAGCTTGACCTATATGTCCTATATATCAAAGTACTCCGCATGACTAGTAGATTAAGAATACAATATGCACTACCCAATTATATCCTATATCAAGCTAATAAAACAAAAAAGTTTATTATTTCACTATAAATATCCTACATTAGTGAACCTATAAAGTTGAGAAAAGCATATCCATGGTATCCAGTCCACAGTAAGTCATTTGCTATCAACTAATGTGACTCATATGGCTACATGTAACATATTCAGTGTATTTCAATTTCTATATTTTTCCTTGATTTTACCTATATACGTTGTCAGATCAGTACGTTTGTTATATATTCGTCAACTGCTCATCTACAGTAGTTGCTTGATAGGTCACACGGTGTATCCACGTTGTATAGATTTTGAGTTACTAATTAAGTGAAAACTAGTCGTGACGGTAATTTGAGCTCATTAACTCGATCAGAAAAGCTCTTCCTTTGTAGCTATATAGATCCGATTAACCGCCTTCCAGGGTTTAAGCCCTCTCGTCACGACAAGGCTCGGATAATGAAAGGGAAGAAGGCTCCAGCTGGATGTTATTTGCTGGAGCTTGGCTTTTCTTTTTGAGCATGTGTAAGAGCAATGTAACTCACACGTCACGGTCCTGACAAGATGATACTGCCACAACTTGGCCTCTTGTTTTTAAGGTGTGAGGGCCACGTAACTCGCACTGCCTCACGATCATTCTACGGCGTGACAGAGGTTCTAATGTCTCGTGAAAGGGTTCTGTCATATTGTTATTCATGAAGAAGTGATAGAAACAAGTGGTTGGAGACAGTAGCTACAATGAATGAAGCACTTCTCCATGCAATGTTTATCGTCCGGGATCGAACATTTTGAAAGATATGGATCCTTTCTGTGCAAACAAAGCCAAGTCTCTTACTGACTGGCAAGGGATTGAGACGAGTTTTGAAACTTGCTCGACAAACCCTTTCACAAAATATATAGGTTGTCCCCAGATTCAAGTTTCATCAACCCGGTTTAGTCCTATGAAGTGAAAACAAAGGGAGGCTAAGAAGTTCATAGAAGAAAAGGGAGTGAAATATAAGGACAATAATAATAAATAAAATTACACAAGGCCGTAAAATCATTTAATTTCTTTATTATACGTACTTTACGTACACAAAATTGTAACTTACTTTGACGGAGTGAGCTTATTTTTGGCAGGCTGTTCGAATCCGCATACCAATGAAAACGCATCTTCTGGACAACATAGGTACACTCACGTCCAAAATGATTGTCGCATATCTATAACTGTCTTCTTGTAAGAATATAATTTGATAATGATGTTGCAGGGCACTTTTAATATTGATACTATGTGTATAATTGGGAAATGTATATTTGTGGTAAATTTCATAGGAAAAGAATTATAAATACAAAAATTAGAATGAGTAAAACAAAATGTTGCTAAATGGAGAAGAAAGTTTTGTATTCGTTTTATTGTTCTTATTTATTGCTCTTTTGACATTAAATTTGCGACATACATGTCTTTACCGATTATACACATACTAACATTATAAGAAATACCGGGCGAATTCGTGATCAAATTATATTCCTAGAACAACATATTTATAGACATGCGACAATAATTTTGGACATGAATGTACAGTGAGCTCAATGTTGAAACAGGATCACATAAGCTCCCGCCGGGTCTCCAACGACAAAGACATGTATGCTAAATATATAGCAAACGAGGGAAGTTTACACCTTCAGTCAACCGCTGCTGAATTGAATACAGTCTGTACTGTCAAGAAGTTAACATCCTCTCTTTGGTTCCAGATTCTTTATGAACGTTCTGTCTATAAAGAATGTTCTATGAACATGCTCTCTTCGTGGCAAAGCTAGAGTTATCGGCATTTGATAAGTCCATATGTCAACAGGTCTCGATGAGTCCATATGTCTTATGACCCCAATGATAACATTTTATAAAATAAAGTATTCAGTATGCATTCTAATAACGGATACTCACCTAACAACCTGAGTATTGAAGTTCCCAGTGACTGAATCGAATCCTTGGTTTTCGCTCAAAGAAAGACCGTACCAGAAGGTGAGAACGGATAAAATGATGGAGCCAAGTCTTACAAGCACAAACACAACGTTTGCAACCAAGAATCCAGCTGTAACAGAAACATTTTTTTTAAACATATATTTAGTTTCATTCACAACGGTTTAAACTATTTCATTTAGGCTTATCTTACTCTAATTCACAGACCGCTATTGATGGAGTAAAAGCTTCTTTAAAATACAATATTAAGCAACTTCAAGCAGAAGTGGTAAAAAGCAAAAAATAATAGAAGAGCTGGAAAATGAAAATAATTATTTACTGTTATCTATAAAATTTTCTGAAGTCTGTACCAAGCAAACAAATTAATGTCTAATACTGGTGTAGCGATCTTTAATACGAACTTTTCTTTTTTTTGCAGAACATTCATTTTGGGATAATCCAAATGAAATCGACAATTTTGAGGTCAAAGGTTGCTGACAAAATTAATTAATTTTTTAAATTTTTAACCTAGCTTTGTACCGCATTCAGAGAGCTGAAAACGAGTATTCATTTATTTTTTTGCCGCGTAGGATTGTTTGTAGCAGCCATTTTGTTTAGGTGCGTGCGCGTATTTCGCACTTTTCTGAAGATTATGTTAAACGCTGTAACTTTTCAGGTTTACAATATAATGAGTTCAAACCAAAACCACATGAAAGATAATGGAATGGATAATATTCTATGTTCTGTACACATTGAGATGTACTTTAGAACATCGAGAAAAAACACTGAACACTGAGGTTGGAAACCTAGAATTGGCCATTTTGGAATGTACATTTTGAAACGAAATAAATGAGATTCACCTTCAATTTTTTGTCTACATAGAGACTAGATAGTAGACAACGTTCCAAACAAGTTTCAGATCTGAGAACCATATATTTGATGTTTTTGGAAATGCTTAAATATTGCGAATTTTCGAAGATCGAGCACTTTCACCATCAAATATTTCACGAAGGACAAGTGAAAAATCCCAAATTTGCACAAAATAGACGATAGTTATGCAGTAACAAGTGGGTAAAACTGTATCACTTGGACTTGAGTAGTTTCTGAGTTACAAGTGTTCCAATGATGTGAAATTCGCGATTTTAACAGCTGAACAGATATACAGGTTTTGTGTTGATAGTATCTCAAACACACAATTTATTTATATTTCCAGTAACAGTGCACTTAGCAAGAAATTCGAGATTTGCTACTCTTAACAGAATTATCAATATCAGGTTATATCCCAGATTTGTACCTCTAACGCAAACGCAAATCAGATGTTATGAATACTCTCAATCAGACGAATTTACTGATTGCAGTACTTAAGTACTTCCAGAACACAGCATGTTGTCATTTCCACCCAATGATGCCGTATTTACGATGAGAAATTGTGGATTGGGAAAATTGAAGATATCAGTCACGAAAATAACGATCTTTTGTTCACGTTTTCCATCCCCATGGACCAAGAACCTTTTTTAAACTATCTACGAATGACAAAGTGTGGGTGCTTATCACTAAGGTTCTGCAGAAACTCACCCACAGAGTTTGCAACTCCTACAGGTCGTACTTTATATATCAAACTCTGTACACAAATTAGTCAACCATTTACCTCACTGATGTCTTAACAGCAGCGCTATAGGCAGAAAACAAATAACAGACGCGTTTCCGTTCTTTCGCACAAAATATGATTCACAAATCATGCACACTTTACCCATTTAACATTACTGTCGTGTTATATTTACTCTTGTTACAAAATTTATATCCATGCCAAGGCGCTGCATGATATTAAGTCCTAGTTAAGAAAAAAACAACATATAACTCAGAAACTACTGAAGTCTCAGTGATGCAATCTTACCCACTTGTTACTGCACAACTATCGTCTATTTTGTGCAAATTTGGGATTATTCACTTCTGTTCTTCCTGAGATACAGAGGATAGACAAAAAAAAAAAAAAAAAAAAAAAAAATCTAAAAACACTTCATACAGGACACACAAGTTTGGCCCTCCACTGTACAACACGTGTTGCGGTTGCCGATCGTTTTTATTTTTTTTTTATTATTATTATTATTTTTTTTTTTCTATGTGTCATGTGGACCTTCCTCTTCAGTCAGCAGTAACCAGTTCACCTGTGAGTGTCGTAGTGTGAAAGTGGTGCAGTAAAATGGGCGACCTGACAAGACTTCCAAAGAGGCATGATGTTGGTGCCCCTCTGGTTGGAGCTTCAGTGGCAACAGTGGCGAACATTGTGGGGGTATCGAAAGGCACTCACCCATTGTCACTCCAATGTCACGAGGGCATACACAATTCATGGACAAACGACGTCTGCAAAGCACAACAGTGGTCGAAAGACAATCCTGTCAGACAGGGACCAGAGGGCATTAAAACGGATTGTAGCAGCTAAAAAGAAGACCCCTACAATGAAATTACGTCTTAACTCAATTCCGGCCTACAGAACCCGGTTTCATCTAAAACAGTGCGACGGGAACTTCATAAAATGAAAATTCATGGCAGGGCCACTATCGCCAAACTCCTGGTCACAGCAGTAAATGCGAAAAGGCGTATCCAGTGGTGCAAGGACCACAAGGCGTGGACTCATGAGCAGTGGAAACACGTAATGTGGTCCGATGAATCGACCTTCACCTTGTTTTCAACAACCGGTTGTGTTTACGTATGGAGAATACCGTCGCAGGCCTATGATACAAACTGTCTGCTCCCAACTGTAAAGCATGGGGGTGGTTGTTACACTATGGGCAGTGATATTGTAGTTTTCTGCAGGTCCTATCATAGCCTTGCATGGAATGATGAATGCTAAGGCGTATGAGGCCATTTTGGAGGATCAGGTTCTACCCATGGAACAAATATTGTTCCCTGATGGTGATGACATCTACCAAGATGATTTGGCACCCTGTCACGCTGCCAAAACTGTGAAATCATGGTTTGACGAGCATGACCAGGAGCTATCACACCTCCCCTGGGTCCCACGATCACCAGATCTGAACATCATTGAGCCATTGTGGTCTGAGTTAGAAAGGCGTGTTCGGTCTCATTACCCTCCACCAGCATCCCTAAAGGAACTTATAATGTTTACTCCATAGGATGGTGATCCAGATAGAGCAAGCATTATATTTGATAGTCGTAAATAGGACGTTTGCTCGAGCGTTGACGATGAAACAAGTTATCCGAAGAAAGCTCCTTTCAACGCCAGCCACACATAAGCAAAAATTCTACGTACAACTTTTAGAGACACAAAATATTCAGCATCATAATTTCGGAAAATTAATGAATTACACACATAATTAAAAGTAAATTTTGCACCATGTACTCAATAGACAGCCACGAGGCGTAGGAGATGACATGCACAATCGCAGAAAATACTCGTCAATCGATTTGAAAATTTTAATTATATTGATACTTACATTGCTTCAAACAAGGAAATAACGATTAAGAGAATAATAATAATGGATGTGTATTAAAACGTGAAAAATAATTCGATTCTGTTAAATGTAGAACATTATTACGCAGTGTCTTGTTGCAGCAGGGTAGAAGAAGCTGTTATATATCCGTCCTGTTTGCGCCAAGTAAGTGTCTCCCGCTAAATCTCTTCAGCTCTCGCTGTTCGCGTGGGTTTCACGCGTTAAATGACGTAAGAGAGGACAGAGCTGTGATTGGCTGAAGAAGTGTTGATCAAGGTCACTCCGCCCACATGCGTCCGATGAGTGAGAACACAAACACACTCACACATATAGAAACGTCGTCTGCTAGTATATGCTAGTCCTTTTAAATTAAAAAGAGAGTTAAACTGCTTGAACTGCATACAGCCAAAATAATGAATAAATGAGTTTATGACAAACTGGAGCATGTTTTGGAGGAACAATGGTACAAAATTCCACACACCACGATTCAGGAGATGTATACGTCCATTCCACGTCGGATTCAAGCTGTTTTGGACGCAAAAGGAGGCCCCACACCATACCAGGTATGCTTTTCATACTTTTGCAAATGTTTTAGATTTTTTTGTACAACCTCTGTATTTGATGGTGAAAATACACCATTTTCGAAAATTCGCCATGTTTAAACATTTCCAAAAACATCAAATGTATGGTTCTCAGATCTGAAACTTGTTTGGGGCGTTGTCTACTATCTAGTCTCTATGTAGACAAAAAATTGAAGGTGAGTCATTTATTTAGTTTCAAAATGTACATTCCAAAATCGCCATTTCTAGGTTTCCAACCTCAGAGTTCAGAAGTTTTTATTATTATTATTATTTATTTATTTTAACGTTCTAAAGTACGTCTCAATGTGCACAGAACATAGAATGTTGTCCATTCCATTATCTTTCATATGGTTTTGGTTTGAGTTCATTAGCTTTAAAACTTACAGCGTTACAGAGTTACAGCGTTTAACGGAATCTTCTAAAAAGTTCAAAATACGCTCCGGCGCGTATACAAAATGGCCGCTACGACAAAACCCGCGCGGCTAAAAAATAAATGAATAACAGTTTTCAACTCCCTGAATGTGGTATAAACTCAGGCAAAAAATTAAGAAATAACTAAATTTTGTCAGCAACCATCGATTTCATTTGGATTGCCCCTGTTATTTTGTGCAATGGACTTAAAAAGAAAGAAAGAAAAAAAAGTGTACTAGTTTTCATTTTTGCATTTTCTTTCATTTTACATTACAATAGACTCTTTGTTGATGTTTGAAGCTCATCCGTGGGAACTAGAGCGATAACATACTCTCATAGACTTTGCTTATACGTCACGATAATGTTTCAGTCAAAGAGAGTACAGGTACAGACGAAATTAACAAAAATTTCGTATGAAACGAGGGTTTCGAGAGTACTTTATACGCCTGAGTTCCAGACCCGTGGGTGGTGCGTCGTCTAAAAGCGGAAAGAACGACGCGTCATTGCTCCAGATGGAATAAAAATTCATTTTGTTTAAATCACATACAATTTGCATTGTAACAGCTTTCGTGTGCGGATAGCTTTATATGCATTCAGGACTCTTAAGTTCGATTCCCGAGATTGTTTATTACGTTTGTGCCTTTTGTCATCCGTAGTAATCATAATACTAGATGCTAATTTTATGAGGCATTAATATATAAGGATAATAGTAAGGAATTACTTTTTGCTTTTAAGCGCTTTTATTATGCTGATGTCACCAGATCCTGTTAAAATTAATACGCAACTGCGAAGAAAGTATACTCTTTGAAGTTAAAATGAAATAATGAAAGTCGGTACATCTATGTTGACGTTACGAGTTAACATAGACAACATACATATGAACGGGTCGAGTTGAGAAACACCACCTTTTAACGTCGGTAAAACATCTCTTAGGCATAGATAAGGATTTTCTTTACATCTCACGATTTAGGCTGGTAATTAACCTATTTAAAACTTAACAATTAAGTTAATTACATTTCATAATTTTTAATTTAACTACGTTCTTCAGGAATTAATGTGTAATTGACAAACGTTTACAAACGTTCGTAACAATTACATTATTATTATTATTATTATTATTATTATTATTATTATTATTATTATTATTATTATTATTATTAAGTAGGTAATCAAACACCACGCGAAATGGATATTCTACAAATACTTCTACTCGACTTCATGGACACTCCATGAAAGTAATAATCAGGCTTTTCAGTGAACAAACTATAAGTTGAAGCATGCGTAGCGTGCTTTACCATTCGATTCAACTAGCATTTGTGTATGTGTATTCATCCGACTGTCCCACGATAACACTAGAATGCACCAAAGTGTTTTTTTAGTTTTTTTATTTTTAATTTTATTTCCTCATCGCAAAAGCTCTACCGTAGCTGAAAAAAAAAAGTGGATCCGACCATAAATCTTGGAAGGTTTAAATTTTCTGATCGTCTTACACACAATTTTATTTTACGGTATTTTGGAAGGTTTCACGAAAGCCTAAAATATACTAAATAACTAGTTGTTTACAATTTGATCCTACATTTTTACGTTCAATTTCGCGTTAACGTTAAGAAAACAATGTAACTTTAATCTGTTTTCACAGATTATCCAACTAAGGACTATTCCATAATCCACAAAAGCATATACAGATAAAGACTACCTAAACAGTCACACTTATTACCCATTACTTAACGAACCTTAACACAACCATCACCATATAAGCCATTTCTCCTACACTGGATTACAGAACCAAAATTTGCAGTGCTTGAGAAAGAGCCAATGAAGATCAATTAGTCAATTTACTCCACAGAATCTTACCTTTGCTTCCATTTTCCGCTTTGTCTGCGAAGTAGATGAGCCTCGCAGCATGGAACAACGCTTCCGAGATGTAGTGTAAAACCAGCAGACAAATTCCTACTCGATTAAAACTAAAAGAGGAATTAAAGAATTAGCGTCTATGCATTGAATGAAAGCAATAGTATGATGAGACGCACAAACTGTGACTCGCGCTATTTCTTATCTGATGGTAGAAGTAAGGTTTTACATGAGATAAATGGGGAAAATACCACACTTTATATCACGCTAGTTCCTATATTACTTGAAATTCATAATTATATATATACAAAGAGAAATATGCACTACTGGATCGAAATTCAAACCCGGGTTTCCGGCTTACTGTCCCATGCGTTAACCATTACGTTACCCTGTTCACTTCCTTAGCAGCCATCTGGGTAACATAGGGGTTAACGCATCAGCAATGTAAGCTGGAGACCCAATTCGAATTCCGATGTTGAGTGCATTTTGAAGTTTTAAAATCGGCTGTACAGTATAATCTTTATTTTAATAAATAAACATAAACTATGAACAAAACTGATTCTTAGAAACTTGTCTAGTAACAGTATTGAATAAATATTAGACAAAGAAGTTAAGAGAAACTATTATATTAGTATTTTGTGTGAAGGTCACAGACTCAAAACTTAGAAATACATTCAATATTATAGTAAAATATACTGTATGTGACACACAACATTTCAGTTTCTTAACAGAGCCTTCCTGTGACAGTGATTTTTTCCCCTTATTCAATTCCTTTGGCTTCGTCTCATATTTTTATTTCTTGCAGCTGTGGTCGTCTGCAGTTGTGCTTCAGCTGTGTCTCTTCGCGGGTGTATTCACCCGTTCTCTCTTAAGACGTAAAAGGAGAAAGCGGGTGAATATATATCAAGATGACCATCGCAAGAAGTGAAAGTGAAGAGGCGAACCACGGAAAAGAAATAATTTCCGTATCTTACATATAAAGCTGAAGGTATGTATGTATGAATGTTTGTTCCATACACAAATATACAAGTTGGCTTGGCATATTTCGGAAACTGGGGAACAGGCCTTAGTAATTAGAATGTGCTTCTTGTGCGTAGTCAAAGAAGGGAGGTGGAGGGGGGTTCAAAAGTATGCCAAAAATAACCCATTTCACCAGCCGCTTCCCTTCTATTTGCGTAAGTCTTTACGGGTACAATATGTATCAATCACTTCCTTTACTGTGAGTGTCTTTAGGCATTAACCTTCTTACAGGTTAGTCTGACTGATCCAAACCTTTAATTTCATCTAGTGTACATGTATACTTAATTATATTGCGAAGAATAGAGTATATGGATTATATATTTTTATATAGTCAGTCATCAGCCGGTTGGATATAAAAATATGCACACTATTAAATAATTTTAGTAGAACTATCGTGACGTAACTAACGCAATAACAACAGACTAATTCTATTTGACCAAATATCCTACATGTGCTTCTTCCCTCTTTCATAGCAATCTAGTGCAACTATCAGCAAATCGTTGGATTTCTGGGCCGGTAAAATCTCACAGGCACTGTTCGGGACATGAGAGTGGTGATCACAATTTGGGAAGCTACGGGAGGAGACAGCCCAAGAGCATGCAGAGAAGAAGTGACACCAGGTTCACCATGACAAGCAGATTCAGCAACGTGGATGTGAAGATGATCCTGAACCCACAGCCGATTGACTAGGCTATCAGCCTGAAGTGTCGCTCTGACAGAGGCATCCATGTTAAAACCGGAACCATGCAGATTCTGTCGCTGGATATCGAAGCCGTCTGTCGAGCCAGAGCCGTCTAAACCTACGGTCACAGTGCCTCCGATCCGTCGTCAGTCTGTCTTCTTGTGGGATACAATATGGACGAGGAATTACTGCTATTAGAAAATCCTGTGTTAAAAATATTACTTTTAGAGGAAGATAGGAGCGAATATGTAAATACTATTTTTCAAGAAAGAGAGAAATATGGCGACTTTCACACTCTATTTCCAAAGTTGGTGGAACAGCTACAGAAGTTTTTTCAGTACTTCAGAATGGAACAGGATTCATTTTGGCACATCTTACAGAAGATCCAAGGACGCATAGAGAAGCACAGTAATTTTCGAAAATGTATATCAGCAGAAGAACGGCTTGCTGTAACATGTAAATGGGAGTCTCAATACCTGCGATTAGTTGTAAACCACCCGCTAGTCTGGCGTAGTCTGACGACAAAAACAAAATAATTTGTTTCCGATTGGTGGTCGATAGAAGTCGGCCGTAGTCGCCAGACCATGTCGGCGCCAGTCTGATTACGTACACTTCTCTCAATGCATTTGTTTATTTCACCGATGTCGTCAGAGTATGTCAGACTAAAAAAATCGGTGAAAGTCGGATCCACTGTGACCATAGGCTAAGACGACTAATCCACGAACAGGACAGAGCTACGAGAAAGATAAAAATAAATATATATATATATATATATATATATATATATATATTAACTTTTGGATCCCCTTCTACTCTTCCACCCTCGTTTATTTTCTTCTATAAGTCTTTTCTTTTATTCGTAGTCTAAAAAGAGAATTAACTCAGTCTCAGTTGTAGGATCTAGAACTAGGAGTATCACTACGTTTTCCTGTAAGACCTAGAATTAGGGAGTATCAGTTCATTTCCCTGATTATCTCGTTTAAGTGAGAGTAATAGAGCTCTCTACCTGCACAATATTTCAGTTCGGAAAAAAAAAAAAAAACACTAAATATAATTTACAATCATACTTCTCGACGTGCCAGTCCTTTTTGTTCTTGGTGTTCATTGTTGCGAAGTTCATAAAGAAGAGTTTTAATTTGTATTTAGTCTCAGTGTTAAAAATGCAATTAGGTACACAAGGATATTGACATAAATTTAAAGTTACGATTTACAGACTCAAACTTTCTGTAAATAAAAGATTCATCCCTGAAGACTGCTACAGTATAGGAAGTGCTTGAAATATATTAGAGAAACCATGACTTACACAAATATATATATATATAACTAAAAGAGGGAGAAAAGCGAAACTTTGCACAAAGCAACTTTAAGGAGGGGAACATCGTTTTGTGTGTTCAGCAACACTACCCGGTAAAAAGTGTTGCCATCCCAGTATAGTTATATTTTCTCAAATGGCACTACGTCAGATTATTACATATTTCAAATCAACGTGTTAAACGAAAACTTAAAATACTACATTTAGAATTCAGTGTTGCAAACTAAGGATGTTACAGTACCACAAACATCCAAAATTTGGAAGCCTATCACACATACAGCACAACGGAGATGGACAAGACAATGAACATCTGAAGTACCTTAGCGTTCAATACTATGATCATGGTATGACTTGTTTTGAATGAGTAGCAACGAAGTTACAAGGGTTTGAACATTTGATTTTTTTTCGAAAGCTTTACTTCGAAAACATGCTTAGTATAAGTATAATATCTAATTACTTGTGTGGTTTGCAATTGGCAAACACATAATTTTCCCGTTTACAGCACTTCGATATCTTAAACCGTTCCGGAGATATGATAAACATTGATAAAGTTCGCAACACAGCTGAAAATGGTGTATTTCTGGACAATATTTAAACTCATTGTTGTTTTCCTCTTCTTTTACCTCCCATTACGGGAATAACTTTTAGTAGGTGTAATTACAAGTCTTCGCAATTACACGATTTAAGCAGTGTTGCAAACTTCAGCAATGTTCATCGTACCTCCGGAACGGTTTGAGATATCGAAGTGCTGTAAACAGTAAAATAATTTACACATCCATTGTAAACCACACAAGTAACTAGCTATGATACTTATCTGAGCACTTTTTCGAAATAAAGCCTTTCGAAAAAATTCAAATTTTCAAGCCCTTGTCACTTCGTTGTTATTCATTCAAAACAAGTCATACCATGATCATAGTATCCAACGCTAAGATACTTCCAATGTAAATTGTCTTGTCTACCTCCGTTGTGCTGTATGTGTGATAGAGGCTTCCAAACTTTGGACGTTTGTGATACTATAGCATCCTTAAGTTTGGAACATTGAATTCTAAATGTGGTATTTTAAGTTTTCGTTTAACATGTTGATTCGAAATATGTAATCATCTGACGTAGTGCCATTAGAAAAAAATATAACTTTATACTGGGATGGCAACACTGTTCACTGAGTGATGGTGTTGAATACGTAAAATGATATCCCCTCCTTCTACAGTGAAACCTGTCTATGTTGGCCACCATCGGTTCCATCGCAAAGTGGCCAACTTACAGAAAACAAGTGTGATTGGTGTATTTTTAGAATAGGATTTCTAGTATTACTTGATTGTAAAATTTTAATAAGCAGTGGGAGGACAGCTACTTATAAATAATGTATATAGAGTAATCATAAAAATATACAGTACTAGAAAATATTACTATAGTATGTTTAATATATGTGCATACCTTTCTCTTCCTGAAAACTAGTTTGGTACATTGGATTATTCGGATTGAAAACACAACAACACAAACAGCCATGAAATAGAAGCGTATGTACGCAGTTCATTGAAACTGATATTATAGCACACTAAGTTATTCAGACTGAAAACAAGAAAAGCTAAGTTATAAATTGAGAAATTCATATGCAATTTATATGACTTCTATTCAGTTGTTACTGAATGGTGGTTCATTCTAGACGTATTCGTTTTATTCTTTTTGGCAGATATGCACATTCTAATATTGTAGTTAACTACCTCTTGTTTAACGAGCTAGAAGTGTTTCCCTCGGAGCAAAAGATGTTTTGAGAAAATCTTGAGAGAATTCATATCTCAAAAACTCCGCTATCTTTTGACGAGCCGACAGGTGCCAATAGTTGACAATTGAGTTGGTTGGTTTTAACTTTGAGAATTTTCCGGCATTACTAAAGCTCCCACCGATGAGAGGAGCTGATATAGCTAATGGTTTAACAAAACAGGCAGGTAAACAAGTACGTACAACCATTTCCTGAATTTCTGAACGTGCTTTTTCTTATTCACATCTTCCTTCACCACCCCTTTAATCAGGGTAGTCTTCTGGCCATTGACCTCCAAGAGCAAATCGCGCCAATCCTTGCTTCTTTCCTCCAGTCACAAATACAGAACATCTGCCTCTTATATGGGAATACGAAAGAGTTAAGAAAAATAACAAAACGGTATTTTGCGTGGCCAAGCTACGCAGGTAAATTTATCATTATCATCATAGGATAAACATTGCTTCAGTGTGGGCAACTTCCAAGATAGATAGGTGGCCAACTTATAGAGTAGTAAGTAACGAATGTCTTATGGGAAAATGCAGGTTCAAGACGAATGAGGCCAAGATAAGCAGGTGGCCAACTTAAAGAGGTCGCCAAGTTGACAGGTTTCACTGTAGTTGCTTCATGCAAAGTTTCGCTTTTCTCCCTCTTCTGGTTTCTCAGTCATCACGGATGTTCCAGATAAATTTTACACCCTGTATATTTTATATATATAGTACAATTTACGTAAAACTAAATCTGTTATATTTTAAGCTGACGTGTGTTTGAACAGTTTTCGAAAATTACGCTTATAGAGTACATTTGTTTTATCTTGGCACGCTTCCCGCCTAAAGGATAAATCTGTCTGCAACACGTTCTTGCCACGCGTTCAGGGTTAGTACAATACGATGAATTCTCAACTCCTATTTATGGTATGAAATAGGAACAGAAGTTTCTGGGATATCATCATTCTATTGTCACATTCTCAATCCACGAATCATAGAATCATACTTTATTGTACCCAAATGCGGAAAATCTGTACTGTTTCCTTTTTTTTTTTCTTTCTTTCTTTTCTTTCTTTTTTTAATGAAACCTCATTGAAGATTTTCATTTTAGAATACACAATTTATCCACATATAAAGATCTCAGAAAACGCCGGTACTGGAAAACTGTTCGGAAAGACAGTTGCAGTTTGCTTTCACTACTTTTAGGGAGGCAAAGGTCAAATTCCAAGGTCATCATCTCCCGAGGACCTTGCTTGCCCTTCGCCGTCGTCTTGGCTATCTTTTGAAAAAAAATGAAATGAAATCTTTGAGTTTTACGTCCCACGATTATGCCGGTTAGGCTAAAGGAGACGGTGATGATGACAGATGAGTGAAATGGTGGAATGAAGAAAGTGGGAGGAAACGGGAGAACCCCGAGAAAACCCACGAGCACGGTGTTTGTCCACCACAAAGTTCACTTGGCGGGGGCTGGGATTGAACCCGGGACCCCAAGCACCAGAGGTGAACGCTCTACCACTGAGCCACCGCGCCCCCTGGCTATCTTTTGAATCAAATAAGTTAATAACTAAACAATTAGAGAGTTCATCCGGTAGTTTGCCCTTTTCCCAATAAAATTCTTCTTCGCGTTTGACAAGTTCTACCTCCCTCCTTCGTCTTCAGGGGGTCACTGAACTTGCGCCTCGGACAGAAGCGTTTCAACAGCAGAAATTTTAAATGTTGTATTCCGTTTTGACACATAACCCTTAACTTGAGCCCATATTAACCCTATTGGATTAAAATTACTATGGTACGGTGGTAATCTAATACCAATATGTTCTTTAGATTTTGCTACAGTATCTATTTCGTATTCTCGCCTTTCCTCCCGGTTTTCAATAATCTACAAACGCTGCCAAGCACCACACCACTTACAAATCACTGTAACACATTTCTTCGCACGTTGTTACTTCAACTACCCGACAAATAGCAATGACCTCAATTGATGGGCTGGCTAACTACTAACGTCACCTACACGACGAAACCAATAAGACGTCTATTGGATTAAAACGTTTACCTGAGTGCTCGCAGAAAGTACTTTAAAGGCTAACCAAGTGCACTGGCGGAAAGTATGCCAAGATAAAACAAATGTACTCTAAAGGAGGTAAAAAAAAAAAAAAAAAAAAAAAAAAAAAAGAAAAAAAATTGCCGTAGCTCTTTCCCTGCGCATGCAAATCGACGTTTCTTTTATCATGGGAAAAAACTGAATCCATTCAAATGAATTTTGGAATATTTTATTCGGGTCGAGCTGAAATGAAATCTGAGTTTTACGTCCCACGGTTATGCTGGTTAGGCTAAAGACGACGGTGATGATGAGTAATGAATGAAATGGTGGAATGAAGAAAGTGAGAGGAAACGGGAGAACCCCGAGAAAACCCACGCACACGGTGTTTGTCCACCACAAAGTTCACTTGGCGGGGGCTGGGATCGAACCCGGGACCCCACGCACCAGAGGTGAACGCTCTGCCATTGAGCCACCACGGCCCCCTCGGTCGAGCTGAGTTTTTATCATTTGACTTCCATTTAAATGCACATCCTAAGGGGAGAACAGGAATTCAAACACCTGCACATTTTCCATAAACCGTTCTTTCCGTGTGAACAACGGGTATTATAGCTTTCAGCTAGTTGACAAGGGGAAGGACCATCCGCACTTAAATTCTGAAGAGAAGTGCGACGAAACAGAAACGTTAGACACACACACACACATTACATATTTTTACATATACAGAGGCGGCCCGTCATAAGGGGCCCAATGGGCCCGGCCCTTCCATCGTTTTTGTATTAACATAGAGAAATGTATGTATCTTAAGTTATCCTGCTAGTATTGTTGCTATAATTTCCCTCTGAATCAAAAACAGTAGTTCTGACTGCTTCAAATCAGTTTTTCCATGTACTACTTACCCTTACGGGCATGCTATTCACGTACAAAGTAAAGGGGAAAAGGGCATGAGCTGTTTCAGTGTGGACTTAGTATCGTCTTGCATTTACTCGTGAGTCGAACAACGTGAAAACCCAGCTTGAATGTAAGTGGCATGGGCCAAGAATCGTAGGCCCTCATCGCACGATTACACTCGACCCCTTCCGAACGAAAAGGTTTGAAAAGCTTGCTTGTTATCAAAATTTGCTTTGTCTGTAGAGGTTGTTCGTGTGGTTGTGCGAAAAAAAAAAAAAAAAAAAAAAAAAGCGTGCTGTTAGAAAGTATTACGCGCGTTTTCACACAAATAGTGAATCCTCAGACGTTTTCCACTTTTAAACACTCCTTCCCGGAAAATGACGTAAGTTTTATTCCGTCCCTATCCGATACTGAACAAATAAAAGCTCAAATCCAAACTATCGGTCGCATACAGCAATGATATTCTTTGCGCAATTTACACCAGTAATTTATTATTATTTCTGCGTGACAATGACTTAACAGATACATTTTCTGAGATGTCAAAACTGGTGGACATAGTATTGACAACACCTGTAGCTACAGCAAAATTAGAACGTTGTTTCAGTACATTAAAAAAGATGAAGATTTGTCTAAGGAATTCAATGACCAAAGACAGACTCAATGTACTAACAATGTTGTCTATAGACAAAGACTATATTATCACAATAAAGGATTTCAACACAAAAAAGTGATCGAGAAATTTTCCAGTCTTAAGCATAGAAGAGCAGAGTATGTTTAGGGCTGGATTAAGGGATGAGGGGGGGGGGACGCCGCTTAGGGAGTTTATAGCCCCGGGCTTCCAGGTGTACAGGGGTCTCCACTCTGATCGAAATGTCAACTAGCTATCTAAAAGAATCATTAAGATACAATCATCACCATAAAATAAAATATGATCAAAAATATAAAAAATATTGTTTTAACTATCCTACTGTACTGTACTACCACAGAAATGCATTAGGTGAGGTCACCAGGGGCCACATATTTTTTCTAGCCCCGAGCCTCCAAAATGGGTTGATCTAGCCTTGATTAGGAGAGTACCATTTATTACAGAAAATATTTTGTTACGTTGTTGCCCTATGATTATACTTAATGTGTTAGTATGATAAGTTTTACTGACTGCAATTTTTTACTTTTTAAGGAATTCACTTAAGGTTAGTGTAAAGAGACAAGTTTTGCCGATAGATATCACTACAGTCTTCGTATCTCTCCCATGTACTTTTTACCTTTCACGAAAATTTACAATTTCTTTTATAAATTTCAACCTAGAGACTTCAAATTTTTAGAGAAGGAACTTCATAACCTATTAAAGGGAACAATTCGTGCCGATTTTTTATTTAGAATTTTCTTCATTGTTGAAACAATTCCATTGTTAAAGGTTTGGATATCCATTTCAACAATGGAGAAAATTTTAAATAAAAAATCGGCACGGATTATTGCCTTTGACAGATTATGAAGTTCCTTTTCTATAAATTTGAAGTCTGTAGGTTGAAATTTGTAAGAGAAATCATGAATTTTCGTGAAAAAAAAAAGAAAAAAAATACATGGGAGAGATACGAAGACAGTAGTGTCATCTATCGGCAAAACTTGTCCCTTTAAACCAACCTTAATAATCAAATAACAATAATACTATTTCAGTTGTGGTAATAGTAGTAACCATAAAGTATTTGTCTTGAGGCTTGGCCCTCTCTACCTTTTATTCCACGAACCGCCACAGTATATAATATAATATTATATATATATATTCTATACCATTGCATATGTATTTTTAACTCTTGAGTGACATAGAAAATGGAAACAAAATAGGATAATGTAATATTTGTATTGTACTTACTTTAACAAATAGGCTGCAAGCACAAACACGAGATGCAACGTTGCATAACGTATTCTGGCGCCCATTTCTTCCCGTTTGATCTTCTGGAAATAGAGCTCCGGGTAGCAGTGAAGCCAATAAGATATTTGGATGATGAAAAAGAATTTAAACATAAAAACCATTCGGTCATGAGGATAATCTTCCCACAACGACGAAATGTTTAATACGAAGTTTTCCCTGCAAGAAACAAGAAAAATAAGTCTCCTTCATGTTGTTATGAAAGACATTACAAGCAGATGTGGCAACTGACTGCCAGACTATGCGATTCAATACTGAAAAGGGGAATCTGTAGCTCCGCTGCAATAGATGGATAAGGTGAGATGTTATTGGGGATATAAATTCATATGAAAAACAGTTTCTCGCTATCTTACAATTATTACTACAGCCCGGATTTATATGCAAAATGCATGCTTATAGCAGCGTGCTGAAACGTATGGAAAGTTTTTTTTTCTTTCCGATGGACTTGTAAGAAATCGTTTGACACGCATATGATAGCGCATATAAGTGCATATTTTGAGTGAATTTCGATGTGCATGCATATTTCATAAACTTTGCAGGATAGTGCATATTTTCGAATTTTATTGCTGCATACTAGCATATTTCAGAGTATATCACAAAAAAGTAGGTTATATTTAAAGTGAACTGAATCACTTTGTAAACGTAGATATAGAATATATATTTTTTTTAAAAAAAGCGTTGAGTTTGTTGCTCATAATCCTAGGTAAATTAACTTTCGATTGCTGGTAACACTGCGTCAGAAAAACTTTGACAAGCATTAGGAAAAATCCCGGGTTAAAACAATCTGTGACATTGCAAATGTACTTAATGGTGAAAACATGGAATTGATTGGAAGAGGACCTAATACAGAAAGACATTTGGTGTTTTTCAATGCACCAGTGACTTCTGCTGATGTAGAAAGGAACTTTTCGATCTACAAAACGCCTCCTATTGATAAACGCACAGGGTTTACAGAAGAAAACCCAAGGAAGATGTTCATAATTCATTGCAGCAGAGGTGATGAAAGTCAAATATTTTTGAGAAATTGAAATTTTATTTTCTTAGTCTGTATTTCGGTGCATATGTTAGGTTTTTTAATGCATATTTTTCGTGCATATTTGCATGCATTTCTCAGGGTTGGTTTGTGCGTGAAAATCCGGGCTCTTATTATTACTATTGCTACGGACAAAGTTAAACTTATTTATTAAACTTTCGTGCGTAATTATACTTTTAGTTCATTACTCTTCAAAATTACTTGCAAAGGATGGTGAAAGGAAACTTTCGTTATGATTAACTTAAGAATTCTTTATCTGTTTTAAAAATAATAATAAAAATAATAATAATAATAATAATAATAATAATAATAATAATAATAATAATAATAATAATAATAATAATTGCTTTGTAATTCTGTTTTTGAATTTGTTTGCATGTACCGAAGTCAACTACCTTACAGATGTCATCGTTTTAGTTCATGCATTGACAACATGATCATAGAAGTATATTCTTGTAGGTACACGTACACCCATGTCCAAAATGATTGTCGCATATCTATAACTGTCTTCTTGTAAGAAGATAATGTAATAATGATTTTGCTGGATACTTTTAATACTGATACTATGTGTACAATCGGGAAATGTATATATGGTAAACTGCATATGAAAACAATTACAAATACGAAAATTAGAATGAATAAAACAAAATGTTGCTAAATCGACATGAAATTTGCCACATACATGTCTTTGCTGATTGTACACATACTAACATTATAAGAAATACCGGGCGATTACGTTATCAAATTATATTCCTACAAGATATTTATAGACATGCGACAATAATTTTGGACATGAGTGTACCTACTATTTTACCACGAGTAGAATAAATGCATGAACTTAGCATTAGTCGAAGAAGAAAACGTCTTCATTCTTTAAGTCGTGGTATTGCGACGTTAGACTATAGTAAAAGGACTATAGACTATAGTAAAATAAAAGGTATAGTAAATTTTTGAATGCGTACAAGTATGTCGAAAAGCAGAGTAAGGTAACTAGTCTCTGTACCATGAATGTTCTGGGTATATGATTGTCGTCTGTGTTTCACAATAAGTTGTCTGGATGACCCTCATACATAATGCGACTACGAACATGTTAACAGTTAAGTACTAGGCTAAAGTTCATGTAGTGACTTTAATAAACGAAAGACTAAGCAACTGTTTATATATTTTCGCAGTAGTTTATTTCTTCAGAAACATAATGACGTAATTGTTTTGCTCGAATGTAGGTAGAATCCACTGTATTTCCTGCTTTGCTTTCGGTTTGATTGGTTTCTGTATCTGCATCCTTTGTCAACAACAAGGCTATGTAGGAGGAGACCTAACTCAACAGAAGTTGTTCGAGTTTTCTCCAGCTCCAAAATACATTTTTTGTGTGTGGAAAGAGGGGCAAAACCCACAATACAACCTTCCCCTTAAAAAAAAAAAAAAAAAAAAACTGCAAAAGATATACTACAAAACTAGGATTAAAATTATACTCTAACTATTTTGATATAATAAACATATAATATGATTGTAATTGCTTTCTTCAATCACGTTTCCCACCACACACCTAGTTTCAGAGTTGGCTTAAAATATGTATTAAAGAGAAGATCCCCAGAAAAGAATACGATTGAAATATGGAAATCACGAAAAACGAATTTCAAATTCACTGTAACTGTGTTCAACTGTAACGTGGAATAAAAACAATGCATATACATTCCCTTTGTTTTTGTACTAGCTACTCGCGTACTAGTATAAACAAATATTAAAGTTTATTTCCGCATGTCTCAATTACAAATCGAAAACTCTTAGTAATGGAAATTAAAGATATTCTTGTTTTCTTAACACTACATTTCGATAATTATATACATACTAACAAAAAGGTTTGCATTCAAAACGAAACTATTTCTTCATATAACAAATACAAAAGCACAAATTATTATTATAATTGTTATTTCTAATATCATAATTTGAATCGAAAACTCCTACAAACCCTTCATTTAAAAAAAAAAAAAAAATTACTAAAGGTATACCTCAATTTTCTCAACAGTACACAAGAACAACTATATCCAAAGAAAGGAGAAAGACTTGCAATCGGGAACTCCCGAATTCTTCCTACGTGTCTGGTGGAAAAAATGAAATGAAATCTAAGTTTAACGTCCCACTCTTATGCCGGTTAGGCTAAAGGAGACGGTGATAATGAGAAATGAATAAAATGGGAGGATACGGGAGAACCCCGAGAAAACCCACGAGCACGGTGTTCGTCCACCACAAAGTTCACACGGCGCGAGCTGGGATCGAACCAGGGACCCCAAGCACCGGAGGTGAACGCTTTGTGTCTGGTGACGTATAGTACGACTATGATGTATTACAAAGGTCCTTTCATAGAAAACTTTATTGTACGAAAACAAAATCGTAACTGGCAATAAGATGTTAGAAAACAGTTCCTCCAAAAAACAGTACACCTTTTATGTTTTTCTTTAGAGAGCATCCATTTAATAAAGCAGACTTTTCCATCTCTGTCTTCTGACCTTGAGGTACTATTTGCTGGTGTGTTTTGGAAAACTAAAGAAATCTTTAGTCAGAGCGGCTGGCCCACAAATTTCAATCCTGACTATAATACGTTGAATTGAACTGATTATGAGTAACGTCCCATTCAGCAGCGAGGCTATATAAGACGGGACCTACTGACGAACGTCGAATCCGAACCATATGTGTTTCCCCCAGGAATCGAACCCAGGTCTCCCACGCCAAAGGTGCGTACGCTAACCGCTAAGCCACGAAGGTGCTCTGACTGTAATAGATGCCCTATATTATACAGAATTACTTACCTCTTCGTTACTTTACACAACTCTCTAGAAATCGAAATATAAGCGAGTTCAAAGTGTGTCCCACGAAATGCGAATGTTCGACAAAAGCAATCCAGTTTTATGTTGTACAGTAAAACTTGAAACCTTAAATGGTATTTTCAGTATCAATACGGGTTTATTCACGTACAAAATTTAATCAAGTCCAATCTTGCTCAATAAAATCCACTGGACTGTTTTTTTTAAACGAGATTTTCAATAACATTGGACCTGAACCGTTGCTCTCCCATTGCTAATAAAAAGCATCATCAAAGACACACGTAGTACCCATTACACTAGAACCAGGGAACCTTTTCGTAGTTTAGTTTAACGTTCCACGATTATGCATTTTGAGACTAAGGTGCCGATTTCAGTACAGCTTTCAGGGCGCATTCAAAAATGAACAAATTTTTAAGTCTAACGTCCAATGACCCTGCCCCTTAGGCTAAAAGAGACTGATGATTAATAGAAGTGAATGATGGATGATGGTAAAATTAAATATTCTGTGCTTTCTTACTGGGATTTGAACGACCACGTACATCGAAAAGACACATGCTAGCCAGTAGGTCAAAGCAGAAGGCTGGACCCAACTGAAGTTGGTCAGATAGCATCTAACAAGGCAATACTGAGGATTTTAATACAAATGCGTACGACTATGAAACCTTCAGGCGGGTCCGGGCTCCCTTAGGACCCTAGAATCTGCACCCATGGGGATTGTGATAACAGATGGATGATAATGTAACGTAATCGACACATAAATGAAAATATTGTAAATTAATAAGAGAAAATTTGGTAGGTTATAGAATGAGGACAGTTACGCACTTAATACAAGCGCCTCTAGTGGCGATTCTCCGAAGTAAAAAAACCTTCCTCCTTGGTGTGGAAGGAATGATCGCCATTGCGGCTCTTGAATCCTCTAACTGATAGTGGTGGAAAAAAGGCTCTCCTTAATAATGATAAATTCACATTGTTTTCGGCTTTGAAATTACTTTAAAGTATATTACTTTGGAAAGCAGGTTTGCTAGTAACTAAGGAAGTAAATTTTCAGGCGATGCGTTTGGCAAATTAGAAAAATAGGAGAGAAAAATTTCATATTATTCCTAACTTCATTTTGTGCCATGTTATGTCTATATAAATTATATTTTTCTTTAGTCCTCATGTCTATAACTAATATCAATTATGTTTAATATGCTTAGTATATGTGTCTTATGTATTTACGTATGTTTCTTTGTACTTGTAACTCAAGAAAGGTAATTTTGATATTTAAGAAGTTTCGTGTGAAACTCGTGCGAACATGTGCTAATCGGTTAGCTTCAATAAGCTTTAATGGCTGTCGATTGAACTGGTTTAAAGGAATTTTTGGAAGTGAAATTAATCTTCAAATTGAACTTACTACGAAAAACATTTTATATTTAGTGTGTTGGAAATTTGAAATTGAAATTAGCATAATCAATGCGAAAACTGAAACACAGCCAAAGAACATTTTTCATGATATTGGTTATTTGACTTGTTGTTGTTATATGCATATTATTTCGTTATTAGTCATAATAAAAGAGGACTAAACCTAGATAGTGTTAATCCAAATTATTTCCATGCATTTCTCATTCCGCCGCCACTTAATTTGTATGAGCATACATTTTTTTTTCTTTCGGTGCTTTCAACCTCTAAATTGCTACAATAAGGTAGAATAAAAGAAGTGGAAGAGTCCCGAGAAATCCCAGGCACACGATATTTGTTCACCCCAATGCCTACTTGACGGGAACAGAGATGGAACCAAGGACTCCACGTACTGAGGCTATCACTAAGATACCGAGAACTCCTTTCTTCCGAAACCTTCTTCGGTACGTATATGATATTCGATCCTGAATTTACATCGTGGGTTTATTTTCATTGTATATCTCTGAACTCATTTCTTATAAATAATTATTCTTCGATATAATTCTGTAATTATGATAAATGTAGTAAATTTCCCACAAAATATGTATTATAAATATATGTGGTGAATGCTGAAACAGTAGGACAAAAGAAAATCAGTGTACAGTTCGCAAATTTAAAATTTCACACCACTTATATTATTTAAAGAATTAAATTAAAGATTATGTTCGATTCAAAGATGTACAGAGAAAGTAGAACACTGTACACTCAAGATCATACATCATATGATCATTGAAGATCATACCAAGAACAGTAGTTTTGCATGAAATAAAGTATACTGGATTCAATTTGACTTCTGAGCAAGAATCCTAGGTTATTGCAGCCTACCCGGAAAGAAGTTCAATTAGTGCGGAAAGAAATTAGATTACTGCAATTATTTAGTGTTTCAGTGACAGCCAACTTTCTATTGTACAACTTAGGGTTTCAATTACCTGAATATGACGTCTCCTCCCCATAACACAGACATGATGTAAAATATCACCAGTTGGCCAGATTCGTTGAACTTGCTATGCTTCACCTTCGAAAGATGCAACTTTCTGTTGATTTTCTGGTAAAAGAGACAAAAGTTTAAAAGATTAAAATTTTTGCTATGCGTAATTCATGTCAACAGCAAACTCAATCTTAGTAATATACAGTATCATTATTTAAAAAAATAAATAAAAGTTATCCACTCCTCTTTAAAAAGGTCTTGTACTATAACCTACATTTCAAATTAATTCAAACAAATATTGATATTCTTAGGGTAACTGACATCTTTATTTAGAGCCGAAGCACTTGAATTTTCTACGTAAAGTTTCCAGGCTTTTTTATTATTATTATTATTATTATTATTATTATTATTATTATTATTATTATTATTATTATTATTAATTTACTTAAGTGAGATGAGTGGCCAAGATTTTTTTTGAACAAGACTAAACCAAAAAAATTATTAGTAACTTCGACGAAACTGAAGAGTTCAAACTATACCAAAAAAAAAAAAAAAAATATTTCAACAACAATCATCGGGTAAGCAAACATTACGACGAATAGCTCCCTTTACAAGTGGAAACCCAACGTATCATAAAACAAAAAATTCAACAGATATTCACCTTACTGTACTCCTCAACGTCGTTACAGTTAAGGTAAAATAAATAAATAAATAAATAAAAGGCAATTTTCACTCATAGCTGCTGTCAACATTGAGATTAAATCTTTAAGTGTTACGTCCCAAGATTATGCCGGCTAGGCTAAACGAGACTGATGACGAGAAATGAATGAAATGGTCGAATGAAGGTGGGAGGAAACGGGAGAACAGTGAGACAACCCATTAACACGGTGTTTGTCCACCACAAAGCCCACTTGGCGCAAGCTGGGATCGAACCAGAGACCCCACACACCAGAGGTGAACCTTCTACCATTAAGCCCCCGTGACCCCCATAGCTGCTGTAAACACTGTCAATGCATACATACGTAAGAATAAAGGTTTTAAGGGGGAAAGGATGTATGAAAATTAACGCAGCAAATTAATAAATAAAAAAAATTACAACAAACTTCTTGAGGAGAGTTAACAAATTTTAAATTCTTCTGCTTCTTTTGTGGTAACAACAGCAGAAGTATCAATGATGTTATTCGACTTTTAGCCAGAGTGCTAATATCGGATGGTTGTTTTGTTACCTATGACTTGGTAATCTTGACAACTCAGCAAAAATTCTATGTTAAATGTTATTCTTTGAACTGTACCAAGATACTGATAAATACTCTTTGTTGTTTATTTATAAGATCGCTCTTCAAGGGACTTACGTTGCGAGAAACGATTACTTACTTGAACATAAAAAGTAAGTAATTATATCGGTGCCCAACAAGATTATTTGCACCTGTTCAGAGCCATAATTAAAATTACGCAAGAAAAAATCCTGAAAATTAAAATAATAGAACACGAGCAGACCGAAACAAACAGAAAACTATAAACAAATATCACAGCATATAGTAGAAGGTAAAATTACAACTCTGTCGGACACATAGGAAAAAGGGATGTTAGTTTTAAAAAATGGCAGGTTAATCATATTTGCTGGGCTGCTTGGCAAGAGTTGCTGGGCTGCTTGGCAAGAGTTGCTGGGCTGCTTGGCAAGAGTTGCAAGCGGGTTTCCCCTGATTAGTACGGATGAATAAATACTGTGACAAAACAAGGTAAACTGAATCAAATAGCAATAAATAAAAGTTAAAAGAAAAAAAAAGACAATAGTTGTTAGAACTAGTAATAAGGTATGTTAAATAGCAGTAAAGATACCCATACACAAAACAAATTAAATCGAATGCAAAACTTGAATGTGCTGCAAAAACCTCGAGGCGAGGAATACAATATTGGTCACCGCTAAGTAGTAATCTCAGGTCGAGAGATGTAACGCAGCTCCAAAGACTAGCCAAAACGGGGCGACAAGATGATGAATGACAAGGCTGGACTACAAAAGATACAATTGGGAGCTGTAACCTCATGTAAAGATATGCATTCGTGAGATAGCTATATCCAATCCACACCATTATCTTTTGGTAGACACAGCTAGTAAGAACAATAGGCCCAAAGCCGGAACTACAAGTTGAGACCATATCAGGTTTCAGAAAAAGAAGAATGAGCCTCTCTCTAGAGTACCAGAAAGTGGTCAGAGTACCTTGTTTATAGAAAAGGAAATCCGGGGAATAATAAGTACAGGTAGAGACAGGTAAAACAACTACCCAATTCATTTAGTATTTGCTTCTGATGAATGACAAACCGTTATAAACGAGGACGACTAGAACACACAGCGGTCCATCAGAGCCCAGAATTGTCTATAACAAGATTACACATCTCTATAGAAAATAAGTACGAATATAACCAAAACTCTCAAATAAAAAGAGAAAAAGAAAGTTTACTAGAATAAAAACTATTAAACTATAATTAAGAACAAGGGTAATGCAAAACCGTGACCAAAAACAGACTTTCGTGCCGAGTTCGTGTTTAGTGTGGAATCAATGGCTAATTCCTTTTCATCAATTTCCAGTTTAAGATGTTTCCTCTGTTGCTCCAAGTCTCTAAGTGGTCCACTCTACGTTCTCTTCTCAGTTTCCTTTTTGTTGTGCTCACTTATCTCTTCCTTCTGCAGGCGGAAGTACTCTTCGTAACATCTCTGGAGACTTTCATGTAGAACAGCTTCTGGTGATTTTCAGGTGTTCAACACCGCCTGCCTCTTATACCTGGTTATGTATATGCCTTTCTCCTACAATAGTCTTTCCATGTAAATTTTCCATTAATCTTTTCAGGACCAACGGCTCAGACTCCGTAGCTTGACCCCTAATCTAGAGGGATGATTTAGGTGTCT
The DNA here is from genome assembly GCF_964235325.1 of Thermobia domestica. Taxonomy (NCBI): domain Eukaryota; kingdom Metazoa; phylum Arthropoda; class Insecta; order Zygentoma; family Lepismatidae; genus Thermobia; species Thermobia domestica. The sequence goes on from NC_137457.1 coordinate 15,817,050, forward strand.
ATCTCTTAAGGAAGGATAAAATCTTCCAATGGCGTGCATTTCATCTACATCGAGGTCCCCGCAGCGAAACGGTAGGGGGAAAATTTGGATGCTTTTAGTTCCCCTCCCCCCCCTCAGTATTTTTTTTGGGGGGAAACTCTTCTTCCAGAGGAACTACATGGTAGTAGCAGTAGTAGAGTAGGGGAAGTAATGGGGGAGTAGGGGGAGTCAGCAACGAGGCTACATGTCCCCGTCTCGATTAAGAACGTTGCTCAGGACTGCAAGATTAAAAGAAGTAAAGGCTAAAACGAATACAGTTCAACTGAACGAAAGCGCTGCTAAATAAAAAAAAAAAGGAAACTAAAATCATAAATAAGAAAAAACATAACAATAACAGTATATATAGAAAAAAAACAATAAAAGCTCAGAGAAGATATAAAAATTTAGCAGCGATAAAACAGTAACAACAAACTAAAAATGCTCAGAGAGCGTGAGGAACCCCAAGATTCAAAAATAAACTGAAGTACCCGGTCAACAAGTGTACTAGTATCCCCCAAGACACGGGTAAGTAAAGAAGGTAGTCCGTAACGATCACTGAGATCTGAGTATTGAGGACATTAAAGGAACTACATGGATAAAACGTGATATCAATAAAGGTAAATGAACACACTAACAGCGATGTCTGACGGATGTGTGAGAACTTTTTTCCTTGCGTACGACAAATAACAGTGTTGCCATACTCCCACAAAATGGATTTTTAAAATCTTTTCTTCTTCTTTTATGGGTTGGGCACCGGGGCCATAAAAGATAATCTCGTTGGAATCTGTGTCCCATAAGCCTTCCAACGAGGTATTGTTCATGTCCCTGTGACAATTAGAAGGGATACTTGGGCCGCCAACGTAAAGGTCTACGATTTTCTTGAAATCCCTGCCGGTTCTGAAAAGATTAAGAGTGATTTATTAACGGAAAACCCTTTTTCGACCGTTGTATCTCCATGTGAGAATAAGAGCCCAATTTTTAATGGCTTCCACAAATTCTTTGAATTCTTCAGTGCCAGCAAAAAACTTCCTGTAAGCTGCGTCAAGTTCGAATTCGTTACAACTCTGGAGAACTTCTTGAAGAAAGATGCACTCTTTCACAGAGTTTTCAGGAAGCATATGATCTATGATGCCACACATGAGGTACTCGTACATATATAGACTGTAATGAGTAATCAGAAAAAAAAAGTCAACTACTTGTAATGCTGTTCAGACCAGCAGCGCCAAGTATGGCAATTATAAGAACAAGTGAGCTTTCGGTATTGATAAGAGAATGGACAGCTTCACTTTTACTCTAGTTATCTGCCCGGCAATATCTATTTCTTACTAAATCGAGTGAGGAAAGTTTTGCATAGTGTTGTACAAAAATCGATCACATTGTATAATATATATTGATAGTTTTGAAAGCTAGTGAGATACAATCTTTTCGGTTATCGGTTATCTGGTTATAGAACCGACATTATTGGAAGTCTGATATTAGTAGTCTAATGTGGTATGTGGAAATTCATCAGTGGTTTGGTAAGCTGAATTTATGTAATTGTTCTGTAACTAATATTCATATTTCTGGTTCAGTGGTGAGTTTAATATTCAGTTATTTATTTGTAACATCAGTTTAGGCATTATATTATATATATATAAAATATACTTTATTGGAGATATATGAGGCGTATAGTTTCTAAATCCGCCATCTCCAATTTTCAAAAAAAATGAGGTAAGTAGATTTACTGGTATTCCTTTCCATGCCCTACATAATGATGAAAAGAGTTGTTTGAAATATCGCCACCTCCACCCTCAATTACTGCTTTAAAGTTCAGGGTATTTTTCAAAAGCCGCCATCTCCACTCAGCAGTGTGTTTGTAAACCCGCCATCTCGATTCTAATTTATACTATGCTATGAATTGAAGACCGACGTTAATGAAAAAAAGTTGCTAGATGTTGTTCAACTCGTAACGAAGCACTTCGGGGAGAATTGGCGTGCTAATTCAAACTTAGCCATTTAAGTTGATGCTGAAAAGAGACTGACTACGTCAACAGAAGAAAGTGTAGATAAGGATTAGGCTGAATGCCAGTGTTCCGAACATGATTCTGATGAGATCTGACAACAGTGTAAAGATCACTTTCAATCCTTTTCTTGTTGGTAAAGGTGGCATTTATTCCGAAGTTCCCATCCTGTTATGTGAAGCTATGTTAGGTTAGGTCAGGTTAGGTTAGGTTAGGTTAGGTCCCAATAGGTTAGATTAGGTTAGTGAGGTGAGGTTAAGTTAGCTTATGTTATGCTAGGAGACGATATTTCTAAACGGGCTGGGAACTTCGGAACTTGACCCGTAAATGTAGCTAACGTACTATGATTAGAGCTTTATTTTTTTCCTTGTTTGTGCACATTATAATGTCACCCAACAAGTTAATATCGTTGTTTAGATTCAGTTTATCTCCATCTACTGTTCTGTTCTGAAATAGTTATCCGAAAGTATAATAGTAATGATTTGGGAGCAAATAAACCCCAAAAATAACTTAGGTACGTTTGTTTCAAAGTCCTCCATCTCCAAAAGTTGTTTACAAAATCCGCCATCTCCAAACTGCTTTCTGCAAAAACCGAGAAATGGAATGAGCGAGATTTTTGTCATTTGGTAGTTATAATGAATGTCCAGAAAGCAGTAAAGTATTTCTAAAAAGAAAATCTTATCTCACATAATCTCTGAGTTATCAGTTTTTTTCTGTTTTTCTCGAAACCGTTTATGAAGGAGATGGCGGATTTAGAAACTATACGCCTCATATTAGGTGATAATACATGAGTTTTGAAAGAATTTATTGACATATTGTCATTTTCCTCATTTGATGGTTGGAAGAATTTATCTAAGTTCTATTACCGTAACATTGCAAGTTTTGGTGCTTCGGGAGATTATTTTTTTGATTAGAAGTGTAGATTTGTTGAGGGTCGACCAATATTTAGATTTAGTATTACGTATGAAATCAACCTTCATAAACGGTATTAAACGTGGGGGTGTGCTTTCTAGTTACACCCTGCCGGGTAACGACGGGTTGGTTTGATTTGATTTTTAGTTTGACGTCCCTTTTAACAGCGAGGCTATATGAGACAGGACCTAGTGATTAACGTGGAATCCGAACTACATGAGCTACTGCCGGGAATCGAACCCGGGTCTCCCACAACGACGGGTAGGGTATACAAAATTTTTATTTAAATACCTCAACATGCGTTACAAGATGTACCTTAGAATCTTCATTTTTCTTTAACCTACATGGGGTGATTGTTAAATTGCCATGGGATCTAACGAAGACATATCTCGAACTGCTTTCAAGCATTGATCTGTTGAAGTTTGGTAATGATACAACTTAAGATCCAGCAGCAGTTGTAAAAATTACAATTTCTGTTGTTCTCAAGTCTATGTTCCTACATGTGCGACAAAACGTCAGGCAGTAAATCCCATGTCAACTTTTATGCTTTGAATAACATTTTCTGCTCCTATCGTATCAACACTTCATATCACTGTATTTACAAATTTCTGTAGTTCTGGTTTTATACACCGAATCATTGGTCTTGAAGTCTGAAACCTATGCAGATAGGACTGGTATTCGATGACTACCATCTTTCAGAAAATCAATTCGCACTTAATAAACAGATCGCGTACTGCCTTCTTCAGGGTTTCAATAGGTCTTGTCTTTCACAACTTTGCTTGCTGTAGAAATTTAATTACATAGTCCGAAATTTTCAATAAAATGTTGATTGTCTGAAAACAAAAATGGCGTTTCCTACCCAACGGATACCTCACAACATCACAGCGAAGTTCGTGCATCCTGCCACCTAAATAAACTTTCTTCGAAGAGCTGGAAAGTCACTGAATAAGGAGTACAAATGATGTAGTAGGTTAAACATATTCCAGTCTACTGATTCATCGTACCATCGATGATTTATAATGGTCTTACGTTAAAGATATTTCTGACATTTTTCCTTCACTCTCCCTGATTTTCAATCGGTTTTTCTGACTTCCCAGAGTGTAGGAACTTTGCATTGTGCAACTCCAGGGCTCGAGAAACATGAAAGGTTAAAGACAGAGATGAAAGTTAATCTACGGGCGATGAATCCTCCCCGAAAAACTATTTTCTACAGTTTATGTTTTCATGTCCATGAACAGAATCTTCCTGTAACATTCCGCATACTTCTACAAACTACACTGGCAAATTTAACTAAATTTTATTTTAATGCCGACTAGTGTCATAATAAGTTGAAAACTACACTGAACTCCTGGCGCGATAGCCCTTGGGAAGGGGAGGGTGAGGTAAGAAGGGCCTCCCAACCAGCTTGTGACACACATGCCTTTGGGGTATAGTCTGGAGTTCATTCGGAATCAATGCAAAACATTTTTTTTTCCAACACTGATCCATCTAGTGGCAGAGATGTACCGATAGCATGATTCCGTATGCACCATTCGGTAATGTGCACATGTTCGTTACCTGTAAAATAGGTCACAAATCCCCTTTTTGTTCCCACCTAACACTAAAAAATAATTGCGTTAATAATCTTCCACCACGTGACTTCTGCTGACATTGGTATCAAACTTTCTCTTCTATAAGGTAGCACTAAACTAACTCTATGGTCTATGGAACCCGGAGGTTCAATGCTGTGTTCACAAAAGCTCTCCACTAACTTCTATCCTTAGCCAATTGGATCCAGTTTCTACTCTGTATTCTTATTTCTGCGAGATCCATCTTAATATTGTCTTCCCATCTGTACCTAGGTCTTCCTAATGGTAGTTTCCCAATTTGACTACAGTTAAGACTTTGAAAGCGTTCCTACTTCCTTACATTCTGGCTACATGACCTGCTCACCTAAACCTCCTAGATTTGATGACCTAAAAATGTTTGGTAAACCGTATAAATTATGTAGTTCCTCGTTATGAAGTTTCCGCCATTCCCCATTCCCGTTCCTCTTGGGTCCGAATATTCGTCTCAGGATCTTGTTCTCAAATACGAGGCACGTCCAGAAAGTAAGTTCCGTTTGGTAATAAAATTAAATTGTGTACAGATACAGAAAAATTATTTATTGCACAAAATTCTACAACTCTTAAACTACTTTTCCACATAACTGCCGAAATTTTGCAGGCATTTGTCATAGCGTGGCATAAGGTTTTGTATACCTTCTTCATAGAAGTTTGCCGCCTGTGTCTTCAACCAGTTGGAAACAGTTTCTTTCAGCTCGTCGTCATTGTTGAAGTGTTGACCGCCAAGGAAAGACTTAAGATCTAAGAACAGATGAAAGTCGCTAGGAGCGAGGTCAGGGCTGTACGGGAAAGGCCAGTTCTTCTGTAACCAAAGATGGACGCCCACTTCGTTTTTCATCGTGCACGTCACTACGTCCTTCATTGAATTGTCAGACCTATCTTCTCACCATTGAATCACTCATCGCATTTTGTCCGTAAACATCGCAAATTTGCCGATAAATTTCACTTGGTTTCACTTTCCTCGCATTCAGAAAACGAATCACCGCTTTGATTTCACAAGCGGCGGGATTTTCAATCAACACCGACATTGTAAACAAGCACAACAAAGCGTACGTGACTGACAGCGATCTCCAAATGGCGCACGTTTCTTCTCCTTGATACAGAACGTCTACCGCGCATGTGCGGAACTGCGATCGCAGCGCTGCAGCGGAGATAAATTGAAACGGAACTTACTTTCTGGACGTGCTATGTACTTTCAGTCTATGTTCTTCCCTCAGAGTAAGCGATAATGTTTCGCAACCATACACAACAGGCATGATTATCGTTTTATATACTTTAACCTTCAAATTACAAGAAACAAAAGAACTTTGTGACTATATCGTAAACGTTTACGCCTTTAAGGCTCACAGGGTTTGGATTCCAAGTTAAGATATAGGTCCACGCCTCAGTACTAAACTAAAAATCTACCAACGAATCAAGCTTAAAGACAAAAAATAATCATATATGTTGTATTGTGTTATTTACATTTACCTGCGTAATGCATACGTAAAGAAAAGAAAATCAACACAACGAAATTACATGAATAAATCATATGTCTCGCCATATTCTGGTACACAACATAACCTGTATTTATTACAGTACAATGAAAGCAGGTTATTCAAAGTATAGTTCCTCGTATTGGGCGGTCTGCAGCCACCTTCCTCCCAGTTACTAGATTCCACATCGATATCACGCCTTGTCTTTACAGGCAAAGAAGTGAGACACTGCTGTTTCCATCTCCTGCTGGTTGGTGAAGTATCGTGATTTCAGGGAGTGTATCATAGATCGAAACAGGTACTAATCCGAAAAAGGCAAGGTCAGAATTATATGTCGGTTTGGAATCAGTTCCATGCAGTCCAGTTCCTTAATTTTTGCTTCCGTTTTTCGAGTCAAGCGTCATTTCGCGATATCCTGCTGCAGCGAGCCGCGCTTTCGATTCACAAATGTAGGACATTTTTAGCACAGTGCAGCATATATCTGCTGCAACAGTTTGGAATGAACATCAGCATTTATAGTACAACCGTTAGCAACGAACTCTAAGATAATTACCTCTCAAAGTTCCACCACACGCGCACACAGCAGGACTTATAATCGAAATGACCCTGTTAAGCGCTCGGTTCTAGAAGTTGACCCTTGCTCAATCATGGTTTTTGCACATTCAGATTTGGGACAAACACGCACTTTTCGTCGCAGGAGACTGAGTTTTAGGAAACACACATCACGTTGATTTTGCAGCGGTTTGTCGGCCTGAGTTCCTCATGTGGCACCTCCTGACGGCTTTCACGGGTTCGTGAAGGTGACACACCACAGTAGACTGAAACATACTGCGTTGGTTTAAAAGTTGTCGTGTGCTGGTTGATGGATTTTAATCCTTCGTGGTGTGCTGTACGATCACAGAACGTTACCTTGAGGCGGCCAGACCTTAACTGACCTTCGTTTTCACAGCCTGCACGAAATCTTTGAAACTAACGAGATGTACTGTAGTTCATTGTATCTTTCCCTTCCGCAAGACAAATGTTTTGGGTTGTTGCTGCAGCGTTATGTCAGAGTTCAAACACTTAGGTCCTTTACACAGTCAAGCAGAGCTCCGCGCTCCGTCTTCCGCCCTCCGCGTGTGTGCTTACATAGTCATCCGTAGCTACGCGCTACGCGTCACGTGATTACCTACATAATTCTCCTCAATCAGTGTTGCGAGTCAACATGAGTAAGATCGAAACGACAACAGTGGCTTTTTATTATCTCTGTAAAAAGAGAAAACGAAGAACACAGAAAAATAGGCTGTTCCAAAGTCACCCCTTAGTTTCTCGAAAAAGTTTGAAGGGAACTTTTATGACTCTGTATGTAGGTTTGCGAGAAGATGAGAAAAAGTTCTTCAATTATCTTCATATGTCAGTCTGGTCGTTCGATGAATTAATTGGAAAAATTGAGAATCTCACGATTTTTGTATTCTACGCAAGCGGGATCCCATAAACATGGTCTTAATTCAATTTCTGTAATAAATCTTTCTGGATCAATCTCGATTTTCGTTTTGCTACTATGCACCTTGCTCTTTACATTTTAATGGGAAGTGGCTGCTCCGCGCGACTATGTAAGCATCCATTTGCTCAATGGCCCTATCCGCCTCGCGGAGGACAGAGCGCGGATAGGGCCACACGAAGGCTGCTCCGCGTGACTGTGTAACGGACCTTAGAGTAACACTAAGTACTAAGTTGTTGAGCACTCATCGTCACTGCCAGTAAAACCTAACTGAAAGATACTGATGGAGTGGCGGCCTCCACGTCAAATAGTCAACTTGCCACACTACCCTTTGGGCCAATTTGAGCTTGTACTCACGATTGATCACAGCGTATATACTCACACCTGCTGTTTGAGTTGTGGGAACCCTGCAAGACTTATGGCTTACCCTAGAAAAAAGTGCATTAAACGGTTCAAATAAACAGAAATTGTTACTTACATCTAAAATGTATTCTTGTATGATGGCGTGCATAACGATGCAGATGAGGAAGTAAAAGAAGATGACGCAGGTGTCCTTCATTCCGTACGTGTAGTACGTCACATCCTGGGGTTCCAGTAAGTCCTGTTCGTTCGTCACATTGTGATGAACAGCTATGAACATGTACGCAAACGGAGAAGTCACCTGCAACAAACAAAATTAAAACTGAAAACTGCCAAAACACGGATCATTTTCATTGTTAAATAGTGTTATTACTATTTTTTCCTGAAAAACACATTCTCAGTTCTCTTTTACAGCAGAAACAGTGAAGAAGTACAGTGTGTCCTTACCAATATTTTATTTTGAATTTTATACCTAAATTGGTTTCTAAAACGTAAGGAAACATAATTTTTACTGTTACAGAAAATTACGACGACAGATCCAGTCTCACTCCACAAAATGGGCTGAGATGAATAAAGGTCTTGATGGTGAGAAAGAATACCTATTTTAGAGAAAGGTCATAACTAGCTGCACCTTTGCTGTCTACTCAACGCATCATTCTGGTATGACCATGGTTCTCCTTCCCACTTTCTCACTATAACTGTCTCTTTCCCTTTACGCAAGAAGACTTACAAAGAGACGAAAAACAAACGTAGCTTTTCATATATAGATGATGGGTTGAGTTTGTAACAAACTTGGAGAAGTAACAGATGATATCAAATGGAGTTTTTCCCCTTATAAATCTGCCTCCGTTCGAGTACACTTCATTGTGGCTCTTGATGCCTTTGAAGTTGCCAGCATGCAATAGGTTTTGCCATTCAGATTTGAGCAAATCACCTGCATTGTCCGTCAACCCGCCATACGTAACTCCTCTACTGGCTGTCTAACAAGGATATAAACCCTAGCGACAATGTTAATCTTATGCGCTCAAAACGACCCATAAAATGTTGAACAGAATAATAATGGCTTTCTTTTTTTAAATTTTGAACGAGAAGTGGCAGGTATACACAAAATTGGAAATAGACCAGTGTAAACCGCACTTTTCTGGAACTTGTGTTCTTCGAGATATCATTATCAAAAGAATTTGGCCACAAACATATAAACATACCATTTTAATACAGAGATGGTATTAAGATTATTCACTTGCCGTTGGACAAACATGAAATTACACTCTCCGCTCGTAGTAGTGACCAGCGTGCGCAGCTGGTGCTGGAAAGGAATGCTGAACTTTAATAAACAATACAATGTTACGCCGACTCTGAAACAAGAGAACTGGGTCCAATTTCTGGTGGGAACTCGTGTAGTTTGAACCATTTCATGTAAAATACATGCTGAAGGGGAAAGCTAATCAAAAAAAGTTCATTTCTCAGCCTCCAAATGATTTTCACTTTTCTACAAAGTTTAGTGAATTTTATCTAACGGAAACATAAAACAGTCGTTCTTGGATAATTTTAGGATGCTCAACACGCGAATGATAACGAAAATGCACGATTGTTTCTTGTTTCGAAGTAATGAAGAGGGAAAAATAGAAAACCAGGAGTTAATGGGAAATTTATGCATTTTGCGGATTTCTACTCCCAAAAAATCCCAACATGTTGTCAAATTCTACATTTTTCAGTTTAACGTCGTACGAATATGCCTATTAGGCTAAGGGAGGAGATCATTAAAGCGAAAGAATGATGGTGAAAAATGAAATCTTTAAGTTTTATGTCCCATTGTTATGTCGGGTAGGCTAAAGGAGACTGTGACAATGAGAAATGAATGAAATGGTGGAATGGACAAAGTATGACGAAATGAGAGAACTCAGAGAAAACCTACGCACACGGTGTTTGTCCACCACAAAGTCCACTTGGCGCGAACCAAGGACCCACACACACCAGAGGTGAACGCTTGCCATTGAGCCATCGCGGCTCCCACACTAAAATTATCCAAGAATGGTTAATTATGTTCCTGCTATACAGAACTTTGTAAAATTTGCAGAACAGTGCTATTTTGGAATTTTATGTCCCTTTCTCTTCCATAACTTCAAAACAAGAACCAACGTTATTTCTTTAGCATGATTTTCGTGTTCAACATCCAAAAATGCAAAAAGTTTGTCCATGTCTTCGCTAGAAACCGTGTATTGAACACTGAAATCGAACGGAACTGAACTTAATGAACACACCTACCCTTCGAAGCCTCGAGCGGCATGTTCATGGAGTATACAAAAGTGAGAAAAGAAAAGAAAAGAATAGAATAGATTGAATGACCTAGTCATGTTGAACCTTAAGAGAGAAAATGGAGAAGCAGCCAGTCCATAGTAGCAATAGGTTCCCGTCAGGGAAGACAAAGCATATTAATGAAAATTTTTGCTGAGAAAGCCGCGGGTATAACTACCAGAAGAAGAGAAAGGGAGAAATAGTGGAAAATAACAGAAAACCGATAGTGGACAGACCGATAAAGAGGAGACAAAGAATACGTAGAAGAATTTTAAAAAATATTAAAATAGTTTGGGCATAAATTCTCGTGGCTCTCACAACTTCATGGTAGGAAATCTCGCCAGTGGTTTAGCGTCCGGTCAAACGAATGGGTATCATGTTAGGACTGACGTCTCAACCTCAATGCTGCTATATAGGAAAGTACAAGAACGTTCACGTTTAAAAATAACTGTATTTCAGTTTTTGTGAATACATCTGTTTAGCTGTGGAAATTTTAAACCACTTTTTGATTTTTCCTAGGAATTTTGGCGAATTTCTTTCATTCCTTGTGTCAATTAAAACAGGAATCAGCTTTCATGAATGTGGTATTGAATCTCAGTGTTTCATGAGCCACTGACTTAGCTGCTTAGCTTGCTGAAAGAAGGGTACTTGACAAAGGTGGTTGCACAGAAATTTGGACAGAGCCCCGTTTGAACTAATCGTGATTATTGCTGTTCATTTTAAATTTTTAACTTGAACTCTGAATGGCACTTAGTATCTGTCCCAAATCTATCGAGAGCTCCGGAGCCGATATTGTGATTTACTGTGATGTGTTGTAAACTACTTCGTTTATGCGTATACCCACCATTGCTAACGCGCCTCCTCCCTACGGACGCACTCCTTTCTATCGCTCGGTCTCCTTGCTCACAATTACAAATAACGAACCGTAATCACTACTAAGTGAGCCAGAATCAGTATCTGGTGATCTGAGGAGAAACAATACCGTTGAACTTTTATACATACAGTGGTAAATTTTATTTAAAGAAATGGCTCTATTCTAAAAATTGCTAACGATGCAGGTTGGGTGAATATCGAAAAACCTTCAATAGAACGCTTTACTGAATACACATGACAATGCTGATAAAATCATTGTTGGGTTATAAGATGCAATTGGTGCTCAGAAAAAAGTTTCAAATCTCTTATTGTCTTTTGCTTATTTCTCTATTATTAATTTAGGAATGAAAGCATTTATAACATTGCTTCAATTTGCAGAACTCTCACGGTTACGTTCCTTTAGGCTAAGTGTCATGCCATGTCAAGTGGACCAGTGGTCTCCAATTAATCCCCGATTTTTAAAAAAAATTTGCGTAAATGTTACGTGACAAACAATGAAGAATGGTGAAATTTGAGTTGAAGTAGGGAGTATTAGTTGTGGTAGTAGGGAGTTTTCAAAATTGCTCCCGTCTCAGCAACAACGAGTAGCAAACTTCACCCATTTTAAAGTTCTTGCCATTTTGAACTGGAAGCTCTGACAATCTTCAAAATTTGTTTCCTAGGAAAACTTTTAAAGTAGATGAAGGTCAGTTGGTCACAAATTCCTTTGGGAGTCAGAATTTGTACAATAAATTAACAAATTTGGCTAAAAAGTGTGTGCACGTTTAATGTATCCCACATTTAGACCACTATAAAGTTGTATGAAGTCAAGTCAGTAAATGGATATTTGAAAGAGAGAAATCATAACATACATACTTTAGTACAGATAACATTTAGCCTTTAGCGTATATGGTTTAAGGGACATATGACCTTAGAAATGGGGAAAAATGAAAGTATGCGAAAAATGGACGTTTTTGTTCCCCAAAAATGGCCATGTTGCTAACCTTACACCAACTTGTAAGCACAGCCAATGCAAAAAGTATGTTTTGATATAATTAGGAATCAATTTTGGTGTTGGTGCCTTCCTGAGTTTTTGGTTTAGAGCCAATTTTACAAGTATGTGTGAAATATAATTTATTTTTATCCTACGTTGGTTCATGGTGGCAAAGCCACTACTTATCTCCCAAAAGTACTGATGTATGTCAATTTAGGTGTTACTAAACTTTGATATATTTCCTTTCCTCTGACATTTGTAGTCTGATGCCCCTGCAGATGGGTGGGTGGGTAGAACGGGTAGTCTGTTGACCTACTCCTGTGAAGCTAATTTATCATTCTCAGAGCTGCTGAATCTGATCTTTGGTGAAACAAATACAGAAATACCTCGTGACTAGCTGCTGTGAAAATTGGAATAAGGAAAATTGGCATCGACCCTTACTATACATGATAAAGACATAACATCCTTGGCTGCGAATGGTGAGGCAGTTCGCTATTGCGACATTCGGTTTGGAGATCCTGTCAATAGTCAATAAAATAAAAATTAAAGATTTGGGTCGTACAAAGGGGAGATTAGTAATCCCATCGCCAAAGGGCCAGGCCTGATAACTGTACAGGTCCAGCCACAGGCCCACCCACTCTCCAATGGTGTCTTAACTGTCTCTCTGAGTCTAGCACACTCATCTCGGAAACTGAAACATGTTTTCTATCTTAGATATGATTTCTCCTGGTAAGAAAATGTCTTCCCATAGTACTGGTACTGGAGCAGACAGTCATCAAAATGTGCTGCTCTGGAAACGAACAAATGTCTGTACATAAGGGCCAGCCAAAGAAACTTTTGTTGATCCATGAGGGTACATAAATTTAACTTGTGATCATCATCTTCCTCACTAAACTACACTTATGTTCCCAATCCACCAATGGTTATCATAGACACCCAACACGTATCAACCTGGTTGTAGTTTCAACTTACGTTTGTCAATCGAACTGTAAAATCCAATATCTGCTATAAATGAATTTGTACCTCTGGCAAACTCTAGAAATTTAATTTGATTTAGATTTATTGCGACAGTGATTATCTCTAATTAAAACAACGGTTTGACCTTGTACATACCTGCTTCTCTCTTTCTTCAATATCTACAGAAAGAAAAAAAGAAATATGAATTTCTTTCTGGCAAAATGCAAACAGATCAGTGGGTGTCAAAATTTGGTTGTTAACTGGTCTTACCAAACCGAATGTCATGATAGCGAACTGCCTCACTATTCTCAGCCAGGGATGTAATGTCTTTATCACGAATAGTAAGCGACAATGCCAATTTTCCTTATTCCAAGTTTCACAGCAGCTAGTTACGGGGTATTTCTGGCATTTATTTAATCAAAGATCAGGTTCAATGCGCTGAGAATGATAAAAATTAGCTCCACAGGAGTGGATAAACAGACTACAAATGTCAGAGGAAAGGAAACATCAAAAAGTTTAGTAGCACCTAAATTAATATATATCAGACTTTTGGGAGGTTAATAGTGGCTTTGTTACCATGGACCAACGTAGGATAAAAATAAAATATATTTCAAACACATACTTGTAAAATTGGCTTTAAACCAAAAACTCAGGAAGGCACCAACACCAAAATTGATTCCTAATTATGTCAAGACTTATTCTTTGCATTGGCTGTGGTTACAAGTTGGTGTAAGGTTAGCAACATGGCCATTTTTGGGGAACAAAAACGTCCATTTTTCGCATACTTTCATTTTTCCCCATTTCTAAGGTATATATCCCTTAAACCATAATATGCTAAAGGCTAAATGCTTTATCTGTACTAAAGTATGTATGTTATGATTTCTCTTTTTCAAATATCCATTTACTGACTTGACTTCATACAACTTTATAGGGGTCTAAATATGGCATACCGTACATTAAACGTGCACACACTTTTTAGCCAATTTTGTAAATTTATTGTACAAATTCTGAACCCCCAAAGGAATTTGTGACTAACTAACCTTCATTTACTTTAAAAGTTTTCCTAAGAAACAAATTTTGAAGGTTGTCAGAGCTTCCAGTTCAAAATGGCAAGCACTTTAAAATGGGAGAAGACGTTTACTACTCGTTGTTACTGAGACAGGAGCCATTTTGAAAACGCCCTACTTCCACAACTAACAGATCTTCAACTCAAACTTGACCATTCTTCATTGTTGGTGTTAGGTAATATTTACGCAAAATTTGAAAAATATCCGAGATGGTGGAGTGGGAACTTTTTTGAAAATCGGTCCACTTGACATGAAATGACCAATAAAAGAAACGAATGAATAATAAAAGTGAACGACTGTGAAATTAATTTTTGGGGGAAGGTTGTAGAACACACGTCCCCCCATATGGATTAATAGGAAGGTTGGTTCCTTTCTGTACCCAAGTTTTAATTTTAATTCACAGAGTATTGCCGAGCAAGCGTCAGCGAGTGAAGGCAGGTTAGAGCCCTGCAGGGCACGTTGCTTTCTGTCTTTACAGCGAAATGAGATGGAGGAGCTGTGTTCTAGAACCTTGCCAATTTTTTGTGTTCTCCCACCGGAAATCGAACTCAAGAGCATGTGTACCACAGGCGGACGCTCTAACCACTAGAGCAGAACACAAGGACCAATGAAGATGCAAAATAAAGTCCCTCTCCGGTAAAAAAGAAAAAAAAGCAAATACATAAAAATAGTAAAAAGATGTATCTTCTTGAAAATAGTAGCTATCCTTATGCTTATTGCAATTTTTTTTTCTAGAAATACAAATCTCTGAGCAAAGCAACATTTCAAAATAATAAATGTTTAACAGTTTCGCCAACTAACTTAACATATTGGCCTCATTAGACACTGTAAAAACAAGAGAGTTGCATCTAAATATAACAGGATTCCGGAAAACTTTTTTGTTTCTGATGCCAATAACCCACTTGGTATGACGGATCCCACCGGAAATACTTGTTCAAAAAATTAAAATTACTTACGCCAGGACGCGAAATTTCCTGCCCACCAAAAAAACATTCTAGTTTGACGACAGGCATTTTCCTTTGTTTTGAATTGTAAAGAAAAAAATGGCGACAGAACTTTGACTTGGCTACTTAATTAAAGAGCTGAAATTTCATGTCATCCATTATGCCTTCTAATTTTATCCACGATTACCCACCAGCTGTACACATTTTCGATATGTGTGCATGTTATTAAAATGACTACTGGTAAGCAAAACAGAATGATTACTGGTAACCTACGTGTTCATTACAAGCCAGCATTCAATTGCATCTATTTTGGAGAGGGCGAAGCTGGAGTACTCGCGCATGGAGAAACGTCCCGGAACTAAGTACATACGCAACAGTAGATCTACGCGAAACGAAACATAAGTGCAACACTAAGTCGTCGTACTAAGTGGTCGCTACAAGCTAGTTTTGCACTATAATTGCACAATAATGAGCAACTCTCGATTCAACAGATCTTTACGCGTAAATAATCTGCACAAAAAAATTGTGCGTTATGATTATTAGGTAGAAACAGGAATCTTATGCTTTAGTGAAAACTTGCAGGTATCAAAAAAAAAAAAAAAAAAAAAAAACCGGAAATTCCATAAATTTGTATGAATACTTCCTTTTTTTAAACAAACAAACAAACAAACAAAAAAAACGAAAGAAAGAAAATTCAAACATCTTTAAAAGATAATATAAGTTACTTTAGTGAATAATAGAACATACCCAAATAGTTTCTTTCAATATGTAATGTGTATTACATATTACATAATACACATTATATATTGGGAGGAACACTATTAGGTAAGGGCCTAATTATTACAATGTGTTCAAAAGTCAATTAAAAAGTTTCAAATATATGAATCAGAAATTTTTAAAAAACATTACGTATAACTAGATTTTATATTCAACTGATAATTTTAATGTCTTCAATAGTCAATACTTTGAGTTAACTTTAGAAATCCCGCCCCAGTTGGTATTCTTAGACACCAACAATGGTATTAATCTCAACCATGGGAACAGTCGTATTAGAAAATATCGAAATAATGAAATCTTACTTTTGGTGCATGATAACTTTGCTAACGCGCCTGCACTTATGGACACACCCAGCGCGATCAATCCTGACTTGCTCTGGTCTACAGAGTAAACTGAACATTTAACAAAAGCTGGTAGCTGTCTTTCAAACAACCACACAGACGTGCTTTACATGTAAAGATAAATTAATCATTCGTTGCAAAACACTTCTAAACCATTCCTATTTTTCGCAACTGCGTAAGGATAACAACTGTAGAGTGTAATGTAAAGACAATTCCGCAAACATATGGAAAACAAGGCTCTTTGACGTGGGATGGACTCCTCTCTCCCCTTAATACCTTACGTAATTTTACCATAATCATTAGGGTGGTACGACTTGAATTCAGCAACTGCTGGAAAGAGTTCGTTCTTTCGAATTTTGGTGGGAAATAATCTACACCTGCTTTAACAAATGAGTAGCGAATGTTTTACGTATGTTCTAATACTAGCAGTGAGTGAGGGAAAGGAAGCTAACGTAATTAACCATATAAGTTAACACTGTATGTTTTTAAAAAATGACAATGATTCTAATGCATAGCAAACGAAGAGATTGTAATATACAAAAGAACATTTTGAAAATATCAGAACAAAAACTATTAATTTTGGCCTATGTTTGGTTGAAGGGGGTTAGCTTCCCCCACCACGAAAAAAAAATTGTTAATTCGTAAACAATTTCGTTTTGTTAATATTAAGTTAGGTTTGACGTAACTACATGCATCGCTGTATTCACATTTTCTTATGTGCGCTTCCGGTAGGCACATACAGTCCCTATAGCAATTCGCATTTTGATCTTTTTATCTTAATCCCCAAAATCACTTGGTAGCGAATATTACTTGTTTTCTGCAACTGTGATGCAGTCATTAGTATAAATACAGTGTGGACGTAGGGCATAACAACTATAGTGCATAAAACCCGGAATCCACTTGTGCTAGGTAGCCACTAGAAAGAACGCACACTATTTAAGAGAGTCAGGGCAGGAGTGGGGCCCGAGGCAGTAACGAGGTGATTGATCCGCATGGGACAGGCGCGTCAGCGACGGTGGGTAGACACATAGATGAGTTATTTACAACGGCTCACTGTAAGTCATAGCATTCTCCGGAGCGGTCAATTGATTTGGGGAACATACGAAATGACATTCCTCATTTCTACACAATGTACTCCTATTCGAAGATGGTAGTTTATTGGTGATGAAAAAGAGTTATTGCGTTATGTGAAGTGGCACAGAATACTAAAAATGAGCTAAAAGTCCAGCAAATAAGGAAGGCACTGAAACTAAGGAATGGAGAAACACATTTTCAAATGTGAACATCATGCTATTGCTGTAAAATGTCATTGGCAGAAGACGGCAGTGAAATGTACTTCCTTCAAGGACACAAAGCTATCGATAGAGAAGATATCTAACCTTCTGTTTTTAGCAACATCTTAGTTTACGCACATACTCACCATCGCCGACGCGCCTGTACCCTATACACGCATCCCCCCTGGCCCACCCGCTGCGGTGCTCCCTTGACTCAATTAGGTAGCGTTCGTGCCTACATAGCTTGGTTGCTTCGTGCTCTTTTACACTGTAGTTTTCATGGCATATTTCCTGACTCAGTATTTACACGCAAAACGGTAAAGTCCTACTAAAAGGAATGTGCACTGACAAACTAAGAAAAACTTTTTAAGATAATGACAATGAATTTCTTCATAAATGACAAATATTTTTCGTTTTTCAGCCTGAAAATACTGGATCTACTCTACGGAACAAAAGCTATTAGGGTTTGTTGTTATTATTATTATTTACTTTTGAATTTGTCTAACCTTATCAATGGGTGAAAGTTTCAGAAGCATAGTTTTATCCTCTAAAATATCCGTTAGAAATATATATAACAAATGCGTCTTGGTCTTTTAAAGCACAGAACCAAATTTCCAATCAACACTAAAGCGACAACTATAGCAAAAATAAAAGGTCTTTTAATATTTATGGAATATCATGTTGTAGCAATCCTCAAAGACGTTTTCCTTTTAACTACATTTCGTTTATACATTTTACCTGTACGAAAGAGTTAACTTTACCTGTCTACTAACAACTTGTTTTAAGGCACTTTTATTCAAGAAATAATTCAACCTGCGTATCGAATATTGACCCATAAACACACATACCCATCTCGACTTTGGGATGGGCAAACCATCACTATCAACATTAATGCCAGGCTCGTCAATATCTGCATACCGGTGTATGTTTACATAGCAATATGATAATCAATCAAATTCACTAAGACATGCATGAGACAAGCTAATAACTCTAATATTATCAAGAAAACACTTTAAGATCTACAATACTTGAAATGAGTAGTTTTTCTACATTCTGAACAAGCTACTATTAATTACTGTAATTTATTACCTGTATCATCAAGCCTATAACGAATAACATGGCAACACACGACACAATATCAGCATGATTTTGAATAACAAATTCATGACTGAATATCGGAGGATTCTTGCTAGAAGATTTTCTTCCTTTCAAGCCCATCTTGATCCACGTTGAAACAGCTGTCTTCGTTGAGGCAGAAAGACCGAAGCATCCGCTTCGAGAGGAGGGGTGATACGTGTTGTCGATTTGGCACTTGTCGGTCAAAATAAACACTATGTTCTACTAAAGGTATTTTTGTTTGGAAAAATTGCAGAATACATCCTATACTAATATTTTAAGCTTGAAGTCCCTAAAAGAAACAAAACTGAAATAATAGCTCTAAAAATATTTTTTTTCTATTTCTATGTTATATGCAATGTTAACACACCTTCAAATATGCTCCGATCTTTCTCCTCTGAGCATTGAAGTAAAACAACTGTAGCAATGTAGTCAATGAAGCATTCACAGCGCCCCATGACTTCTATTATTAGTAAAATTGATCTAATTTCTACTTTGTATTCCTATTTCTGCCAAATCCACTTTAATATTGTCCTCACATTTGCACCTAGGTCTTCCTAATCGTCTTTTTCTTTATTGAGTTTCTAGTAGAATTTTGAAAGCGTTCCTACTCTCTTCCACTTCGCTGGTAAACAGTATACAGGGTGTCCGAGAAGTCCTTCCCTGATTACAGAAATTGATAACTCAGGCTAGAAATAAGATAGAAATATGAAACTGGTGTTGAATTGTTTGCAAACTATAAAAGTTTTGGTCACATCAGTACACTTCCACATGAGCGAAGAAGAATGACCCGATAATTCGATCGTGCAATAACGTGCACCAAATATTCACCTTTGGACTGCCTCTGGTGAACTCCCTGACCTCCCTGGGGGGTTCTGAACCCCAAATGCGTACATTATGGCGATTCACTACTCCACTGACAAAGAATGTCTGAGATAACCATTATCGTCCTCAATACGTGATAGCATTTCGACCGCAAAGTCATATCGACGTGTACCGTCGTCGGGCAACAAGGCCTGAACGAGTTGCACTTTGTAAGCACGAAACAATAAACGTTTGTGTAAAATGTCATGGATAGAGCTTTTTGGCATCTGTAATTCACGTGAGGCCCTGCGCACCGATTTCTTAGGACTTCTCAGAAAAGACTGCCGCACAGTCTCCACCGTGTCTGCTGAGGTTCTTTGTCGACCAGACCTCGGAAGGTCAGCAACCGACCCTGTGTTCTTGAACTTCTCATACCAGGCTTTAATGCTCTTGACATCAGGTGGAGTCCTCAAAAATGTTGTCTGGAACTGTCTCTGCACCGTGGTTGGTGATCGTGTCTCATGGTACCACAGGACACACTGTGCCTTCTCCTGGTTGGTTGACATATGGCTTCTTGGGCTTCTTACTTACGTACTACAAACCTAAAACAAAAAAAAAATGAGACTTGGTAAAACAGAACAAACCTAACACAGACAAAAACTTTTATAATTTGTAAACAATTCAACACCAGTTTCATATTTCTAACTTATTTCTAGCCTGAGTTATCAATTTCTGTAATCAGGGAAGGACTTCTCGGACACCCTGTACATTATGCAGTTCTTCATTATGAAATTTCCCTTCTCCTTTCCGGTCCCCTTGGGTCCCAATATTAGCCTCAAAATTCTATTCTCAAATACTTTCAGTCAGCGTTCTTCCCTCAAAGTAAGCGATTATGTTTCACAACCATACAGCACAACAGGGATCATTATCATTTTAAGTGTTAAGCTTCGAACTGTTTAGCAGAAATTGCAAAAATAAAATACTTTGGACTGAATAATAATACCAATTTCCTGCTTTCAATTGACATTTAATTTCTCCGCGGATATGGTTTTAATTTGTTAATATTGATCCTAGATATTTGAAAATGTACATTTTGTCGAGAGTATTGTTTGGTATTTCAACGTATCCATAAATTGGAGTATTACAATCCCGGCGAATATCCACGCATTTAGTTTTCTCTGCATTTAC
Organism: Thermobia domestica; assembly: GCF_964235325.1. Classification (NCBI taxonomy): domain Eukaryota; kingdom Metazoa; phylum Arthropoda; class Insecta; order Zygentoma; family Lepismatidae; genus Thermobia; species Thermobia domestica. Next base: position 15,837,508 of record NC_137457.1, read on the forward strand.
ATCTAAACCGATGTCCCTGAAAGCGTTTAATAAAACATCTGCTTTTCTTTCTATTGTTCTCATATATATATATATATATATATATATATATATATATATATATATATATATATATATATATATATATATATCAGATTTACATAATCAACATATGACATAACCTGGTTAGTACCATTCAGCTCTAGGGTCTAATTGCTATCTTTGATTTTGCGTACGGTGTATTCCACAACAAGCTTGAAGAATAATTGATGCAACGTATATCCTTGTTTCAGGCTATTGTCTATGTGAAAGCCCGTACACAAGTATTTTCTTATTGGACTTTACTTAAATACATCTTAATCCGCCTTATGCAGAGTCGTTTTGACGTAAGATTAGTGTCATACTAAAGACCTGACTACTGCGGGAAACTTATGTTACTCGAACTCTTTAGTATGGCACTAATAACGCATCAAAACAGTAGTAGTGGTAGACGTTGGCCCGAATGACTCATCCTCATTCTCTTTTATGACCGGGATTTTTGAACTCCGTTCCCTTTTACGGCTAAGATGAATGCTTTGGTTTCTCGATTCTGATTGGCTGAGAGAGGTCACGTGACGTTAGGCCCCGCCCACGCGGGAAATTCAAATTTTCCAGGTCACGTGGTATGACGTCATGAGTCACCCTGCGGGGAAATCCCTCATTCTCTTTTATGACCGGGATTTTTGAAATTTGTTCCCTTTTACGGGTAAGATGTGTGATTCTGATTGGTTGACAGCTGTCACGTGATCTTAGACCCTGCGATATTTGAAATTCGTTCCCTTTTACGGGTAAGATGAGTGTTTATGATTGGCTGACAGAGGTCACGTGATCTTAGGCTCAGGGATTTTTTAAAATTCGTTCCCTTTTATGGGTAAGATGAGTGGTTTGGTACCTTGAATTTGATTGGTTGATAGCGGTCACATGATCTTAGACCCTGGGTTTTGAAATTTGGGTATCCTCTTTGATGAGTACTTTGGTACCTCGATTCTGATTGGTCGACAGAGGTTACATGATCTTAGACCCGCCACACGGTGAACAGGTCACATGGTATGACGTCATGTTTTACCCTTGCGGGGAAATCCATTACTAATTCGTTTCCTTTTACGGGTAAGATGAGTGCTTTGGTACCTTGATTCTGATTGGATGATAGAGATCACGTGATTTTAGGTCCTAGGATTTTTGAAATTAGGGTGTCCTTTCTGATGTATACTTTGGTATCTCGATTCTGATTGGTTGATAGAGGTCACATGATTTTAGACCCATCACACGGTGAACAGATTACATGGGAAAACCCCTCACTCATTTGTTTCCTTTTACAGGTAAGATGAATGTTTTGGTACCTCAATTTTGATTGGAGGATAGAAGTCACATAATCTTACCCTCACCCCAATGCTAGACATTCAGAGTGGTATGACAGTGATCACCCTCGACCTGGATTTTTTTTAATGGTTATCCGTTTTGGTACCTTAAAGTTCCCGTGGAGGGTTCAACCCATCCTTAAATAACCCTTTTATGGTATGATATTGTACTGAAGTTTACATTAAATATTATCGTTCTCTCTTTGACAGATAAGATGATTCTTACCTTGATGGAGATCCTGTCCTTGAATTAGTAGCCTATGTCTCTGGAAGTAACAATGGTGAAAGAGGGGTGTTGCTTGTAGATTTCTTATAACACATTGTTGTGAGTTTAAGCGATTTATTGCTCAGTAAGCGCTTCATTAATGGAAACAGTGTTGCCAGATTTTTCTTACCTAAACTGCTCCGATTCTTTTCGAAACGGTTCCGCAGAGTACAAGAAATTTTAAACTAAAAAATTTTTCGAACTAAAAAAATTTCAAAACTAAAAAAATTTTAAACAAAAATTTTCAAACAAAAAAATTTCGAACTAAAAATTTTGAAACAAAAATTTCAAAAAAATTCGAACTAAAAAATTTAAACTAAAAACTTTCGAACTAAATTTTCAAATCAAAAAAATTTCGAACTAAAAGGAATTTAAAAAATTTTCGAACCCAAAAAAAATTCGAACTAAAAAAATTAAAAATTTTTCGAAAAATATTTTAAACTAAAAACTTTCGAACTAAATTTTCAAATCAAAATTTTTCGAACTAAAAATTTAAACAAAAAATTTCGAACCAATTTTTAAAAACAAGTTTCGTACTAAAGTTGTAAACCACATTTGAAAGTTTTCAAATCCAAATTTTTTTCGAACTAAATTAAAAACCAAATTTTGGACACTAAAAAATTCTTTAATTATTTTTTCGAACAAAATCATGTAAACCAAATCTTGGATATATTTTCCACCTTAAATTTTCAAGATTACCATTTATTTGAAAACAAGTGTTCAGGGTTTCAAGAAATAATAAAACATATTTTTTTTTTTCAACTTGTTGTATTTTAACGAAAGGTATGTGCTCTTCTCATACAAGTTTATTAACATAATAAATACAGGATCTAGTTTAATGAATATGTTGGACGTGTCATCATCTTCGAATGTTGTAGACGTATCCTGTAAAGAAAAAGAAGAAACGACGGATTACTTTAAGAATTTCTTTTTTCTGAAACAATAAAAATGAGTCAATATTGATAAGAGAGAAATAAAACTTACTCGTAAATGATGGATCTGTTTAGGCTCATCTTCCTCCTCGGGTACATTTCATCCACTGATGGATGTTTACGCACTTTTTCTGGGTACTGCATTTTTCTTGGTGTTGCAGCTTTATGGTCAAGGTTCCTCCTTCGGTACGAGATGACTGCATTTCTTCCACTGATGGTGATGTTGATGATTTATGAACTCTTGTGGGTACTTCATTTTCTTCTTGGTGTTGCTGCTTTGTGGTTAAGGAGAAGAAAAGGAAAAGGAAAAAAGAAATGGCGGCCTTATTGGGTATTTACAGTTTTTTCTTCTTCATCTTCTTTTTCCAGTTCCATCTTCTGTTTTTTAACGTACCCGTACGGAACCGTATCGTAGGAATTGAATTCTTTAAATCGACGTTTTGTGTACTGGATACTGTACATTTTTTCTTCTTTGCGTGTGACGATGGTATGGTCTTTGGTCCTGCATATCTTATGGGGGATAGTGATGGTGACTTGTCCACGGCATTGATTTGTAATCATTTCTTTTAGCGTATTGAAATTTAATTGTTGTCCTGCATTGTAATTTAATGTAAATCCTCTAATTTTGCATATGTAACTGGTGACGTTGGTATCCGGATTGTATATTTCTAGGCTGTAATTTTTTGGTCCTCCACTGACAAATGTTTTGATGTATGCTCGTGGTCCGTAAGACTCCATCTCATTCGATAAGCATCCCAAGTACGTTGAAGGTTCAATGGTTGGCTCCCCGGGCTTCTCTGTAAATATTACAGAATCCGTGTCGAAATATAAAACACGTTCCTGCAACATTTCCAGGTACTTGTACAGTTCCAGGCGTGCCTGACATGTTGTAAATGCACCTAACACGACATTGGTGTTTCGGTTTTGAACAGGCACATGTTCATTGTACTCCCAGAACGCATACAACATCGTATCATTGATGGGTACAATTTGATGGAATTTAATGTCGGGGGAAGTGAGTTTTTCATAAAATTCTTCCGGCCGATCAATAATTGTGGTCTGGCTAAAGTTTGATCTTTGGCAAAGCTTTCCCCAAAGAGAGTTCACACAAAGCTTAGATAAACTTCTTCGTGCAGGATTATTTTCAATTTTGGACGGATCCAATGCAATACCTTCACGCTCCAGGACGGTTTGTATGAATTTTGATTTGTCTTCTTCGCTGACACAGGAACTAGGCCAGCCAGACGCTTCCATTTTTGATTTCAAAAACGTATTGATATATTCCGTGAACAAGCCACCTGTTTTCGTGATGGGATCATATTGTTCAATGTCATAATCCCAAATTTCAAAAATTTCCACTGGTTGATATCCTAATTCTACTGCTTTCTGGATTTCATATGATACCCATGTTCCAGTGAGGCATCGCTCCTGGTCGTTGTGCGTACACGTTGCTGTAGGGTCTGGGTTCATTTCTTCGGCACACGCAGCACACAGTGGAAAGAGTAGTTTCTTGTTACATCGGTAAGGCAGGAGACCATGATAAAGATGGCGACTTGGTAATATCGTCATTTTGATTAGACCATTGACTTTATTTATTGGTGGTATATTTTCATCACCCTGTAGATAAATTCGTGGATGGCCTACAGGGTATTTAGCACACTTATTTACATAAGGATAAAGCGAGACAATATCGAAATATTTTATTACTTCCCCCGCTTTTTCATCGACTTGGTGGTACAATTTCACGCAATTGGTCCTTCCTCCAAAAAAGCTATCTCTTGGATTTAATGGTCTGCGGTTCATGTACGGGTGATTCTTCAGATACGTCGCCATTGCAGGATTTTGTTTTAAGAACTGATTAAATTCGCACTCCCACATTTCATGTACAATGTAGCCCAATTCACGCAGTCTTGCATTTTTTCTTTGCGTTCGTTCATAACGGAATTCCATGGTGTCTTCTGGATTGCTGTAGATGGGCTGATTACGGCCTGTAGTAAAACATACTTTACACCCGTGGTAAAAGCAGCCGGCATGCTCGTAGATGTGCTCCTCTAACGTCTCAGGATCTTGGTAGTAACCATCAACATGGAATCCCGCAATAAACACTTCTTTTTGTCGGGCCGCATGTAAGATTTGTTTTTCTTCGCTTTTTTCAATGTAGGCCAGCCATTGCATTGCAGCGATCGATTGGGTACTTCTCCATCGATATCCATGTGCCGGTAGAATTCCTATGGTGTTGGGTTTAAGGAAATTCCGGCGGAATACTAAATTGGAAGCACTGGCAATCGTGATCGTCTCCAAGAAGGGATTCACTTTGGTTTCTGTTTCAAATGACGTCATAAACGAAACGCATGCTTGTCGCAGTACATTGACATCTTGAATACAATATTTGATAATTTCTTTCTGGAAATCAAACGTATCATTACGATGATCGTTGTACCACTGCATGAACTTGTTCCTGTCTTCGACGGCCATTTCATCTGCACCATAATACTTTGTTTCTGGAAGTGGTCCAATATACGATTGATTCTCCTTGGTGTTGAAGAAATGTGGGAAGTAGCCTTTGGTTGCGGGTAAATTGAACGCTTTTGACAATTTACTTAATGCCATAGGTAGGAAGTTCAACGAGTCAATGAACGTCAGATTATTCAAGGTTAAACTCAGTATCTTGGTCCCATTTAATATGACGTCAGGTCTCCATTGGCATTGTTCTACCATAGCCTTTAGGATGAAATGTCCATCGTAGCCCTTCGAGTTGTGCGCGACACAGAAAATCCTATTTATATTGGGACGACGTTCCCGCAAGTACTGGAGAAAATCATAAACTGGATCCTCTCCTTGGAAAATATGCTGGCGCTGACCACACGTACTGCAAGACTGCTGGATATTATTGTTTTCAACACATGCATAACATACTTGTTCTGCAACCAATAAATTTGGAATGTGTACATACGTATTATCGCCAATATTCGTGTCCTGCATAGATTCTATATCATAGAATATCAACAAGGCTTTCTTTGCGTGCATGAGTGAAGGAACACCAGGTTTCAAGCATTGTCGATCAGGAAGCATAAAACATTGATGGGATCCCGGAACAATCTTCTTACAAACATTGCAAAAGATCTCATTGCAATCATGAAGTCGTTGTCCTGTATGCACAAAAGAATATACTCTGTAACATCTAGTACATTGCTTCACCATTTTGCATACAGGTTCCCCTTGATGATATACAATATTACGATGATTGCTAAAACATTCTTCGCCGTAAAATTGCCGATTGCAGTCGTTACACAGCACTAGCGTTTGGTTCTTGTCGCATAGTGGTCTCTGTAAACATTTGGAGCACGTAACAGGACAATTTTTCACATGTCTGTTACGTTCACTGTATTTTTTATGGCACGCTTCACAGTAGAAATTGGTTGCAAAACAAGCAGTTAAAGATTGAATGATGTCAAAGTGACCAGCCAAACAAATCAAATTTATGGGAGTGCGATTTTCGTCGTTGGGCCCCTCGTACATGATATCATGGCCTGTGAAACTAGTATACACTGTAATTTTATATTCTTTGAGGTATGCCTGGAATTGTCGAATTTCATTTACACTGGCACCATGATCCAAATTCACTCCTGCATTTGCACATAGCGCATCGACTTCTTGGTCCACAACATATTTCGATTGGCGTTGATACTGCTTATAACGTTGCACATCTACATTCTTGTATGCTTTCAGACCAATAGCAATAACAAGGGCGTACGCCAAGCACCTTGAATCTTGATTTTGTACACGTACAATCCCTCGCTTGGTACGTAATAACTCTTCGTTCTCCAGTACTCCTTGCCGCAAACCGCCATAGCCACGTGGTATATCCACACGATGAAAATGAACGGTGAATGGTTCGTGCAGGAGAAATGCATTGTTACTTTGTAACACTCTTTCAAAGGAGGCCCACATCGTTTCCAATGTCAAGTTTCGGGCTTGGCGAAAACTCACCCAAAACGGTTTATTCGTGTTGCGTGGTGATATTACAGATAAACCAACCATCGCCTCATCGTCGACATTGGCTAACAAATGGTCCAGCATTGCTTGGAAACTGTTATGTACATACTGTATGATATCGGTTCCTACGGGCGGTGCGTTGAATTGAATTTCGAGCATTCTGCCCTCAATGTTAAATCGTCTATAATGACGAGTGATTTCATTGCGAACAGTAAAACCCGATTCGGCCATGGTTAATAAAAGGAGATAACAAACAAACAGGTACAATTGCGATAAATGTGTAAGGGAAAAAGGAATTGAGCAGCGTGAATTTACTACAAAAGAAAAGAAGAAAGAAAAATCTTAATCATCTGATAAACAGGAAATCATAACGTTTATGATAAATTCTTAATTAAGCAATTCATGTAAAGGTTCTGAGTTTGATTCCTGGCGGTGACGTTCAGAATCTCATTATGAAAGCACATGTACTAGAAATCAAAGTTTTTTTAAAAATAATTATGTTACTGAAATGAGTGTTTTATTGCTGTCAAACTCGAGAGCATTACATCAGCATGTAACTGACCTACCATTCTATAGTGATAAAAAAAGAATGCATGAAATGAATGAATGTTTCAACAGTACTGAGATGTGATAAAGTACGCGTAAGCATTTTTTCTACTCACAACGACCTTTAAATGATGCGTTTGCAAGTTGAAGAGATTCACCAACCATTAACGTTATACATATGTAATTGTCAAAACAAAATCTGTATAGTGTAAATCTTTTAACCAAATATTCATGCACTCTTTTTTATTTAAGCGGTTAGCGTACATGCTTTCTAACGTGGAAGGCTCTGGTTCAATCCTCGGTGTGGTTTGCTTTCACACATCGGATCGCTGTCAAGCCTTTTCTGAAATTTAATATTCTCACGCGTTATCATACATTCTTTTCAAAACTAAGCTAAATGGTTGACGTACACGCCTCTGGCCTTGGTTCAATCCCAGGTGATTGCTCGAATATCACGTTAAGCTGAAGGGGACGCTAATGCTTTCAAAGGGTATCGAACCATATTATTCTCAGGCATAGTTTTTAATATTCTGTAATGCATTCTTTTCAAAACTAAGCGCACACATTTTTCTGGCCATGGCTCAATTCCCGACGGGCGCTCGCTGAAGGGACGCTAAACCATATCATTTATCGTGCTTACTTCTAATGTGTGGGGGGGTTCCTGATTCGTACTTCCACTTTCCCATTCCACTAATTTCTTCATAGTCTAAATATTTCGTACTAAAAGTAAAACAGTGTATTCGTGATCCGCCCACAAATATGAAATAAAAATGATTTTCGAATCTTGGGTGACAAATAAAATCTCACTGAACTTACCTCAATTCAATGAATAAAAAGTCGGTGCAATGAAGCTTAAATGAAAACACTTTTAAAAGGAGATCTTCTTCACTCGCTAGTTGAGAGCGATGTAGGATTTGAAAAATGAAATTTAGATTTTTATTTAGGTCGCTGTGAAAACGATGTCACCGTCAGCCAATCAGAAACGAGGAAATTTATAAAATGACATCACAACGAACCAATCAAAACGCTCGCTGCTTTTGTCATGAATCACGAACGAAAACGATGTGTAACAATCGATCGTGACGTCATTCAAGTTTCTCAATAGTTACATCATATAGTATCGCAGTTCTGAACCCAAATGCTTTCTGTCAGGATCATGTCACTACATGTCGTAACTGTGACGACATTTCATTTTCCTCATATTCCACACGTGAATGTCAATGTTTGCTTTTTTCATGAATCATGCTGACACGTTCGTAGTAAAACAAAAGTAATGCGATCCGCTGACGTTTGCATTTTTCAATCATATGTACTTCTATGTCGTCACACAAAGAAGTCTATCAGCATTTTATTTTAATCCACGAACGGAAGCGTTACACTGTCAGATTTATTTTCTTAAAGTATAAGTGTATCCTTTTCAAGGACCATGGTTCGAAACCCACCAAGCATGATTAAATCCGAATTCATTCATAGCTAAGCGGTTAGGATACACATCTTTGATTTGAAAGACCTGAGTTCGATTCCTGGAGAAACATTTCTTAGGATTTTTCTTAAACTTGGTTTAAATTTCTAGTTCGAAAATTTTAAAAGTTTAGTTCGATAAAAAGTTTGATTTGAGAAGCGTTACACTGTCAGATTTATTTTCTTAAAGTATATGTGTATCCTTTTCAAGGACCATGGTTCGAAACCCACCAAGATCGATTAAAACCGAATTCATTTAAGCGGTTAGCATACACATCTTTGGTTTGAAAGACCTGAGTTCGATTCCTGAAAAAACATTTCTTAGGATTTTTTCTTAAACTTGGTTTAAATTTCTAGTTCGAAAATTTTAAAAGTTTAGTTCGATAAAAAGTTTGATTTGAAAATTTTTTAGATGTGATTTACATCTTTAGTTCGAAACTTTTGTTTTTAAAAAATGTTTTACTTCGACAAAATTTTGTTTCAATTTTTTTTAGTTCGAAATTTTTTTGAAATTTTTAGTTCGAAAATTTTTTGTTTAAAACTTTTTTGTTTCAAAATTTTTAGTTCGAAAATTTTTTGATTTGAAAATTTATTTCGAAAGTTTTTAGTTTAAAATTATTTTGTTCGAAAAATTTGTGTTTAAATTTTTTAGTTCGAAATTTTTTTTGAAATTTTTGTTTCAAAATTTTTAGTTCGAAAAGTTTTTGTTTCAATTTTTTTTGGTTCGAAAATTTTTAGTTACAAAATTTCTTTAGTTCGAAAAAAATTTTAGTTTAAAATTTCTTGCACTCTGCCGGAACCGTTTCGAAAAGAATCGGAGCAGTTTAGGTAAGAAAAAATCTGGCAACACTGTTTCCATTAATGAAGCGCTTACTGAGCAATAAATCGCTTAAACTCACAACAATGTGTTATAAGAAATCTACAAGCAACACCCCTCTTTCACCATTGTTACTTCCAGAGACATAGGCTACTAATTCAAGGACAGGATCTCCATCAAGGTAAGAATCATCTTATCTGTCAAAGAGAGAACGATAATATTTAATGTAAACTTCAGTACAATATCATACCATAAAAGGGTTATTTAAGGATGGGTTGAACCCTCCACGGGAACTTTAAGGTACCAAAACGGATAACCATTAAAAAAAATCCAGGTCGAGGGTGATCACTGTCATACCACTCTGAATGTCTAGCATTGGGGTGAGGGTAAGATTATGTGACTTCTATCCTCCAATCAAAATTGAGGTACCAAAACATTCATCTTACCTGTAAAAGGAAACAAATGAGTGAGGGGTTTTCCCATGTAATCTGTTCACCGTGTGATGGGTCTAAAATCATGTGACCTCTATCAACCAATCAGAATCGAGATACCAAAGTATACATCAGAAAGGACACCCTAATTTCAAAAATCCTAGGACCTAAAATCACGTGATCTCTATCATCCAATCAGAATCAAGGTACCAAAGCACTCATCTTACCCGTAAAAGGAAACGAATTAGTAATGGATTTCCCCGCAAGGGTAAAACATGACGTCATACCATGTGACCTGTTCACCGTGTGGCGGGTCTAAGATCATGTAACCTCTGTCGACCAATCAGAATCGAGGTACCAAAGTACTCATCAAAGAGGATACCCAAATTTCAAAACCCAGGGTCTAAGATCATGTGACCGCTATCAACCAATCAAATTCAAGGTACCAAACCACTCATCTTACCCATAAAAGGGAACGAATTTTAAAAAATCCCTGAGCCTAAGATCACGTGACCTCTGTCAGCCAATCATAAACACTCATCTTACCCGTAAAAGGGAACGAATTTCAAATATCGCAGGGTCTAAGATCACGTGACAGCTGTCAACCAATCAGAATCACACATCTTACCCGTAAAAGGGAACAAATTTCAAAAATCCCGGTCATAAAAGAGAATGAGGGATTTCCCCGCAGGGTGACTCATGACGTCATACCACGTGACCTGGAAAATTTGAATTTCCCGCGTGGGCGGGGCCTAACGTCACGTGACCTCTCTCAGCCAATCAGAATCGAGAAACCAAAGCATTCATCTTAGCCGTAAAAGGGAACGGAGTTCAAAAATCCCGGTCATAAAAGAGAATGAGGATGAGTCATTCGGGCCAACGTCTACCACTACTACTAAAACGACTCTGCATAAGGCCCAATGTAACTAGCTTTTTCTTTATACTAAACTCAGGATCAGTGTTTTACAATGTTTCCCGTTCTAACTGAGACGTACACTTCTCGAAAATCAATAAACAATTTGTGTACCGGAGTATTGTGTTCCCATTTCTTTATTGTACTTGACTAATGATAAATATTTGGTCGATAGTTTGATCAATATCACCTATATCCACACTAGTAGTCTTCATTAATCTTATCTGCGTATGGGGTCAGTCTTGCTAAATAGAATGATTGAAAGTATTTTATGGGATGTTGACAAACGATCGCAATATTCTCAATAATTATTAGAATCAGCTTTGTCACCTTTCTTGTGAACTGGAACATTGGTTAATTTCTTCCATTCCTGTGGCCAGGTACGTAGCCAGGATTTCGTGAAGGGGGGTCTGTGACATGAAATACTGTAGTAATCATACCAGGGGCTTGACTATTCTAAACTATTTCACTGGAACATATATTGGTTCGTTTAGCCAGGATTTCGTAACGGGGGAGGGGGCGTAACATGAAATTCTGAAGGCTCAGGGGCTCGATCAATCTAAACTACTTTACTATCGATATATATTGGTTTGTTAGGACAATAAAATGAGGATATGTTGGTAAGCATTTTAAGAACAAACTATGAAGAAATCTCGAGTAAAATAATGATTAAAAAAACGTATTGAAAAAGATTTTACAATATTTACGTCCTTCCTCTGTTTATTCAAATATAACAATTTTCCTTTCATTGTGACCTCAACTATTATAAAAAGTAAAAAGGAAATGAAATCTTTGAGTTTTACGTCCCACGTTTATGCCGGTTAGGCTAAAGGAGACGGTGATGATGAGTAATGAATGAAATGGTGGAATGAAGAAAGTGGGAGGAAACGGGAGAAGCTCGATAAAACCCACGCACACGGTGTTTGTCTACCACATTTATAAAAAGTACATATTCACTATTATAAAAAGTACATACTCAATAACGTATTGTAAAATATTTTACAATATTTGCGTTCCTTTCTCTGTTGAATCAGACGTTAACAGAATTTTCTTTCGATATAAATTTTTGTTTTCATTATTCCGTCAAGTCCTGTCTGTTCCAAATGACAGGTTAAAGGAGCAGTAGAAAATTGTTTTTGAAATAACATGTTCGGTGCTGCAATTATGCAATAACGAAAATTTATGATAAAAAGATGTCCAGCTCTTACACAACGGCACTATGCTTTCCGAAGCTTGAAATCTCCCTGACTAGTAGCAGAAATTCTGAGAATTCCGTACCTTTTTCAGAAATTTCAAATTCCAGGATATCTCGCTCACCTCGCCACCATGTATTGCAAATAATACAAATCTCCTCATAAGAAAGAGTAACCAAAAGCTTCCTGTAGTTTTTTTTTTTTTTTTTAATTTTTAACGCTGATTCTCCTTTCACTCATTTAGCTTTTTGAACCACGGGGGCCACGGTAGCTCAGTGGTAGTGTTCACCTCTGCTGCTTGGGGTTCCGGGTTCTATCCCAACCCCCGCCAAGTGAACTTTGTGATGGACAAACACCGTGTGCGTGGGTTTTCTCGGGGTTCTCCCGTTTCCTCCCACTTTCTTCATTCCATCATTTCATTCATTACTCATAATCACCGTCTCCTTTAGCCTAACCGACATATCCGTGGAACGTAAAACTCAAAAGATTTTATTTCATTTTTCTTTGAAGCACTGTGGTACTAATATTATACCACCTGTTAAAGAATTTTGTGGAAGTTTCACGGCGGTATACATTTATTACTAACGTTTCCTCTCGCTAAGTAGCTCTTTTCGTAGCTAAACAGATGTCGCGCAATGTCATTTTTACAACACTGTTTTGAGTTGGCATCAATCTTATAGTATTGTAAAGTTCCCAAAATCCTTACATGTATTTTGTAAATTATAAAACAAGGAAGCTATATTCAAACTGCTTAGGAAAATAAAAACAGATAACGTAGGCATCACACCACAATTATAGAAAGTTTTCCTATACAGAAATAACAAAGTAAGGCATTTCATAAGGAGACCTGAGCTAAGCTCTACGCTATAACCAGGAAGCACCTGAATCCCGGAAAGGGGTTGTGCTGGTTGAGGATCGGAGAGTAGACTGGAAAGTTGTAATCGCATAGTGAAGAGACATTGATTGGTGATTATCAAAGCTGAATTACATGTGAATATTACATCTATTTACGATGTTGGATAGTCATAATGGTTTAGTTTCTGTGCCATTAGGATTTAGTAGATTTTTATAGTTAAAACCATTTCGAGTCCTAATAGCTTGTGGTGTGATGTCGAAAATACCCAAAAGAAATTAATTATTTCATTTCTTATCCTAAGAAGATTAGTTAAATCCATCCTTAAGTTGTCTAAATACACAATGTTATAAATTTCAGATGAGCTACGCTCTGCCCCCAAGCATAAGAATTTTCTAAGATACTAAATCATTCTAGTTAAAAATTTGTAGCACACGTTATGGTGGAAGCATCCGGTTTTACCCATTTATGTTGTATTGTTGTCAGTTAAATCACCTGCGCATTGTTTGCGGGAATTAATCCGTTGTTTTTTAGTGTAGAGGACTTTCTTTGTGCTTCACTTCTCTGTCTGAAGCTTAGTTAGACGTTTTCTTCATTTTGCAACTTCGTTTGATATTTAGTGTTTCTGCGACTTCTTTGTAGGTGGTATATGTTTGTTACCACTATGCTGTTACTTTGAAGTCTGTGGTGGTGTATTTTCATTACCACCGTGCAAGTTCTCTGACCATTCTGTAAAGATGTCAAGACTGAAAGATAGCGACATAGAGAGAATTTTGTGTAATATTCCATCTGATTCCGCATCAGAGACAGAAGTGGACACAAGTGATGTTCCACATTATGAAACACAATCACAATCATCATCAGCAGGATGTGAATCATCAGAAGTGTGTGACGAATCAGATGGAGAACACGTGTCTACGACATCAGCTACAGATAATATCCGAATACCTTCCTGGAGTAATCACTACAACCCACCCCCGATGATCCCTTTCTCCGCTAAATCAGGACCAAGTTTCTGCATTACAGACATCAACCACCCTACTCTAGGCCGGAAAGCAATTCACTCTCACTACTGACGAAAAAATTCGAGTTTATCTTGGAATAAATTTTGTTGATGGGAACAAAGAAGCAGCCGTCTTACAGAGGTTGTTGGTCCAGTACGCAAGTGGAAAAAATCGTACACGGGAGAGAATATTTTTCCACTTGCTCAATGTTTGTGTTGTCAACAGCTACCTGATTTGGAAGGAACTGATAGACTCTGAGAAAATGGCCGCCAAAACATTTCGAGGAAGCATTCCATCTAACGTGGTGATAAGAGCTTCATCCCCAAGGCCACCCAACGACAGCTCGACGTTGTGTTCAGTGTTGCACCAAAAGGAACCAGGTTCGTACGAAGTGGATGTGCTCAGTGTGCGAGGTGCCATTATATATGAGTAAGTCTAAAACATGTTTCCAATAGTTCCATGGATACGAGTAAGAAGGAAACTGGACCGAGCAATTTTCAAATAAAACTCCACATTTTCTCAAGTTTTCAAGTTGAACAATGTCTTATATTCTTGCTAGTAAGTGCAACACTGCAAAAATGTATGTTACACGAGTAAAGGCAAAATGCAAAAGTTATTGGATGTGTTTCTTTGTATTTGAGTACCATATTTTCACAGAAACATTTGTTTTTATAAGGTTAGGTTAGGTTAGATTAAAAATTCACAAAATTCACTTTGTTGTATGGTGGTATTAAAAATATACCACCCCATAGCTAAAAAAATTTAGGCAAGAAATTTTTTTTTCATTTCCCATTCTATATAGTGTCAGTATGAAAGGAAAAAGTGCGTAGTACGTGTAAATTCGATCTCGGTAAAATTTGTGCTTCAAAGAGTTAATTTTGTTTCATCCTTCCTTAATTTATTTCATTTCTGGTCTCGAAGGAGGGGGGTCGGGCCCCCAGGACCCCCTTCCTTGGCTACGTGCCTGCTTGTGGTAATTCCATCCTGTTGCAGATGAGGATAATGGAATTAATGCATCTCTTTCCACGATTTTTATTTTCCCGTTAAAATTATCTCGTCAAGAATTTTGTAAATTTTACATCTACGGATTTATATTTCTGTAACTTCTTTATAGCAATTTCCATTTTTGTTCGTTTAGACTCTGGAATATATGGTTTTGTTGTGTACATTTCACACTCTCCATGAACACTATTTTTTTGACTGTATATTGATCAAATCGACATAAATCTTTCAATCTATTTACAATGCAATCAGTATCAATAAAAATTGTTCCGTCAGCTTCTTTTAATATATAAGCACGAGCAGTGGCGTATTTACGATTTTGTTTCGGGGGGCTTTGATAACTTTCGGGGGGGTCTTTGTCTGAAAATGTGAAAATTCTGCAAGATATTTCACATACTTTACTGTAAGTAAGATTTCGGGGAAGGCTTAAGCCCTGAATCCTCCTAAATACGCCACTGAGCACGAGCATGAGAGCGTTTCTGATATTCATTGATGTCCTTATGCATGTCCAGAATATTTTTGTTTTTAACATTATTTTCAAGTTCAGTTATTTTACCTGTCAATAGCATTTCTTTGTTCTTAAAAGTTTTGGAAGTTTACCACTTAATGTCAAGGAAATTTTGTATGGCTATATCTTTCGCATTTTGTATCCAATGTAGTTTTGCATGTTTTCCCTTCTATGGGAGTTTAATGTATCCCTAGTCGAAACATGGTTTGTTCCTACGTATCTTCCGGCTGCAATGAGATTGCGCACACTTTTCTAGTTTTATCAGTTTTATCTGATAAGTCATTGACAAGCTGTCATTATGTACAGGATTGCGCACAGAAAAATTAAGCAATGTTGTCAGATGGAAAATGTTTTCTCTTCTGTTATGTAAATCTATAAGAAAAGAGCAGCGGAATACCCGAACCAAGGGCCGAATAAAATTACTAGGATTGAGTTAATTTAGAAAATACAGAGGAATTAACACATAAGGATAGAGAAGCTATATACTGCATTCTAAAAAAAAAAAAAAAAGAAAAGAAAAGAAAAAAAGAAAGAAAAGAAAAGAAAAGAAAAAAGATCTCACACCAGTTTTTCCGAGAAATATTACAGAGGCTGCTTCAGTAAGTGATTGAAAGAGAAGTTGAGTTCAGTTATGATGGAGAAAAGTTACTACAGTATTTATAAATGAAGAAGCTAAGATTATCGTCCTAACTTGTGCGAATAACATTAGGTACGAACAATGATAGCATTTACTGTGCATAGTCGTAGTGTATGTAATAAAACTAGCAAGTAGCTACATCATACTGTTTCTAATTATATATTCTAACTAGATTTAGGAAGGTTATTTAAGATATATATTGACAGATTCCATATTATTAATAAGTAAATCGTGTAATTTTGCAAGGATTATATTGGAATGCAGTGCAATTAGTATGAGAAAGTAGTTTACTTACATCGTTGTATTATACTAATAATATTGTAATTTAAGTTTATTGTATCGCACATATTATTGTAACAAGTATCCTATTATCTGACCAGACGTTAACAAGAGACCTCAATAAATCTACCAAATCAAAACTTTATGACAACGGAGAAAATAATTCTTTTTCAATTTTCAAATTTTTCCATAAAACTTGGCTAATAGTGGGAAGTGTGTATACTATATTATTATTATTATTATTATTATTATTATTATTATTATTATTATTATTATTATTATTATTATTATTATTATTATTATTATTATTATTATTAACATTAAGAATATCATCATAAATGTTTGCTTTGTTTTATTTAGGTTCCCACCTAGAATATGGGCTTCAGAACCCTCAGTAGCTCCTCGAACGAAAATAGGGCGGAAACATTTCTTAAACATTACAATTAATAATTCTATTCACTTGGTCCAGATATGTATCAGGTGGTCTCTTCTTTGTTGAAGATACAATCAGAAACGAAATTAAGATCAATTGCGAAAGGATATACCAATACACACACAAAAAAAAAGAAGATTTAAAGAAACATAACATTATATTGAAGCAGTATGAAATGCTTAACCCTTATAGATTACGGCTTTTTAAGGTAAATTAGAGACTTTCAGTCAAGCAGCTACAGCATCATCCCTATTTATCATAGGATCATGGTTCATACCTCGTTTTCTTTTTACAATAGAACAACCTTTCAAATGTACCATCCACATCTCCTTATCATGTCCCTGAGGCGAGAAATTTTGAGAGAAATCGGGATTTTTCTTTGAAAATATTTCTTTTTTTTTAATTGAGCCCCTTTGGCCCCCTCACTGTGTTAATGCAGAGACCTAACACTTAACTAGAAAACACTAAGGAATGTACTAAATGCCTGTACAATATTTCAAGCTTTTATCTTGAACAGTCAGGGCGGGAAAAATATCAATAATCCCCACAATGCCCCAGATTACTGTAAAATACCTTGATCTCAGGCAGAACATTTCCTGAGACATCCCTATTTATCCTAGAATCATAGTTCGCCCTTTATTATCTTCAGAATAAAACTGCCTTTCAAACGACCCCTTCACATGTCTCCATCATGTATCTCAGACGGGAAAATCGCAAAAAAGGAATTTTTAAACCACAAAATCCCTTTTATTTGCCTTTTTGCCCCTCTGGACCTGCTTTGTGCTAACGCACAGATCCGAAAAAAATCTAATAAATAGTACTCGGTGGACTAAATATTTGTATAAAATTTCAATCTTTTAGGTGAGAAAGTAAGCCCGCCAAAAAATAATGAAAATAGGCCTAACCAAAATATTTTTTTAAAGTTATGATATCATCTTCTATGTCTCGACGCAGGAAGGCGTGAAACCATACATAACGTGTTTTATAGTGCCTCTAGACTTGAAAAGAAGTAAAAATCTTTATTGGTTCTTTTTTAATCGAATAATGAAGACGCTACTTTAGTACCCAAAAATAGGTACTAGAACTCCAAAGGGATTCAGATTATGAGACAAGAAAATTTTAACATTTGGATTGTAAATTTGGAGGTAACATGATTTCTTGTATCTACTGACCAAATTATATTTAGTTAATCCTCAGTATTATATGAATTTTATTTCTAATTTCTGTTTCTAGCCTAGTCTGAAGGAAAACCTTTGCGCACAGATTTTAAATCTACCATTGTGGCAACGTTGGGCAAAAATCTGTGTTCAGAAAGACCAACAGAGATGTGTGCGCAATTCGGGATTTATAGTGTGCGCAATCCTGTTGCTCCCTATCTTCCTGTATATCCATAATCTTTCCCCAAATATCGTAAACATTAGAGCATTCTAAATCTAAAACAGAGAATTTGTTCGATATTTCAATCTGATATTCTCCTTTTGCCCGACTCTCTTATAATTTCTTTAAGTTAAACCTCTCCGTTTTCAAATGTTGAATATTTCCTTTTCTCAACGATAATCTCTGTTTCTTTTATAATAGCTGCTACAAGGTAGTGATCAGTGTCATATCCAGCGCTCCTAGGGTGTCGTCTTGCATCAACGAAAACGTGATCAGTTTGATTGTGTGTTTTTCAGTCTCTTGTAGATCAAATATATTTACAAATGTCGCGATGTAAGAATTTTGTACTCTTCACGATAAGGTTTTAGGATGTTGCAAGTTTCCTTTGTCATTACTTATGCAGATGTTCGTTTCCTGCAGTCGGTTTGAAAATACCCTCTCGTTCTACTGTCTTGTTGAAATTCCCTTTTAGAATTTTCATGTGGAAGTATTACTTTTGAAATAGAGTATCGATAATTAGTAGTTTTTTTTATTAGTTGTAAAGTGGTTATGTTGAACATTTACTGTTTTGAGGATGTTAAACTTGAAAGAAATATATAATCTTTTTGTTATAGATATGATAACGATAAACAGAGATTTTTTGTTTGAGTGCTGTTGTGTAGAACAAACTTTATGAACTTTTTAAATTGTATGAACTTTTAGATTTTTTTGAAATTACTTAATATTTTATATTAGAATTTTGCTCAGGTTGATAATTTAAAAGCTTGTAGACGTGATGTAAAGCTATGCACAGTAATAAAAGTATTCTTAGTTCGTGCACCAGGAGTTCCAGAACAAATTTCGGAATTTGGAACGAAAGAAGTATGTCCGTGCCAGCTTTTCGTAATGAGTTCAATTATGTAAGTAAAGCTGTCATAAGCGAATAAGACAAATTCACAGACATGATTGAGTAACAGAGTTTACATCATGATCTAATCTTCAGATACAATTGTTTACAAGTAAACTTTTCTCCGTATTTTCTTATTTCATAAACTAAAAATGACAATGAAACTTAACTCGAAAATAAGATCTAATTGGTAGTGCCACAGCAGGCCCATATCCAGGGGGGTCTAAGGGGCCTCCCCCCTAAATTTTTGCTGCCCCCCTAAAATTTTCACGATAGGCTTGCAAATGAACTATAATATGGTTGGATCGGGCCCCCTTAACTTCAGCCGCCCCCCTACATTTTTGGGCTGGCTACCGGCCTGTCCACAGTACCATGAGTGTTGATCAAATGTCTGTTTTACTTCTTTGTAAGAACTGTTTATGTTATCAAGCTTATGTTCTGTTATGGTATATACATATACATTTTGAATAATATTATCATACCACCAACCCCTAATAAAAACAAAAGGAAGTTTGTCATTGACAAATTCAACACTTTTAATTGTTGATATTATTCATTTTAGAATGGAAAAGCCCGTTCCTAATTGCCTACCAAACTTTTAGTTTTCGCTATTTTCAAATTTAGGAAGTGGTCCTATTCACTCCTCCTGAATATTATAGCATTGTACCTACGCCCCCATGTGATGGCACTCTTAAATGACATCAGTTCCAAAAACAGGGATTCCATCATATTTTTAACTACTTGCAAGGATTTTCCTTGCCTTAGTGGAAAATGATTTGCGGACACAAAACCTACATGTAGCTTAATAGAAGATCGATTCTGTTTTTCTATAGTAGTATCTATTTCTATAGAAATCTCGATAAAGGCTATATTAAAATGTGAACCTACGAAATAATGAAATAAAATCCTTATTGCCACATAACAATACTTTGTAGATTAAATTTGACAGATAGTATGGTCATTTAGAGGAAGACCGACTCTTGGGGAATACCGACACTTCTAACTTTACAACACTGTCAATTCTATCTGGAAATGAAGATGTTGGCTTAATCAGTACTAAGTTAAACTGTGGGGTGTATGGAATGTATACCTGTAAAAGTTTAAACATAAATAGATTAATTTGACGAGAAACGTTTAAATTTATGACGTAAGGTGTGAGAGATATGAGAGAAGTCAAGGGTCATTGTAAAATTTGAGTGTTTTCTTAAGCTCTTGTTTGGAAGTAAACGTTGTATTGTTCAGTAATCATTGTGGACAGCATACAGCTAAAAGTTGTGCAATTACAGGTAGTTAGTTCATTAGTGTGCAGTGTTTCCTATATGCCTAAATTTTAGTTAAGTGCAACATATACGTTCGGGGCACGTTCGAGAGATGCTTTCTTCACCTTTCGTTGTGATCTTTAATAACATCAGTGGCGTATTTACGATTGTTTCGGGGGCAGCTTTGCTAACTTTCGGGGGCTTTGCCTGAAAATGTGAACATTCTGCACGATATTTCATATACTTTACTATAATAATTAAGATTTCGGGGGGCTTAAGCCCGGAAACCCCCCTAAATACGCCACTGAATAACATATATATCAAAAATGCTACATTAGTATTAGCATATAGATAATAGAATGTCTGCATCATTTTTCCATTGCATGAGATGCTCCTGCTAGTTGAAAAAATGTCAGTAGCCGTACATTCTCGGATGGAAGAAGTGAAAAAGACTTAAAGTTCTAGAATAGCGCAGGCTAAACAAGCATTCAATAGGAAGAGAGGATTACTAACATCAAGAAATATGTCGTTGGAGGTTCGTAAACGATTTATTAAGACCCTGGTACGGAGCATGGTGATGTACGGATCAGAGACGTGGACATTGAGAAAAAGCTGAAATATCCAAACTGAAAGCATTTAAAAAGTGGTGTTGGCCAGAATGCTGCGCATATCATGGACCTAAAGGAAAAATAATGAAAACGTACTAAGGGAAGCTAACGAAGGACGACAGATCATGAACATAATAGGAAAAAGAAGAAACAGCATGCTTGGCCATCTTATGCGGCACTCCGATTGGATCACCGTACTGATAGAGGGAAAGGTAGAAGGAGAAACAGGAAGAGGAAGACCAAGGATAAAATATCTGGACGCAGTTACGTAGAATAGGTCTTATCACAATATAAAACAGCTCTCTCAAGCGAGAGAAAAGTTTTAAAGTTTACATGTTGCCCACCAACCTATGGTTGAGGTGAACAAGAAGACTTACTACTGCTGCAAGAGCTTTTGAAGTCCCTCGGATACATTATGTGACACGGTATTCTAGGTTAACTGCAAGAAAGATTTTGGTGAACGTTCAAGATTTGCTGAAGAAGACGAACATGCACTAGAAATAAAGTTAATTATATTAGAGTCGTATACCCAAGAAAATAACATGTGGTAGTGTAAAGCAAAGGAAAATAGTGCCAAACTTTTAACATCTGCACAGAAAAACAATAAAATAGAAAAATGGAAAGGTCGTGACACACAGAAGAATATAGAGATACATAAAATGTTGCAAAACACAGTAACAAAAATGAGAAAACTCAAAAAGAAAATTATTGTGCTATCTGCCGGGGTTGCGACAGAAATAATAATTCTCTGATTGAACGTAATGTACAAAATATTTTCCCGGGGGCTGCGTTCTTCATCCAAACGATTCCTTCTTTGTGTGTCAACAATGTGAAATCTCAGACAAATTTATAAGTACAATGTTTGCTCTTTCCTGTATATGAAGCTAACATTAATATTTTAATCTATAATCACACTTTGGTAATATATGATTAACATAAATTAACAAATACCTTTTTATGATTTTTGTGCTCTCTGCACAATCTAAAATTTGGATATTATTTTTAAGTGAAATTGAGGGGGTGAGCGCAACAGTGGTCTAACCCATATTTTTAAAATTGGAGAAAAATGAAGTTAAACACATATGCTTTTTTATACAGTATACGAAAAGCAAGCACAAGTGGTTGAATGTGTCATACATTGTACACACATACATTGTATAAAAAACCACATGTGTTGAAGTTTAACTTGATTTTTCACCATTTTAAAAATGTGAGTTAGACCACTGTTGCGCTCACCCCCTCAATTCTTGTTTCATATATTTCTTGTAAAAACAAATTTTGTGATTATTCTGTCTCTCATTTGTAACTCAGTGACATTTTTAAATATTTTCTGTATCTGTAAATAAAGGTATTCTAGATTCTTAAATCACAAAACATTGTTCATAATTATTATGGAAAAGTCATTGTTGCAAAAGAATTGCGAAACACAAGACTGGAGAATAAACTTACATTTTAAACGGGATCGATTTCTCTCTTATTTTCTCTTACAAAGTGGTAATTGTTTTTGGTACTACATCACGTAAAGATATCTAATGAGTTCTATTTGTGGAATTTCGAAATATTCCTTGTAACCATTGTTGGAAGCAGGTACATTGTTGCGAAACGGGATCTTACTACTTCCAAGTCAGACTTAGTTTATAATAAAGGAAAACCGTTCCAACGTTTTCAGAACGACTAATTTACAATCTTCCAAAGAGCGTTTTCTCATCAACATTCTTCTTAGCTATTATAGAAAAGCTATTGATACGAAAGAATTACAAAACTCAAGAACAAACTTTAAATTTATATTTTCAACGACGTACGAACGAAGGGTTGCTGGAATTCGTTTCTGTTTTCAGAACAATCCGATCTTGACTTTAAGCGAATGGAAGTGGGAGTAGGTGTACTTGCTTCCAAATCAAAATCCTGTTATTCTCTCTTCCTCTTCCTAAAGGGCAAAAAAGAACGTTACAATTAGCACAGGGCAAGGAGAGAATGTATAAGTCAAGTAATTCGTCACTTCCACTAGAGTGGTCTATAACATTAGGCTGGGAGTCACTAGATCTCTCTCATGGGTTCGAATTTCTCTCAGTTTGTAAACGAGAAAGTTATTTATTTTTCTTTTGTTGTAATCAGTTCATGTTTGTGATCTATGAAGATGAACTGTTCCATGAAGAATTTTGGTCAGCAATGTGAAACAATGAAGTAATTGTTGGAACGGTCGAAACAAAGGCAATGACTTTTATTACACAGCAGACGACTTAAACAAATAATACATTTCCATACACAAAGAAACCATCAGAGAATGTTCAGTACGGTATGAAGAAGCTGGTTTTATTTTACAAATATTTAATTGATTAACATATTTTGTATGCACGTTGCATACATTTTCCTTGGATTCAGTTGTTATAATTTTACATTACAAATTTTTGTATGTGATATTTAGTACATCAATGTAGAATTTTTTTTTACAGTCAGTTAATCGTCGAACTCTATCCTGCTTTCAACTAGACAATTAACAAAAGAGATGGTTTTTAACTATTTCACTAAATAAATGATCTTGAACCACGAGTCGTAAACAAATAATCCTAAGGTTTAAACTGTCATTATATATCAACCAATGTTTCACCAAAAAACAACAATCACATTCTACTGGTAACTTTAAACTATGAATCACGTTTACAAACCCTAAAGTTGAAGTGTGAAGTTGTTGTTATAAATTATTAGTATAAAAAGATAGTTTGACAGTTCAGAAGCTTAAGAGCTGGCTTAATATACCCCTTAGAAAATTTAAGATGAGAGCACAAATGTACTTACGTTCTGTTTAAGAGGACAGACCTCTGTACTCATCTACATAATCTTATAACCTCGTCTTAATAAATGTCGAAGCAATACATTCGAAATACCGCCTGATACTAATTCAAATTTCCCGGCATTATTTAAATTTTTTCACCGTGTTGTTTACGTATATTTCTCGTTACTTTTCACAGAATAATACAAATGAACCAAATAAGTTTACGGAGATGTACATACACGTCTTAGAAAACATTACCAATTTTTACTTTTTAACGTTTTATAAATGTAAGGGGGTCCTATGTATCCGCCCAAATTTTGAGAGGAGTACATCAATATATTAATGTCCTGTGAAAGAGAATAGACCACTGTATTCAATCATATAATTATATAACTTTTTAAACTCTCTCAAAGAAATACGAGGCGCGTTCGGAAAGTAACCTGTGATTGTCACTGTGCTTGAAGTAGTAGGGAAGCGCTACCATGTTGGCACAGACGTGAGTGGTAGATCAGTCTGCATGTAGAGTGAAGGTTGTCTGATCACTAGTTCCACTTTTGTAGCGTCTCAAAATGTGTGCTGCAATAGAAAACTCCACCAAATGCGAACTGTTATACGTTTCCGTACGACAAAACAACATTCGGTCGCAGCTATTCATCAGGAACTTTGTGTCGTGTATGGACTAAGTGCATCAAGAGGAGTTGTTCGTGAATAAGTTTGTTCATTCAAAAGTGGACGAACAAACATTCGTGACGAAGAAAGGAGTGGCAGGGTATCAGTGGTCACTGGTGAACTCGTTCAGTAAATTGAAGGAAAAGTTCGTGAAAATCGACGTTTTACAATCGGAAAAAGTGGCTAGGACATTAGCGCTTTGGTGATGATGAGAAGCTGAAAGATGCAGTCAGGCTGGCTCAAGGCACAGGCAGTGTTACCAGACCAGTCAGTTGGAAAAGCAGGAGATTCGAAGATAAAAAACAGGAGAAAGCAGTAGACACATACAGTGGTGGCGTTTGAATGTAAATCCGGAAAGAAGACAATAAAATTTGTCATTATTAAGGGGACAGTAGTCAAAACAAGCAGTCCAGAATTCATTTCCGATGAACTACTTTGAGCAAATGAAAGGGAAAAGTCCCGATTTATATTAATATTATTTGATACACACATGTGTGAAGTAAAACATAGTGAAAGAGAGTGGGAAGTGGAGTGGGAAAATGTATTTTCATGCACGTAGCGATAACGTAGTTATATGGTACAGTCACACGTGATCGTAGCGTAAGACGATTTCTTGCTGACGATCGTGGAGAAATGATCTAAGCCACTCTCTCAACCCAAGTCCCAATCTAAATAACACTTACTTGTAATACGATAACCATAATGCATATAGAAGATGAAGTACAGTTGTATTCTTTGGACTCATATTATATACAGTAAAGCTCCATAACTATAAGCTCTACAGAGCTTATAACAGAGTATTATAACAGAGAAATTTAGTCTTTTTATGTGAGGAAACATTGAAAATTCAATATTAATAATAATATTTTCTTCAACTTCTCGAAGTAAGGAAAAAGCAGGAGATTGTTCACTCTTCATTTTCTTTCGCAGTAGATCAGTAGAACGTAGAAAAAGCAGGAGATCTCCTGCAAAATCAGTAGATCTAGCAACACTGGGCACAGGCAAGAGTTTTGTATGATGATGGGATTTCTAAGCTAGTGTAGAGATATGATAAGGGCTAGAATATTTATGGAAATTTTGTCGAAAAATACAGGAAAAATGTAGTTTTCAGATATAGATAGTAAGTTTCTTATTTATTTTCATGTTTTTAACCACTCGGAGGTTAGTTTTCGAACGGCCCTTGTAAATTAAGTCACTAACCGACCACGTGACTATCGTATAGTTATTCCAATATTGGGCATTTTTTTTACCCACAGAAAAGAGATAGATCTAAATTTATAGAGTTATATGTTTGTGTTCTAGAGAACAGTTACCAAATTTTATTTTTTTGACATTTTTAAAATTGAAGGGGTGGTCTTAGATAGTTACTCAACCAGAATTTTGAAAAGAGAGCATCAATGTACTGTACATGTGTCCTATGAAAGAGAATGAATGCCTGTACTAAACCTTTAAAGCTATACAAAGATGATAAATTTGGTTAATAACTAACCTCGCAGTGAATACGCGTGGCAATAATTATATTTAGAATTTTTTCACTTAACCATATACTACAATATAAAACCTCATTAAGAAGTTGAAGTTAGGTAAAAATCTTCCGAAATTTTCAAATTTGGCAATTCTTCACCCTTGAAAGGGAATGAGATGTACTATCTCCAAGTTCGTCCCCCAATCACTAATCACCATTCCTAATGTTAATTGAAACATCCCGAGAACCGAACTTGCGTCCACATAGTAAAAGCGGCTCATTTAGCATCTGTGTGCGCCCAGGTGGAATAGCATAGTTGAATAAACAGAGAATAAATAAAAGGAATCCCCAAAGTATCTCTCTCACTAAGCAATGTACTGAGATTAGTCAAGTTGCAACAGATTCAATCAAAGCTTCAAACAAACCAAAAAAGAAAAAAAAAGGAAAACCTACAGAAACTCAGGAGTATACAGAACAATAAGTATTCTAATTGCCTTTAAGAGAAGGTAAAAAAAGAAAAAAGAAAGAAAACGCCCAAGGATTGACCTATAGCAAATCTTTATTCATACTAAGAATTTAAAAGAAAATCTGTCGTTTCATTTATCTGGAAAATTAATGAAACCAGCCCTATATAGGGGGAGAACCATTTATCGCGCATACTAAAAAAAGGGCAGAAGAATACTAATGAATTGCGATTTTACAAAAAAAAAGCATTAAATTAGTATAATTCGCCTCCTTTGTGGGGTATCAATCGGGACTTAAACCCCTAGCCTCTCCTTCCTTTAAAGGAGAAACGCGGCTCAAAAGCAGTAAAGACAAAACGGTTCACCGACTGAATTCGCATCCCCCTTTATACAACCCTCTCGCTGTGTGCTACAATTTACAGACCAACAATCTCCATAGCACCCCAAACTCTCTTCCTCTTAAAAGAGTCGTGGTCTGAAAATATGACGGATTTTTCTGGGAACTATAACTATATTTTTACATCCCACCGATACAGCCCTTTTTCTGCACCGTGTTACTCTCAAGCCGGCAATTTGACCGAGAAAAAAATAGAATTCCAGAAAGATTTTGTCCCCTCTTGAACAGAACCCTAGCCATCTACCTCTTTAGACAACCGACCTATGATTCTCCTGCTCTTACATAGGAGTTACAGCCAACGGTTACAAGTAAGACGCTTGGTTTAAAAATACTTTAAAATTAACAAAAATGAAAAAGCAAGATTAGCGTTCGTCTTGGCTCTCCCCTAAGTGAGCTGTTAAAAAAAAAACTACTGGTGGAAGATTCCGCCGTAGATTGGTGCTAAACCAATCATTAAAAAAAAATCCTGTTTCGGAAAGAAGGAAAACTGCTCTTAGTTAGCAATTAAACTACAAAAAACAAAAATATATTAGACAAGAATAAGTATAGATTATAACTTATTAGATTATAAGTATAACTTACCCGGCCGGGATTTCTTTCTAAATCTATGTTACCTACCAACACGTAATACATACAAGAATAATAGCCAACATAGTAATTGAGTAATGGAAATGGAAAAGGCTGAAAGTGCCACAAAGTAAAATTTCCAGTATTCAATAAAAACTTCCTAAAACTGTACTTTATCCTTTAAGGTGCTGCTCCTTGCGAGTGCTCTAGAAACTAGTAGGATTTTTTCTGGCACTTTGGACCTTCTCTAGGTTATTGGCGATGTCGTTTACAACACATTCCATGCAAAAAATCGATTTTTTATTTTTTGGCACTTTCAGCCTTTTCCATTTCCACTACACAATTACAAATATTTCTAGCAGCTCCATAAGAGGGGACTGCAGATGGACCACTCAAGCTTACAGGAGTACACGCCAAGGTTCTATACGATCATACCAAATTTGGCAATTGCCAAAATTTAAGATGATGGTCCTACGTCGCACCCCACAATTTTGGTTTGGAAAAAGGTACCTCTACTAAAATTAGGAGTTGGTCCTATGTACCTCTAGTGACTTCTAGGGTTACCAAAACAATTTTGCTGACTCGTCAAGAGATACATCGGGACATACTACTATGAATGATTTCAAATGGAAAATTTACATCACTGACATCATATCGCTAATCTTAATGCGTAATCGAATATCACTAACTGGAACGAATCTCTTGCTCTGTGTTAATAGGTCGAGGGTTTCATTCCTTGTCGGTATTAGAAAAATTTGCGAAGCGCAACGAAACGCCAAAAAAAAAAAAAAAAAAAAGTATTAGGCAGCCCTATACCTATGATCATAAACTAGACCAGCGTTTCCCAACCAGAGCTCCTTCGTGGCTAGGTGGATAGCATACGCGCCTTTGGCGTGGGAGACCCGGGTTCGATCCCCGGCGGGAGCTCATGTGGTTCGGATTCCACGTTAATCAGTAGATCCACGTCTCATATAGCCTCGCTGCTGAAAGGGACGCTAAACTAAAATCAACTCAACGTTTCCCAACCTATTTCAACTTGCGGCACACTACGGGTTAACTTGAATTCTTGCGGCACACTCATAGATATTATTATTATTATTTGCAAATATAAAATACCATAGTAATTTTTTTCTGTGATTACTGATCTCCTTCTCACAGAGATGAAAGCTCGATCACTGGTTTTCCCCTATGCTATTTCATTATGCTTATTTTTTATTCTAATTTTAAAATAGAGAACAATTGCAATGAAATATAGGATTCAGATTTTTAAAAACACGCTTTCTTTTTCGAAAACTGTATCCAACCTTTCACTAAGAAGGAAGATCACTAAATAACGAACGAACTAACAAATGTCTTGCACTTTTAACTTTGCTGTTTTAACCAAAACCGGCGCATATTATCGCAATCATACAGCTTGCGATGCGTTGAAGTCAAACACACTGTTGAACAAAGTGTTGTTCTGTCATTCACGCGCAAATGAGTGTTCTACGAACGTTCATTTGACGCGTACCGTACAAGTGCTTCCATTTCTCGGTGTTAGTATGGCTCTCAATTGAAGCGTTACATGAAAACCGTGCTAACCGTGAAAATGTGTACGAGCCGAAATACTATCTGTTACACAGTAATAGATGTAGAATAATATATTACAATTTCAGTAATTTTTTCCATGGTAGAAATTCATAGTAATATGAAATACAAAAATATACATTTTTTCCTATGTCTTGAAATTTGGTTGCTATAGAATTAATAATTTTGTTTCGATTTCCTCGCGGCACACCGGTTGGGAAACGCTGAACTAGACGAAACTAAAATTGCTTTACGTTGGTTCTCACTTTAAGGAATCAAGTCTCAGTACACCTCATACGTGAATTTAGTAACGGTGGACAAGGCGGTATGATACGGAGCGAAGTGGTATTAATTTTAAAATTATCCTTTGCTATGTCACACCCATAGTGCTTTGCATAAGAAGAGGGATAAGGTTGTAAGGTAAGCTTGTGGCGTTCAAAACTTATTTTATTTATTAAGAAATATATTTTATCCTTTGATTTTTATGTAATTTGCACAGTGACATATGGTATTATTAAGTGATATTGTGGTAGAGAAAGTATATAGATAAAAGCGTACATTTTGTTGTTGCGAAATTGACTTCTAACAGTGTGGATACGTTAATGATGGCCGACATTGCAATATATTAGATATGAAGTATGCGGGTACTTCTGAAGACCACTTATTCTGGAGATATGTTTTATTTTCCTTTTGGGAAAATTCGTGATTAATAGAGAAATCAGTGGTAGATGTGCATATTGTGTACTTGAACAGGATTGGAGGGAATTATGTTTATATGATTTTGTGCACTAGTGTGTGTAAATTTACTTACCGGCTTCACCCATTTGCATTTTATTATGTACAAGGGAGAAATTACGTATTGAAGTAGTTCGTGTAGTAGCTTATGTTTTATCAGAAAACTCGTGTTAAATTGCGGTTGAAAATATCCAGTGCGCCAAGTGCATAATTAAAGAGAAAAATATTTCAGGTATGACTGTCAACAATAATTTTTTTCGCGCTTATAAGTAGAATACATAAAAATGTAAAATTAACTTAATTAATAGAGTGAGAGAAGTTAGTAAATCAACGGATTTATTTTAATGCCAATATAGTTACTGTGAATGGTGGGAAAAGTTCAAAATACTAATATGACCGAAGTTTTGAGGAAAGCCGGCTTTGCACATAAAGCAGCCACAATACATAGGCCAGAATATTCACTACTACTGTGCAAAGTATTTATGCTGGTGCATTATCAATGTGTAGGATGAGATGCAGAAAAAGTTAAGACTCTAAATACTACAGGCTTTTAAGGTGTTAGAAGTCCATTTTTGCATAGAACGTTGCTTGTCATTAAGAACCCAAATCTAAATGTCTTTTCTTCACTTTTCTATCTTTTTAAATGTGGAACCCAAAGTTCGCTTATTATCCATAACCATCAACGCGGTTGTTTTACAGAAAGGATGACAAAACTGTTGATAAAAGCATTCATAATCCAGAAAAAAAAGTTAGTTATATCATAATAATCCCCCATTTAGTGTCAGTTTTCGTTATTGGCAGCTAATCTCTCACTTTCTGACCTCGGTAAAAGTAACTTGCTTAAGGTTGTAGCACACACTTCTCTAAAGAAGTGTAACGTGAGTATTGTCTTTATGATGTGTTGCTTCTTGCTTGGAATTACGAAGATGTTCGTAGTTTTTGGTTTTTTGTGGTGGTTTATTAATGTTTTGTTATCGTTGCGAAATTGTGGAAATTGGTTTACTTGGTTTGAATAATCTTACGCTGTTAAGTCCCACGAGTAAGACCCAGATGAACCTGTTTTGGCAAATTTTTACTTTGACTCAAACAGTGGCTTCATTAGCTTCTACTGATTCATCTGATCTGGTTCCCGGAGCAGTTTAGGAGTGATTCCTAAACTGCTCCCGGAATCGGATCAAATGAATCGCTTCCATTTACTATCACAAAGTAATGTACGATCTTAAGAATTATAATATAAGTACAAGGGCCAAAATGTTACTAAACACCATTCCTAAAGTCTTCCGAGAAATCAGTTCAAGTGAAGCGAACACCATTCCTAAAGTCTTCCGAGAAATCAATTCAAGTGAAGCGGTGATTATCAATTTTTAGATCTAAATGGGGGGATACCGCCCCCCAAGCCCCCCGCTCAAGTACATTAAAACATCCAAAACAACAATAAATAATCAAACCACTACTATAAAGCTAACATAAGGGAAAAAATAAAATAAAAAAAAGTCACTAATCATAAATCCGTGCATGACAAAGAAAAATAAATTACATCTCAACAATACAATAGTCCAACCAGCAGCAAACCAAATACTTTGCTTAATACTCAAATGCAAAACAAATCAAGAATAAAAATAATATGAATTAAAAAAGAAAACACACACCATTTCGCCATAGGAGAGCACTCATGAATAATGAACTCATAATTGCTTTTACCCACTTTTACCATACTTCAGCCTTAGACCACAACCATGATAGGTTTTCTGTAACTCAATTAAACCACAGACTGCTGCAAAGCGATATGAGTTAATATCCGAATCTAATACAAACTTACTAAAAAACGAAAAGTTCAAATTCTCTCTATTAAATTCAAGAAACGGTTTCTCAATAGCATCTGCTAACTCGATCGTCGCCATGAAACGAAAATTCAATTACGTCGCCATCAAACGCTCCCCGCATGCCACCAACAACAGCACACACATACAGGCACACAGAACATGTGACATCACACTAACAAACTACCATATGACTGTATGCAGACACCTAGTAGGAAAAATATGAACTACCACCATAAACTACGACGTCACACCAAAGGCACGAGCAATTCCAACAAGGGACTCACGCAGAAACAGTTCCAAGAAGTGACTGAACCTATAAGAACCGATTAATGTCACTGTTTGAGTCAAAGTAAAGACTTGCCCCTTTTTCTAATGTTATCGGTACTAACAGTGTGACTTTAATAATTTTAGGGTCGAGTTCTAAAGTTGGTCGTCCCTTTCTAGCAAAATTTAGAAAGTTTATCGGGAAGAAATATATCATTTGCTCGTTTGAGTGCTTCATAATATGTTAGGAGAGTGGAACATGTGTTTATTTTTTTAAAGCGGGTATAATCTTAGAAATATTAGGCAAACGGAGAAAACCGCATGATTGAATTGTAGGAAAGTACCGGGCATTTGTAGCATTTGTATACTGAACATGGTTGCAGGTGTACAGAGACGCCCAGATAGTATTTTTAGTCATAGACGAGAAATTACACTCTATTAATTTTAACAAACTGTGTCCAAACTTCCCTAAACTTAAGCTAATCCGATCCTACCCTACCTTACAATACTGTACTCTTTTAAAGCGGTCCTAAAAGTTTATGATTTTTGAATTTTCGTAGTTGTTACTGCGCTTTTTGTCGAAAACCAATGTGGACGACTAACTTCGGAATAAATGCTTTATTTTAATATACTTTACCTAGAATTACTTCAATTTCATTTGCATACTTCACTGCAGTTAATCACAAATATTTATTATTTTCATTGTTTCTTTGTTCTTCCCTAAATTCAACATTCATCACCGCGTATTCATCTATATTATATTACTGTGCAAAATAAATACTTTCGAATTGTTAAGTGTTGCAAATTGCGCGCTATTGACAAATAACAAATAAGATGAATTCTTATCTCCTCATACCGAAGGAGAGATATAGCTTAAAAACGGCTACTAAGAATTAGTTAAGGTGTCAGTGTTTTTTGCTCCGTGTTGGAACAGGTATTCTGCCAAATATCCACTCCTGTTGCTTTAGAAAGTGTTTCCTTAAGGCAGAAGTTGCATTAGTGGCTGCAGAATCCTTTTGGGAAGGCTGAGTTTGAATACAGCGTGTGGACATACAGGATAAGAAACCACAGTGTATGAAATATAAATCAGCTTAAAAAAACTAACTTTTGCTAGGTGTCCACTAAAAAGCATGAATGCTATCTGACCGTGTCAACCTGCGGTAATATGGAGTTGGGGGCGAAGGGCGTCCGTGCGGAGCAGTCACTTCGACGACGTAGGGTACGCGTATAAACGAGGATAGTGGACTTCATATGTCGTAGAAGCATGTGTCTTGCGTAAAGGGGGATTCCTTATTTCCTTCAAGAATAATTAAAGGATGGCTTTTCGACGTCAAAGTATTGTCTCACTTCAAGCACAGCATGTTTTATTCATAAAATAAATCGTAATCACATTTGGCTAAGATACAACTTTGGTTTCATTGCCTTCAGCTGTACATTTCTGGTTTTCCCTCTATTATTGCAGCATATGCATCCTACATTAATTACTAATACAGTGGATTTGTAACACTGTTACATTACACTCTTGACTGTTTACCTAATGTTGCGTCAATGCGCGAATTCATATGCTCCACAATGTATCTTCGTTTTTCTCAATAATTATTCATCTTTTACATCACCCGTATCATATTCTTCATCTTAGTGAGAGTGATCGATTCGTGTATCGTTGTGTATCCCGCAGGAAGACGTGTATTAAGAATCGTGACTTTACAGGAGAGCAAGAAAAGTGTGCTTTCATCTTAGGCTAGTGAAATATTATATTTTATATACATATGATAGTTTGCCAGGTAATGAAGCGGGTAGTGCCAATGCTGCCTAAAAGATCCTACTGCTGTTAATCAAAAGCACTCCAATATTAACACACAACGTATTGATGTAAAATGATATGCCTGACTTTCGGGCAAATTGTTTTCCGAGCTCGATCGTGCCTGTGCAAATAGCGTATGAAACATGGACCTACATGACTCCATGGACCTACCTCATGGAGTTTAAGAGATACAATCAGAACATTCATAATTTTTTAAAGGTTTTGTCGCAAGGAATCGAGGCAGGAAGCCCGTGCACTGAAGGTGCGCGCTAGCCACTAGACCAGCGGGAATGACAGGTATAATGTGTTATAGGCAGATTATTTTCGGAACAGATATGACTTTTGGCGCGACACTAGTCAGAGGGCCGGAACATGGCAGGGAAAATCGTCACGTGATGAGTTGCGCATAGTGAAAGCGTTGTGGTCGATATGTGTGTGAGGAGAGCGAAGTAAGGGTCTGCGTAAGTGGGTAAAAGCCTTTTTTTTTTTTTTTTTGTTTGTATATACAAATCCAAAGAATACTCTTGTTTTGAAGTGAGCTTTTTTTCTTTTTAGAACATGCCCTCTATTCATTACAAACTATATCGCAGAAAACTTCGTTATGCATGCTATTTTCTGACAGTTTGGTAGCACTTCCTGATTTCTTCCTGAAGTTGCATCACTGCTGATCCGAGTGGGAAACATGAGTTGTTAGCCACTTGTTTTCGCGCTGTTGTAGAAACGTTATGCTGTGCGACTGGATTCAGAGATGCACGTACGAATGCTCACAGCTGTTTCAAAAATAATATACCTAACAAAGGAACCGTATTGTCTGAGGATGTAGTTTATGCATACGACATAGTTGTAAAATAAGTATAGTAAAGAAATGAGAGGAACATGAACGCAAGTGATTGGGATCTTTCATTGAGAAATATTTGTATTCAGTATCAAAGTGTTCCTTCTATTCGGCATGTTGTTTGCTCTGAAATTTTGAAAGAACCTAGAGACTGCTGAAAGACCGCGTGAAAAGCCTTTGGTACGGGAAACCCGGTTTCGATTCCCGGCGATTTAAGCTATAGGGCCAGGTCTTCTAGCTTCAGCGCCTGAAAGAGACGCTAAATTTTGCTCCAATCCAGATCCAACAAATTGTTTTCTTTTAAACGCTGGTAACATTGTGGAATTTGTCTGATACTTTGTAAAAGCATTGCCTCTTGTTTGTGTTTGCAGGCTAATCATGGGAGACAGCGACGATGAATATGATCGGAAGCGGAGGGATAAGTTCCGAGGAGAGAGGACGGAGTACAGAGATGGACGTCGAGATGATCGACGAAGAGAAGAGTGGGTTGACAGGTAGAGGAACAGGGTTTTCTTTCTAACAAACAGTAGTACGCCAGTTCTTCAAGATACTCTTAATAGTTGTAGTAATAGAAGTTCTTAACTTTGTGGTTTTTAACACTACTTTTACTCACATGTGTATGGCTTTAATGCACAGGGTGTCT
The DNA here is from genome assembly GCF_964235325.1 of Thermobia domestica. Classification (NCBI taxonomy): domain Eukaryota; kingdom Metazoa; phylum Arthropoda; class Insecta; order Zygentoma; family Lepismatidae; genus Thermobia; species Thermobia domestica. The sequence goes on from NC_137457.1 coordinate 15,872,289, forward strand.
ATCGGTCACGAAAGTCACGAAAAAGTCACGAAATCAGAAAACGGTCATGAAAGTCACGAAATTTAGCTTTTGGGTCACGATTTTTTAAAGTTGTACAATCCGCGGCAAAAAACCTGCAACATGAGGATGTAAGTTTATTGTGAAACTACGCCTAACAGCACAGGGAATGAACATAACGTGTAAGTGGAACGAATCACGCGAGGATAAATCTCAGCCTCTTCCCGTGCACACTTATTTTGGAGGAAAAGACTTCGTTATTTCACAATAAACTTATATGCTCATGTTGCAGGTTTTTTGCCGCGGATTGTACAAATGTAAGTGAAGATTGGAAAATTTTGTTCTATAAAATGTCAGAATTCACCACCAAAAATGTATATAGTCGGCTTTAGATGCTACCAAATCGCAAGCAAAGTACGTTTCTATCGCATGCATGAAAATTCGGCCTAATTCGTACCCAAATTCGCTCTTGAAAATGTTAGGAAATTTTATGATTTGGTAAAGAAAAGGTCACGAAAAAGTCACGAAATTTCATTTTGGAATTTTAGTAGACACCCTGATGCAGGATTGGCTGGTTTAAAGCAGTTGTTCTTTTTAAAAATGGTATAACCCAAAATTAATATACTTGAGATCAAAAATTCCACTGGGTAAACTGTAAAATCATATAATTTCCTCGTTTCTCAAATCATTCCCAATTTGTGGTTCGCGGGCCTGGGATGTTAGGAGGTACAAAGGTGCTCCGCGGGACATTTTATTTTGATTAATCTTAATGGAGATGGCATCTTTTAACAGTCCAACATGTATTTTTGTATACGTCAAAGATACTTGCACGACACACTTACAAAAGGGGACACGATGGCTACGTGGCAGAGCGTTTGCTTCTAAGGCGTAGGGTTATCGGTTCGATCCCTGGCCAACTAAGTTTGTGGTGGACAACATCGTGTCCGTGGGTTTTCTGCTTTAATCATTCTCTTCCTGAGCCTAAACGGCATAAGTGTGTGACGTTAAACTGAAATATTTCAATTTTTATTTACAAAATTCACAACTACAGTGGACTCTTTTTAATTCGAAGTCCAAGGGGACACGAAAAAACTTCGAATTAATCAACAACATTCATTTTCACATATATAACAACAAACAAACCAAAGTACTGTGCATCAAAAACATATTCATATGGTGTAGACTTTACCTTTAAAGCAGCTTATTATTTGCGTAATCGAATACCGCAAACTAACAAACGACATTGACTCCACATAATTCAAACTACGTGTACAATGGAAAATATATTGACGTACAACACTACAACATACATTGAATAGCTCAAACAATTGAACACCAGTAACAATTTGAATATTCTGTTTTAAGAAGTCGTAAAGCTCATTTGCTTAAATTTGATTGTTTTTGTACGGTCAATAAATCTTGAATTTCATGTTTTGCGAGGAATACGATATTAACAACATTTGATTGACTTTATCAATAATTCATCATAAATTTTCAACCAATTCTGAAACAAGATGAGATTGGCACACGTTCTCTATCTTTACTTCTTCCCCAACTCACCTTCATGTTTATCATTATATAGATTTTCTATTTATCTTCTGTATTACTCTTCCCTATGGCTGCATCTGGATAACTCAAAACACGTTAAAACTGTATTTACTTGGAATTATCCAAAACATTGGTTCAAAAGTTCGATTTATCCACGATTTTTTACTATTGTTTTCAATACAGTTTTCAAGGGGAATGGACTTCTGTTCGAATTATCCGAGTTCGAATTAACACGTTCGCTGTTGAGGACACCCATTGGCGTCCAGTACTGAATTTGGCATATGCGCCGGACGCCGCTCGGCGCTTGTCTGCAGCTGATTCACTTTCCCGTCAATACCTGCACTAGCGCTGGCGGGAAAGTGAATCAGCTGCAGGGACAAGCGCCGAGCGGCGTCCGGCGCATATGCCAAATTCAGTACTGGACGCCAATGGGCGTTTTCAGCAGCGAACGTGTTAACGAGACTCCACTGTACTTGGAGTTCTGCTTTTATTAGTTAAGAGTAGCTTCTGTTCCTCACATCAGTATATCAAACTTGAGAGATGCTGAAGCCAAATTATTGTTAATCATAAGGTGGGGATGCTGGCTAGATAGGAGGTAAAAGCGTAACTTGTCGTATTTTGTCTCTGAATACTAAGTGACAGTGCTGGGTTACGTTGTTAATAACGTGAGAGAAATTAGTATCTGTAATTGGGAAAAGAATCGTATAGAAACATTTTAAGGTGTCCAGGACTATGTCATTCCTTCATTTACTTGTAAAATGTAAGCAGTCGCGTTACGGGGAAACAAAAAACGTATTATGTGCCAGAAAAACGTAAAGCTTAGGGAAATCATAAGATATGCCATTGCTATTCAAGCTGTAGGCCCCTTTCTTTATAACCCCGTTGTTGCATAAGGACATTGATGCCAAACAAACTTTTTCTATACAAATGTAATTTGAATAAATAAAGCAAATCTATTTTTTTTTTAAGAAAAAAGTAGTTTTTCCAAACCTTGATTTAACGCCATAGAGACAAAATTTTCTAAGGGTTATAATAAAAGAGGGTAATTGTAGAGCGCTCGCATCTGATGCAAGGAGTCCCTGATTCGATTGAAATCTTAATTTAATAATATGCCATAGCTATGCCCGTTAGGGTGACGGTGACGTGGAAAGTGAATGATTGTGAAACAATTTGTGAAGTGAGAGTATGGGAAGAGACGGGAGAAAACGACGGATACGACGTCATGCACTAGAAACAAGCGTGGTCTCGTATTGAAGTAGGGACTCCTTTTGTTAGGACTGAGGCTTTACTATTGAGCCACAGTCCCAGGCCATGTTAATTTATACTTGACAATGTCTTGTCCGTCGGTTTTCTCGTCTCTCTTCACACACACTCACACTGCAATTCACTTTCATTAATCATCCGTCCACATTAGTTTAAAAGGTATAAACGTGGAACGTTACATTAAAATTTCGTTTTCTAGAATGCTATTGCAGTTTTTTTTTTTTTTTTTTCGAAATTGATCATTGAAATTCATTTAGTGACATTCTAGTGCAAATCATTCAGAGTATCTCATATTTGGCATTATTGCATGTTATACAGGTTTGTTTTCCCGACCGGAAAAGACGAATAGCGTTAGTTTTCGTAATCGAATAGTGCCAAGTTAGAATTTGATGGCGGACCACCCTGACAGGTTTTTACAGGGCTTGTATCTGCAAAACAACGAAATTTGAATTCTCAGTTTGGAGCAATACTGGATTACATATATGATCATGAAAATTAATTTCCTCGTTCAACATGCATGTAGTTCGCTATTTATTGGAACTTTTTAAATTTTGCCGGGGGGGGGGGGGCACGATGGCTCATTGGTAGAGCGTTTACCTCTGATGCGTGGAGTCCGTGATTCGATCTCTGGCAAAGTAACTTTGTGGTGGACAACAGTGCCCGTGGGTTTTCTCGGAGTACTCCCACTTTCTCATTCCACCAGCTCTTCCAACATCATTCACTTGCTTTAATCATCGTCTCCCTTAGCCTAGAGGGTATAAATGTGGGACGTTAAACTGAAAGATTTCATTTTTCCCCAGTTTTATCGATATTTGGATGTCGGATACTCAGGTGTTTCCTTCTTTGCTTACAATAGTTCACAAGTAGGAATACTGTTGACTTGTAACGCAAGAAAAAAAATCCTTTTGGTTCCGCGAATGTGAAAACTTCTTACGATATATATATATATATATATATATATATATATATATATATATATATATAGCCTTGGAGTCCTCATTGCTAGTCTGGTGGCTAGCGTGCGTGTTGGGTGACGGGGTCCTGGGTTCAATTTCCGGTGATAGACCACTGAACCCACTACAGTGTTTGAGATTCCATTTTGCTGTAGATATCGTCCTATATAACTTGCTGCTGATTAGGGTAGCTCTGTATCATAGTCATAAAGTCATCATGTGCTTTCTCAATGAATACGAGGTATCATAATTAATAAAAAAAAAAAAAAAAAAATTAAGAACATTTATTCCTCTATAGGAATGTGGAACGACCGAACAATATTTTTAGTTATTTTAATGTAGTCTTTAACCCTGATTGGTTTTCATAAGAGATGTGGAAACACAGCGTAAATTACAATACTTGATCTGGCGTATTCACATATTTTGGCATGTTTCTTCTCTCGTGTTCGTCTGCCTCACAGAACAATGTACGTTACGTACAATGTAATCACACTTTCAACGTCACCAAATGGACGTATTTTCTCACTATCATGTCCTAGCCGACTGGAGAGGAGAGAAGGTGGGTTGATAGGTGGAACCTCTCAGTTCTGTGCTCCACATGATAAAGGTGGGAGGAAAGACCAGTTTGTCGCTGAGAAAGAGGCGACACAACGCCACAGTACATGTTTGAAGCATTCTTTGCAACATGCATATGCATATTATGATGAGGGAAACAATAAAATACTTGAATAATGCAGTTTAAAATTTTCGGAATTTAATACCTGATATATATGTATATTGCATGCTTTTGGAAACGAATTTAATATATCTTATAAATTTATTTTCTTTCCTTGAAATACATCCTAAATTGCTTTACGTAGGGGGGGGGGTCCCCCGTGGTAGAGCGTTCACCTCCGGTGCTTGGGGTGCCTGGTTCGATCCCAGCTCGCGCCGTGTGAACTTTGTGGTAGACAAACATCGTCCTCGTGGGTTTTCTCGTGGTCCTCCCGTTTCCTCCCACTTTCTTCATTCCACCATTTCTCTCATCTCTCATTATCACCGTCTCCTTTAGCCTAACCGGCATAACCGTGGGACGTAAAAGTTAAAGATTTCATTTCATTTTTTTGATTTACGTATGAAATGTTACTATGAAAGCAAACATGCGAAGCCACAGACACGTATGTAAGTGTTGGACTGGTAATTCAAGTAAATACGGTAGTTATAAAATACCTGTAAGTACAGAATAGCCAATTAGGGTAGGGTGTAAGACTCAGTACAACCATGGGAGGGGTCACTAAATTATGTTCTCGCTAACCTTTTGGAATTTCTCGCATATTTTGGAGCTTTCTCGTGGAAGTACGGTTATTAACCGCGCCTTCCGTATCGAATACGAAGGTTCGATTCCCAGAAGAAGCACTGTGAGATTCAGACTCTGCATTAAGAAGTAGGTGTTCATTTTAGTACTGAAAATGAATGGTCTTATTTTAAAAACGATTGGAATCGAATGCAAACTGAAAACTAATGCATTATGAAAGTACTATCGTATCGTGCTTCAGTTTTATAAGTTAATCTTATAAATATGCGATAAATAAAGCTAGTTAACCTCTTATTATTATTTAGTTTTCTCTTTCCATCTATTTGAAGTCGCACTGTTAATATATGTTTGTATATTAATGGGTATGTAACCGAATGATATTTGCAGAATCTACTGAGAAATTCAAATTGAGGAAATAGTTCGAGCAGTGTTGGGAACGTCAGTTATTTTCCACTTATTGAGTAGTTTGAATTCCTTGTTTTAAGTAAAATATATGTAAAATTAAGTTAAATAATTCTGTATATGTGACATGTATTGGATATGTGATTACTAGAAGCACGAGTTTTTTTTTTTTTATGCAGGATAAAACGAAATGCGTCAGAATTAAGTAATTTTCAGTTTCTTGACTTTTTTTTTTTTTTTTTTTTTTTTTTTAATGCACAATAAAACGAAATGCGTCAGAATTAAGTAATTTTCAGTTTCTTGACGTTTTATAATATTCTGTGTGTGTTTTCATTGGTTTCCGTTGCGCTATAAAACGCGAAATTGGCAGTTTTGCGTGAAATTTCTAACAATACGCGAAATTTTAAAAATATGTTTTCATTACTTTAAAAACGCTAGTTTTCCGCTGACGGAACGGTAGAACGTGGCATCAACGGTACATTTTGGGTGATTCGGACACGGCTACAGGGAACATGTTGCGCATTAGCTATCACCATCGCAGCTAGATGGGGAGTGCCCGAAGTGATGATTGATTGAAGTTTGTTGTAAATGAATTTACGTATGTATGGCTTCCAACAAGCAATGCCAATAATGAGAGTTTTTTCAAGTATGGACTGGTGATCAGTGACACGTACAAAATGAAGGAATAAAATGTGGAAACATATCACATGCTTGTTTAATGCTTAAATGTAACTTGTGCCTATGTGTTTTCAAGAGACAGCAAAACTTTCCTACTCATAGTTTAGTTGCTGATTTTCCTTCAGCTCCATTTAAAAATATATATATAATTTTCTATAAGTGAAATTGACAATGCCAAGTGAAATATTCAGTGTATTTTGTTGTTAGGTAATTAATGGTTTATTTTTATAGTGATCTATGAATAAAAGAAACAATTGTAAAAATGTCAGGAAATTCTTTTCCACAAGAGCTACAAAATAAAAAACGTTATTTCAGGGTGTCTATCGATCACGAATGTCGCGAAAAAGTCACGAAATCAGAAAATGGTCATGAAAGTCACGAAAAACTCGCCAAATTTAGCTTTTGGGTCACGATTTTTTTTAACTGTGCAAATGTAAGTACAGATTAGAAAATTTTGTTCTGTGAAACGTCAAAATTCATCACCAAAAATGTGTATGGTCGGCTTCAGACGCCACCAAATCGTAAGTAAAGTACATTTCTATCGCATGGATGAAAATTCGGCCTAATTCGCACGCAAATTTGCTCTTGAAAATGTTAGGAAATTTGATGATTTGGTAAAGAAAAAGTCACGAAATTTCATTTTGGAATTTTAATTGTATTTGGAAAATACTACAAAACGCGAAATATGAAGAACGAAATGCGAAATTTTCAAATGCTTAGTGCGAAAAATTCGTGCCCCCTAGATTACGCAATGTCAAATTCGTTACTATTTTTCCTCTATCATTTATGCCTCACATCAGAATTTAAAGAATACCTTCAAAGTTGAAACGTCACTGAAGGCCGGTGAATGATTTTGCGGGGAAGGGCCACAGAGCCGGTTTCGCCGCCACTGGCTATGTGACTTCTCTTATGTGGAACTCGGGAGCCGCTGCTGCTGACAAAGGACATACATACAAATCGATTAATGGGAGTGGAACAGGGTGAATCAGTGGTAGAGCGTTTACCTCTGGTGCATGGGGTTCCTGATTCGATCCGCGGACAGGTAAGCTTGTAGTGGACAATGTCGTGCCTGTGGATTTTCTCGGGGTATTCCCGTTTCCTTCCACTTTCTCATTCCACCAGTTGTTCCATCATCATTCAGTTGCTTTAACTATCGTCTCCCTTAGCTTAGATGGCATGGTAGATGTTAAACTCAATGATTTCTTTTCAAATCGTTTAATGCATGTCTTGAGTCCATACTTATGATAGCCCTGTTCATGTGTTCGCGAAATACGATTGTATCGTGTATATTCTGCTTCATTTTGATGGGCTTTTCATTTCCCTGCAATAATATCGATTGGAGGTATTGATCAAATAATTAGATGCTTTAATGATAATGTTTCATTAAAAAGGGTCCTTTACCTTTAAATTTTATCTTTTAAAGGTTACCCACAATCTGTTTAGTTAGAAAGTAAAGACAGTATAGTGTGATATTGCAGCCAACTTCACAAGAACGAGATTGAACTACAACAGAAATATAATTATAAAACTAAAAGGTTGTGATGTGGTTAATAGAGGTTACTGCAGAAGTCCCTTACTACCCTTTGTAAACGGAGTGTTAATGAAAGAGCAACCATGTAGACACTATAAGGCCTAGGGAACAGTCGTATGACCTTGAACGCAGCCATCTTGAAATCCGACATTTTGAAATAAGATCAAGTTTTTTAAATTTGAATAGTGTAATATGATACATAATTTTGGGCTAGAATTTAATCAGAAAGATAATGGTGAAGTTAGTTTTAAGATACGCACATTTGGGAAAAAGTTACAGGCATATTGTTTATACTTACTATGTGCGTAAGTCCCTTACCTCCGCTTCTAACCCGCGTATTAATGATAATAAGTGGATAAAAGTTTTGGTAATACATATTATTACGCCTAAGTATCCTTGATGCAGTAAGGGTATCGTTGACGGCAGCCATTTTGAAATCCGCAATTTTGAATTAAAGTGAAGTTTTGACATGTGACACCTCATTTAAATAGTAAATTTTCCCCAAAAGTCAATGGTATGCTTATTTTTGTTCTATAGTTAACCAGTATGAATTTAGGACTGCTTCTAATGTGCACCAAACGTCCATTATTCGATCTTTCAAATTGGCAACACTCCTAATTTTCACCGCATGTTTTAAGATTCCAACTGGCACTTTGCAATTGTTGCCATGGCTCATGTTTTCTAAATTTATTACATTTTTTTAAGAGTTGCGATTTGTCAGTTATGAATAGCGTTGGGATAAGCATCCAGCAATCTTTCTGAATTTTGAGGACTTGCATGTAATTATTAATTTCCTAGGCAATGTGATTATTTATTTCCTATACCTGGCCTTCAAAAACTTGTTTTCTGACGAATCATCGCACAACGAAACAACTCCAACTTTGCATTCAGATAATATCGAAGACGTAGCTCGTAATGGATAGCAGACTTCACTTTAATTAAAAATGGCGGATTTCAAGATGGCTGCCGTCAAGGATACCCTAGGCATATGTATTACCGAAGCGTTTATCCACTTATTATCATTAATACGCGAGTTAGAAGCGGAGGTAAGGGACTTACGCACATAATAAGTATAAACAATTAATATGCCTGTAACTTTTTCCCAAATGTGCGTATCTTAAAACTAACTTCACCATTGTCTTCCTGATCAAATTCTAGCCCGAAATTATGTATCATATTACCCTATTCCCTTTAAAAAACTTTATCTTAATTCAAAATGTCGGATTTCAAGATGTCTGCCGTCAAGGTCATACTACCATACGACTTCCCGTAAACCTTATATGTATCTACATGGTTGTTCTTTCATTAACACTCCGTTTACAAAGGGTAGTAAGGAACTTATGCAGTAATTTTTATTAACCACATCACAACTCTTAAAAATTATGGAAAAATAGGAAATATGCATCATGGCAAAAATTTGTCATCACAAGTAACTAATGAATACATGTCCTCCATTTAAAAAAAAAAAAAAAGACAAGTTGGTGATGTCCTTTATAAGTTTATTTGCGTCTGTTTTGTTCATCAGTATGAAATATTTGAAGAAATTCCTGTCTTTTTTCTTTTCGGTCACGATATACAGGGCTGCCCATAATTATCTATATAATGTTTAACAGATTGCGCAAAGAAAGTAGCAACATAACTTGAACATAAAACATGGTCCACTAATTCACCATCCAAATCAATACATGCCTGGTGACGAAGAATAACATCACAAGGAGCTTGACAGACTTGTACTGGTATCCTGTGCAACTCTTCTGTGAAATCTTTCTGTAGTTCGGCCAAATTGCGTATGTGATGTTGATACACTTTGCCCTTTGAAATACTCCATAAGAAAAAGTCAGGTGATGGTAAATCAAGAGATCGAGGTGGCCATCGCTTTGTAATCGATTCGTACCATAACTTGTATTTTATTCTTTAATTTTGTGATTTTATTGTCATATTTATTTGAAATTTACGAAAGTTATTTTTAAAAGTTTATTATTTAGGTTATGTGAATTAAATGTTATTTTTGATTAATCACTGTTTTCTACGGAAGCAATTATGCTCTTAAACGATTTGTATAAAAGTTATGGAGGGTATAAAGTTCTTTTAATTTTTTCACGTAATGATATAGCCCGATAGTTTGTGAAACGTTGTGGAATTGTAGTTTTCATTTCTGAATGGCGAGTCTGGGATTTTGTTTTTTAATTGGTACGCAAGTGCTTTTTATTGTCTTTAAAACCATTATGTGCAGATGCATTTTCGGAAGAAAGAAAAGCTTTTGTCAATAGTAAGTGGCATGTGCCACCGGAGCGTATGTGCATATATGTTTTATTTAAAAAAGGAAACAAAAGAGTGTGTAAAATGACTAAAGAACAGGCATCAACAACAGACAGGAAAGAAAGACATAATTTATTATTGGCTAGTACCGTCATAAATTCTGCCTTACGTAAAAACTGCCGGAGTAAAGATATAAAGTGTTCCATTTATTTTACGTTTTCCTTGTATTTTAATTTAATTTTTTTTTTTTTTTTTGAAACATTAACTGTTGGTATAATTTGGGGTATAGAAAACAAAAGAAACTTGAAAGATAGGTTTCAAGCGAAATCCAAATTATATTTATTATAAAAAAAAGTCACATAATGAAGATAGATGTTTAAGAGTTTGGCACAAGTAACAAATATTGTGTAAGTTCAGTATCGATGTTCCCTGTTCTGTCTCTTCGTGTTTTTTTAGTAACTTCTGTTTTAAATTTTGGTCTTCGCTTCAGTGTTTGAAGACGTCTTTTGAAACTGAGGCTATTGAAAGGCAGTATTAGTGATCTCGACTTATATAATTAACTCAAAGTTGCCTTTGTATTCATAAAAAAAGAAGTAGATTTGTATGTAGGTAGTAGGTGTTCGCTGGTTATTTAAATTAAGTAGGATATGGAAAGGTAGTTTGCTTGTAGGGCTAAAGTTGAAGTAAATGCGGAGAATAGTGAGAGCCACATAACAGCATACAGTTCATTGCCTTGTGTTTACAGAAAGGGAAAGAAGTCAGATAAAAATTATCCGCCTGACGGCGATGAGGCTGCTTCTAAGAAACAGGACAGGGACACATCGGATGCCCAGAGGTATGTAATTACGTTTATAAACGTTTTCATCTTCATTCTAAACTAAACACGAGGATGAGCAAATAATTGACTAGGTCATATAGTAGCTCTAAATCCATAGGTAGTTCTTTAGGTATCTTATGATTGTGTATTTCCTAATTATGAATTTTAAAGTGAAAGACATCCAGTAATTAAGCTGCGTTTTCAGTAAATGCGAAATGTGGATTCTTTTCAATATCTTTGTTGCAAAATCTAAAAAGAGGGTCTCCTGACAGGTGCTTTTATATAAACAAATAATACAGCAGGTTGTTCACTTTATATCCGACCATTTTTGACGGGTGCTCATCTTAAGAAATACCGTGCCACCACGACCGATCATGTTCTGTTGGACCCCCAGCATTTTGAACTATAACCCGGCATCGCAGTTTCCATTGCAGCAAGCTCCGGCACAGGACAGATATGGAAATTCTGTCCCACTTCTCCCTGCAAGCTTTCCATAGACCATCCAGGTTGTGGGAGAGGGGATGTTGAAGATCCCCCGGGACAGTCCAAATGCATAAAAATCTATTAGACTGGCATCTGGGCTTCTCACATGAATGCCCTCAAAGGGAATGACATGAATTCCTAATTCCTCTGCCATTTCCTGATGAAAACGAAGTGATGTTCTGCCGGTATGACTCGAAACCTTGTCCATATGGATCATCATCTGGCTCGCGTCCATTTCATACAATTATGGGATTGTCTGTCAAATAGAAAAGAGTCCGAATGGATTCTTTGAAGTATCTTGTATTCATCTTTACTTTTTTGTCCACCTTACGCATCAGCAACTTAACGTCATATCTGAATGCCGTAACAACCATAAAGCCATGAGGGAATCTTTCCCTGCACTGACGGACTTCTGCGCCTGCCGTCAATGTCACAGTATGTGATCGCCCGAATGTGACCACCAGCAGTGAGATGGACATGATTCGTGCATTGTGACAACTTTCTTTCATTTGAAACAAGCCGGGTTCTTTCCATACAGTTCGTATTACGTTCGGCAATGTAACGCTGTAGTAGGCGGTGTACACGTGCCTTCAACCCTAAGGCGCTTGCGAATTCTTTTGTTCACAGTTGACGGTGAGATGTGGGATCTGTGGCCTATATCACATTGCGTCGAGGGATTTTCTTAGCACACCAATCTACGGGTGTCATTTTGCTTGCAGCCTTTTTCCTGGTAGTTTTCGTATGTGAATGTTTCGTAAAGGGAGTCTGTTGTATGTAACGAGCCATACTAGCTTTCGCAGTAGTTACCCATTCTCCCTATATTCCACAGTGCGTTACGTACAAAAACTTGAGCATGGAAAATGGCCATTACGTAACCCTCCCAATACCGGTTGAATCTTCGCACGATTTGAAAGTACTCACTAACCAACTCTTGCGTAGCTGTAAGGTCAGATACAACACTGCTCCCACTAGCAGACCCATCGTTCCAACATGGCAGCACCGAATCTAAAATGGTCGGATACACAGCGAACAACCTTCTGTACAAGTATATTACAATAGTATGCGCTTCACCATTAGAAATTATTTTGTACGTACTGCACAAATAATCAATCAATCTGTTGTAGCAGTTCTTAAGTGGGAACGAAGGACACACTTTGTAAAGGAATAAAAATTCATTTTTCTCTATTTTCTGGGAAACTGCGCATGAGATTTTAGTTTAAGGCATGCTCGGGACATTATATCGATTGAAAGATGTCTAATCTTTACTTAAATAAGAAATAAAGTTAAAAACTTAGTCATACTTTTGGGATACGTATATATCATTAATCATACTGTGTACTGTCGCCGTGCTAGGTTATTCTGCAGCACCATTTTGTGGGTTTACAAATAAATTTGTTTTTCTTTCTTTTGCTGGAAACTACGTACGGAGAGGATGTAGATTCACCCTTCATTCATTCAGCGTAATTACCGTATTAATGGGTGTATGTTTCGTCTTTGGATTTTTTTCTTTTTTCTCAGCTCTGATAATAGTAGTGTACAATTTTCAATTTAGAATTTCCTTACCTGGCGAGGCGAGTATCACCTCTTCAAGAAATAAACGAGGCAGGTTCGTGTGCATTGTAAAAGACTAGTTTTATTATTGATTTTTATTACTTTTTTCCCCAAGCATTCATGGAATTGCTAATCTTTCGTACAACTTCCTGGAATTTTCCGAATTGTCCTTGAACTTCTGTTCCTTTGTTCATATAAAGAATTTTCGTACTTTTTTTTTTTTTTTTTTTTTGTAATTGTGCACGTGTACGCATTGAAAAAAAAAAAACTGAAATGGCCATTCTACGATTATATCCTTTAGGCTAAAAGAGACGGAGAAATGAAAGTGAATTATTGTGAAATACTGGAATTACATTGTGAGGGGAAACGGGAGAGTCTCGAGAAAACACACGAACAGAATGTTGTCCACCTACACTGATATCTCCTGTATCAAACAAAGAACCTATCGCACCAGAGCATATATATTTTACGTATGTTGAATCCTTATCTCTGTCGAAGTACAAACAGCTGTCAGAATAACATGTATTTTACTATGCTTACAGTACTAATTTATCTCACACACACGTGTGTGAGTGATTATACTGTGATGTACCGCGTTTTTTCTCTTTATTTTTTTAATTCTCAGAAAGAGGCTACATCCTAAGAAGATGCATCTTATTTTTTATATTTCATAGCAAATTGTATTGGCACTAATAAATTATACTTTACCACAAAGCGGCTGCTATTATAAATATATCGTTTGTTTTACCTACTTTAAATTATTGTTGTCAATACAAAGGGAAAAAAATCACGGGATAAATCAGAAATCTTGAGGGCTCCTTTATTTCTCCAAAATGGAAGAAAAGTTTGTGTCGCTGACTCCGAGTGCACCATTGGACTAAGCGATAGAGGCCCATGTTTCATTGCAGGCATATTGTATCTAGATCAAATATTTAAAATGGAAACTGTCATGTAGGGTATTGGTTCTCAAACTTTTCGAGCCTAGCTCTCCTTGGGTGAATGCGATTGTCCTTACCTATGCACAAGGCTGAACGTAAGATTTGGACGAATCAGTCATAAGACAACTTCTTCCAGGTTGATTTTAAGAACTGAAGTTATATTATTGTTTGTAAAAACTAAAATAAAATAAAAAAATGATGATTTCTGTAATACATAATCGGTTTCGTCCAAGTAATAATAATAATAATAAACAGCTAATAAAATTCAAGCATCCCCAAAATAGTCTATCGTGTCTCACTCCTTTTTGTTCCAGCGCTCCCTTTGGAAATGATAACTCCCACATTGGGAACCATTGATGTAGGATCAGGGTGGCTACGCGTGGGAAATTTCAGGAAAAGCGGGAATTATGCATAAATTTTTAAGGCCTTGAAAAAAAAAAAAACCTGGAAAAGTGCATGAATTTTTAAAGAATAAACTAAGTTACAAGTTTGATGCTTTATCAACATTTATTAATATATTAGAATATTTTACAGACACTACATTTCCGGTTGCCGATTTTGCGCTCAGGCTATTATTTCTGTTGCCTGTATGGGACGCCAAGCATTAATTAGCCATTTGCAGGGTTACAAACACACAGAAAAGAATGCCTGTGATTCGTCCAACCTTCACACATATAAGAAGACCACAAGTACCAAGTTCAGCTTCTTCATCAGAAATGAAAAGCCTAGAAACTGTCACGTGTTTAGCTTCCTCGTTAGGTATGAAAAGCCTAGGAACTAATACTTTCATGTTCAGCTTCATCGTCAGGCGTTGTCTGTGATAAATCTAACGGCAATAGTAATCATATTGGATCTTCTGATCTTCACTCAAGTGCCTTCAAGAAATATCTGTTAAATAGTGATGTTACTAGTGCGGAAATTGAATGGTATTTACAAGTAACTGACACAGATCCTTCCGTTCTGCGGAGATGTGCAATTATTTCCCTTGTTATTCCCAGACAATGAAATAGCAGTAAAAATACAACTGGCCGTACTAAGATAGGTTACATCATTTTATTTGGACTAGCACCACAATTTAAAAGGAAACTTACTAACACAATACAGTGTACGATAACAGTCCACGGGGTGTCTACTAATCTGGAAAACATGGAAAACCCGGAAAAGTCAGGGAAGTTTCTACAAATTCTGGAAATTTTTGGTCAAGTAGGTTTATTTCATTGCTTTTACATTTTATCTGCACAATGTTTAGAAAAGAACTTTTCGCTACAACAGAAGGCATCATACACGAAGGCATCATATAAAAGGAGTTGGCAACCCTTGCGTCTGGAGCTCGTGGTTTCTGTTCTCCACGTTAAAAAAATGATCCTCATATCCAGTATTTTAGCTAGGCTATTGCAACTGGGGACTGCCAACAAAATCCTAAATTAACACTTGTTCTGGTCTTGTTGATTTTAATGTAGCGATAAGTTAGAGCCTAACTATGTATGATTAATTTATAAGTTTATGCGTACTTACAGTAATTAGATTTAAAACGATTCCATTTTCTTCGAAGTGCCATTTTCTTCATATTCCATTTTCAGTGCAGTTTGGCGTTCCGCGTGTCTTTTGTGATTTTTATTATTATTTTGGAGGCAATTTTTGTGAATATTTTTGATATGCTTGTAACTTTTTCTAGCAAGTGCTCATATTTTTATAGAAAACGTGAATGTAGTAGACGGAGCTCAGCGATTATTACCACATTTGAAGGAATATGTCGATTCATTTTCAGGTAGTAATTGAGAGCCATCTTGTGACAGCTTTAAAATTGTTAAATCATATCTGAAAGATTCTTTGCTTGGAGCTAAATTAGCTTTCTTCCAAACCGTTGCTGCAGACATTCAACCTTTTCTTATGAAATTTCAGTCAGACTCACCAATGCTTCCTTTTCCTTGTGATGAAATACTTAAACTTCTGAAGTCCCTTATGATCTTATGATTAGATTCTTAAAAAAGAAACATTGTGATTGAGGTATCAAGTTCTGAAGACCCGATGAAAGTTTACCTAGAAGATGGTAGTAACAGGGCTCATAGTGAGTCACTTTTTTTTTTTTTTTTTAACTAAAAGTTACTTTTTTTCAAGTCACTAAAAGTTACTTTTTATTTTTTTTAATTTGTCACTAAAAGTTACTTTTTTTGGGAGGTAAAGTGACTTTTTCGTGTGATTTATGTTTTGCATTGGCAGTTTTCTATAAAAAATTATAAAAATAAATGAAAAAAGGCAGAAACTTGTTACTCATTACTCTTCTGATAGCTTCAGTACTTGCTGCCAGATGTGAAACAGTCAGCTTTATTCTCACTTCAGCTTTTATTCTTTCTAAAGCACAGTGGATGGTTGGTGGATGCTTAAGCTCTGAAGGTGGGGTTGAGAATCCTTCTGTGTCTATTCTTTCTTCTATTACAATACTCCTTTAGTTTTCTCTCGTAATAGTTAACACTCCGCTCAACGTTGCGTGTGTGTATGTTTGTATGGGTCATCATGTTCGTCTTGTGTAATGCTTCTTGTATGTTCTTCTTAAGAGTAGGTGATGAATTTGAAAATTTCATGGCTTTCAGAACTCTCAATGCTAAGTTAAATATAATGTCTGGGATGAAGAAATTCGGAAATAGGCCAGAACTGGTCCTACTTACTTAGAAGCTTCTTACATCTGCTAAGTCTGCTTACCGTAACTACAAAGCATACTTAGGAAACCTAAGAGAAAGCTCAAAAAGAAGTAAAGAAGAAAAGATGAAACAAAACAATAAACAAAGAGAGAGGTGATAGAGAAATTATCAAAGGAAAAGAGGGGCATGATGAGATTATGGTCACTTTTCAACTATTTACAAGAGACCAAACCACTATGAGCCTTGTAGTAAGAATCTGTGTTCGGCTAAACAGGTTGATGTCGGATTTGCAATACGTACAGCATTAAAATCAGAGAAGTTATCTGACTGAAACTCCTTCGTTTTCGGAAGGATTGTTTGCATATTTTAAGAGGTTTTAGTAAGAAGATTCTGTGGAAATTGCCATTGAAATTCAGACTTACTTATGGTGCTGCTCTGCATGCCTCTCTCCCGATTCAGTTTTAAACAAGAGACTTGGGAAGGAACAAATGACCGCAGCATTGGAAGTGCTTGTAGAGAATCATTATTTGTCTGGGCCTGCTATTGATGAACTAAAATGACTCTACAGTGAAATTTGTATTCAAGATTCAGTTATCACAAGAATTAAGAATTTTGACGTGACTAAGGATCGTTTAGATCACTTGTGGTTCTTCATGCTTAACCACACTAACACTAGCAAAAATTTTTCATCGTTCGTCAGAAAAATTCTAGTGTTATCACACGGAAACGCTTCCGTTGAACACAGTTCCTCATTGAATAAGGAGTTTCTTGTGGATAATCTATACGAAGAGTCTTTAGTTTCGCAGAGAATAGTACATGACGCTGTTACGTTCCACGGAGGTGTTCAGAGAATGCCAATCTGAAAACAATAATTAATTCATGCGGCAAGAAATGCAAATGCCATATGGAAAGAGGCTCTCAGAAGGTAGCAGACAACAACTGAGGCAGAGTAAAATCGTGCGAAAGAAAGAAAGAGAGCAGCTGCAGAGTTGGAAGAACTTAAGAAAAAGTATAAAAAATTCCTTGAGAAAACAGTAAAAGAAATCAACGAAGTTGATAAGGACATGAAAAATCTCAAGAGAAAATCCAGTAACGTGATCATAATTGGAAATCTCATGTAGATTTTAGTGTTCTAGATTATAAGAATATTCTGTATTTAGTATTTATTCTACATACAAATACCAAATATAGAATACTTCTATAATCTAGAATACTAAAATCTACAATGTTTGTCAGGATTTGTATCTCGCAACTACATTCTCTTTAGTACCCATATATCTGTGTGTATTGTCGTGTATGTATTAGTCTTACTTCATGTCCTGGAATAATAAAAAATCTAATAGAAGTAAATCCAGTCCAGTTTATATAACTGAGTGTACCTCACAAGTACGTGGTATGAAATGTAAAATCATAATATGCATTTTTGTATTGTATTATGTGTGTTTTGTCATTCACACTTTTTGTATTTGACATATTAGTTTTATTGAAACAAGGAGCGAAGAGAGGTAGCTATAAGGGGAGATTAAGAAATACATTGTGTTTAATTATATTGTTCTTGTCAAGAATGAAAAGGTACTTACTTAAGTTTTGTTCATATTTTTTAAACAGTGTTCAGAGAATAGTGGTCACTTAACTTCAGTAAAATATAGTCTGGGAAATTTTCTGTTTTAATCTGGAAAAGTCAGGGAATTTCATTTGTAGTAAGATGTGAAATAGTAGACACCCTCGTCCACTTGTTATTGGTTTGGATGAGTCACTTTCGAAGTATCTCACAAGTAAACCTTACGTTTGGGTGAATCGAGTTGCTGACTGAGACAGATATGAGAAAGTAGTACTAAATGTGGTCAGTATTTCAGTGAAGTTGTAGGTGCGAAGCTCCAGGGGTTTAGGAGATACAGCTACCAGAACATCACATGGAAGTACAGAATAATCTTCATACAATTCGAGGTAAAATCTCTGTAAGACCTCTTGTAACGACATAAGGTGAATAACAAATATATGGGTACATATTAGGACTAGGAGGAAGTCATATAGTAAGCGTATACCTGACGGCGGCCATCTTGAAATCCGCCATTTTGAATTAAGGTTAAGTTTTTAAAATAGGAATATGGTCATGTGATACATGATTTAAGGCGCAAATTTAATCAGAAGAACAATGGTGACGTTAATTTTGATTTACGCGCAATTGGTAAAAAATTACAGGGAAATTAAATATTGTTGCAGCATATGTATTAGTCCTTTACCCCAGCTTGTAAATTTTGTGTTAATGATAATAATTAAATAAAAAGCAGGTGGATAAATATTAGGTCTATGGCAAGAGTTGCCTTGATGGCGGCCATGTTCAAATCCGCCATTTTGAATCAGACAAAAGTTTTAAACAAAACGCATAACAGTGACACCTTATTAATAGCAAATTTTACCATAAATCCAACGGTATAACCATTTTTGCTTTATCATTAACCAGCATTTGTTATCGCATATAAACAAGTTGCTAATTTAAGGAAAAATGACCAAAGTGGAATTGAGTCATAATTGAACTTGGGTCTTTCTTCCAGAAAAGTCCTCAATTAGTACAATCAATATGTAGTTCAGAAAAGAGTGCATGACTTGCACAAATGCTCTGCTCACAGTGAGCACACCTGACAAAGGCAATCGAGTTACACTTGACACATTTGTCGTTAACAATTCCGTCAAAGCAGTAGTTGTAAGGAGCGATCCATTTAATTTTGTGCTGGTTAATGATAAAGCAAAAATGATTATACCGTTGGAGTTATGGTAAAATTTGCTATTAATAAGGTGTCACTGTTATGCGTTTTGTTTAAAACTTTTGTCTGATTCAAAATGGCGGATTTGAACATAGCCGCCATCAAGGCAACTCTTGCCATAGACCTAATATTTATCCACCTGCTTTTTATTTAATTTTTTTCATTAACACAAAATTTACAAGGTGGGGTATAGGACTAATACATATGCTGCTACAATATTTAATTTCCCTGTAACTTTTTACCAATTGCGCGTAAATCAAAATTAACGTCACCATTGTTCTTCTGGTTAAATTTGCGCCTTAAATCATGTATCACATGACCATATTCCTATTTTAAAAACTTAACCTTAATTCAAAATGTCGGATTTCAAGATGGCCGCCGTCAGGTATATCCTTACTATATGACTTCCCCCTAGTCGTAATATGTACCCATATATTTGTTATTCACCTTTTTTCGTTACAAGACGTCTTACAGAGCTTTTACCTCCAACTGTATGAAGACTATTCTGTACTTCCATGTGATGTTCTGGTAGCTGTATCTCCTAAACCCCTGGAGCTTCGCACCTGTAACTACACTGAAATACTGACCACATTTAGTACTACTTTCTCATATGTGTCTCAGTCAGCAACTCGATTCACCCAAACGTAAGGTTTACTTGTCAGAAAAATCAAATGGACGTCAATATCAGATTTTGGGACATTACTAAGGGAAAAGTTTGTACTCGTTACCTGACCCTGCTTTCCTTGGACGAAGTAGAACCTCAGATCTAGGAACATTCATGGACTCGATGAAACCCCTTGATGTCAAAAATATATCAGGTTCCTATGGACGGACCCACGGTGAATTTAAAGTTCCTTCAGGAGTTTAATACATTTCTGAAGTCAGAAAAACGTGACTCTTGTCCTTTAAACTTAGGCAGTTGTGGCTTGCATACATTAAATGATGCTTGTAAAGTTCGTATGGTCGCAGTAGATTTATTTGTTTATAATAGGTTTCAGATACAGCACTAGGCCATTTTACGCTGAAACATTTTAACATTTTGATACCATAAGAATTGAATATCAATTTGAGCTCAAGATGGTACAGCACAACAGCAACATTACAAAAATAGCATATTTATAGAGAATCTGAATATATATTCATTTGAAAAAACGTCTACAGTTTCTGGTAACTGATTATAAGTACTGACAATTCGATTTAGAAGAGACCTATGGACAATATTTACGCTCGTCGCTCGAGTGTGAAAGAGGTCACTTGATCGTGTTGTTCTAGCGGGTACGCGAAAATTGATCTGACTTAATAACTGTTCACATGATATATGGCCATTTACAATTATGTGCAGAAATATTAGGTCAGAAATTGTTTCTTACTAAGGGAGGTTTAATATTGAGGGAATTTAGAACGTCATTTTGTGGAAGTGTTCAAAGGTGAGGTACTCCATAGGTTACGATGGCTAAAAAGAAATTAATTACAGATTTTTTTTTCAATAAGTAGGGCAGGTAGGAGACCAGATAGGAGAACAGTACTCAATAGTGGGAGCAACATATGACTTACAGAACAAACTTAAGGAATTAGGATATTTTATGTCAGTGTCCTAGTTTTCTCACACCAGTACAAGATATTTTGCTTATATGACCTGCGAAAGTAAACTTACTGTCAATGATCACACCAAGATCTCTGAAAGAGGAAACAGAATTTGTTCTTATGACCAATTTTGTAAATGTGGTTTATAGGTTCCTTGTTTAGAGAAATCGTAAGAAAAGTACATTTGTCGATGTTTAAGCTAAGTTTCCTAGAGTTAGACCAGTGGAGAAGGATTGAAGCATCATACTGAAGAGCAAGAGCGTAGTACTCTGATTGAACTTGTCTGTAGAGTTTGCAATTATCAGCGAATAGAAGAATATTGGTAGAGCTGTTTGTGAACAAAGAAGGCAGATCGTCCATGTATAATAGGAATAGAATTGGACCCGCACACTGCCTTGAGGAACTCCAAAAGTTATGGGAAGAAAGTCAGAAAAGTAACCTGAAACTGAAAATCGTTGTGTCCTATTACTGAGATAGTTTTCTGGCAGACTAAGTAATTTATCATGTATATTAAATCTAGAACTGAGTTTGTATAGTGGAAGGGAATCGAAAGCCTTAGTCAGGTCCAAATACAAAATGTCGAGTTCAGAATTTTTTGAAATGCTGCTCACAGCATCGGACAGAAGAACTAATAAATTAGTAAGACAAGATTTTCTGGGCAAAAAGCCGTGTTGGGAGAAGTTTATAAATGGAGCAACAAATTGAAAAAGCCTGTTTTTGATTATCTTTTCACAAACAAGTGAGAGATGTGATAATAAAGAAATAGGTCGATAAGAGGACACATTATTTTTATTTTTACCAGACTTACGAACAGGAATGATATTAGCTCTTCCAACAGGTGGGAAAGATACCTTCTGTGAAACAGCGATTTTGTAAATCCGAAAGGGGTTGAGAAAGCGAACTGGCAACACTGCGTAGGAAGCAAATGTAGATATTATCTGGCTCTAAGCAGCGCTGTTGGGGGCAATGTCAAGAGATTGTACTTCAGTCAGTGTGGTACTGATGGAAGACAAAGACTCAGAACAGACAGGTTGAAGACGGTAGGGGAAGGAAGGAGAGGTGGGAGGGGATGATGCGAAACTACTAGCAAAATATTCTTTTAACACCTTTGCCCTGTCTTCTTCATTGGGATATTGCAAAGTTTTTGCGTTCTTTGTACAATTTATTCAAGAATATTTCTGCAAGGAGAGCTCTATATATACTGAATTTACAGGTTCCGATATGCCCCAAGACAAATATTGCCCTGTCCGTTGGTTATTAAATGGAGAAGTAGCACAGCTAGCTGTTGATGTGGCCCCAGAGAATTTGTGAAACAGGTACCATCTTTGAAAGATGGTAACAAACTGTCTTGTAGCAGTTATGAAGTAGTAAAACACTGTCTTAAAACCCAATGTTAGGCTCCAAACTAGCTTACTGTGAAACTATAGTTAGTGATATTGAACAATTTCTCAGATTTTCAGAGTGACAGACCTTTAACTCCCTTCCTATATTCAGAGCTGCTCAGGATTGTGTATGTGCAATTATGCAAAGATTTGTAAGACCAGAGAACGTTCTGCTAGACAGGATTATCAAGCTGCTTTGGATGAAAAAAGGAAGAAAGAATGTGAAGCTGGAAAAGACATGAACATAAAAAGAATGAAAAGTAAAAAGGCTAAGATAGAAGACGCCAGGAAAGTTGAAAGTGATATCGACAGTGAACTTGAAAAGGCCTATTCGAAACTCACATGACATGAGTTTTTGATGTATGGATCAGTCAGAGAAGTTTCAATGTCATAATTTACTACAATTCTTCCCTTTATTACGAGAATATATATATATATATATAGTGGCGGATCCAGGATATGATCAAGGGAGGGCTAAACTATAGTTTGTTGCTTTATCCAGTGTAAAGCAGGATTGAAGCGCATTATACCCAGTGTATAACTGAGCATCAAGGAGGGCTATAGCCCCCTACCCCCCTTGGATACGCCACTGTATATATATATTTTGAGTGTGTGTGTGTGTGTGTGTGTGTGTGTGTGTGTGAGCAGAAAATTCTAGTAGTTACTAGTAGTTACTTGATTTGTTGAATCTGTGCATATTTATTTGATAATAAATTTAGGTATGCATGGAACACTCAAAGCTATCTGTTCAGTATTGGTTTGTTTCGTTTTGTTTAAATTGTGGAAAATGAAACATTATTTTTTTTTTGTGTAACTATGAGCATATCATCAGACTGAATGGACATGATACATCGGATGTCAAAATAATCAGCCGGCAAACTTCGGAGGTAAATCTTCCTATGAAAAGAAGCAGAAAAATCTTCGTAAATACTGCCCTCAAGGTATATAAAAATAAATGGTGCATTTTTTTATTTTTTTTTTATACCTATTCAAACCTTATAGCAATGTGGAACTTATGAAATAACTTTGTCTCTCTGTCTGTCTGTGTGTGAGAGAGAATATTCTAAACGGGTGTTTAGAGGTGGGAAAGTTTAAACTGGCAACACTGTTTTCTCGGACAGCTGATACTACAGTTCTCGGTTGCTTTGAGGTTAGTTTGGTTTAGCCATTCGTCATGAATAGACTCAGGCTGGAGCAACGTATGCGAATTGTGCAAATTTATTTTGAAAAGCATGGTTCAATTCGACAAACTCATCGGGCATTACGTGCATTTTACAGTGCTAATAATCGTCCATCAGGGCGATTAATTCGAGAAATCATGGATCGTTTTCGCAATACGTTTACTGTGAATGATGATACGCATCCGGTGGAATCATTGGTCTTCGAAAATAATGCCAGTCAGAATATTACAGTCAACAGTGAGCGGTACAGAGACGTGAATACTAGCTTTTTCGTGCCTCATTTGACCAACATTAATGTTGCAGACATGTGATTTCAGCGGGACGGCACCACATGCCACAACGTGCACCACAATTAATTTACTGAAAGAAACATTTAATTTAAGGAAATGAATTTAAGGAACATAGTTCGATTTACTATTGGAGCTCATGTGGTTCGGATCCTGCGTTGAGCTCTAAGTCCACGTCTGTTTCAGTCTCAGTACTAAGTGGGACGTTAAACTCCGAATCAACCACTTTTGTACGTAATAGGTATATATCTATTGCATGCGGAAAGGGAAATATGTCGCCATTTGTGAAAACAAAGTTTCTCGGTCTCTAAATTAACGTAGCTTCTTTACTCATTAAATGGGTGCCATCAGGTAAGGAAGTCTTACGACTGAATTGTATCCAATGACCTATCCTGTGTTTAATCATGCGGGGAGTAGCAATATATGAAAAAGTATGGAATGAAGGCTGTTGGAAAAATTTGGAGATTGCATTTTCAGTAATAATAATAATAATAATAATAATAAGTTTCTCCGTTGGACTATCTCAAAAGATACAGCAATGTTGCAAAAACCATTCACCAGTTTCTGGCACATAACATGGAATTAATCTCCGATACCAAACCATATTACAGATATCGGGCGAAACCATTACTTGAACAAACTATGCTGGAATCGAGAAATCAGAATAGACGTAACGGCACTTGCAAACAGATTCAGCGTTATTCTCATTAATTAAAATGTTTGAAGAGGAAATTCATATATGTACTGATTCACAACATAAGTACAATATTTAGTACAGAAATTAGCAAGTATAAAGGCGAAGCAGACGAAACCAGAAATGTGTGAAAATATCAGAAAGTTACGTTAAGACCAGTGATCATCTTAGCTACAGATATTGTCCCAGAAAACTCTGTGGCGTAATTGAAATAGATAAACGCAAAACATTTTCTAACACACCTATCAAAATCAGTAATTCTTACGACACATGTCATACGGTAAGGAAGTTTTCTGGAGAAGAACTTTTCTAATAATCTGCACTTGCTGGAGGAGGCTGAGAAACCGGTTTAAACCGAGAGATAATAATAATACGACATTTGGAGAAAGCGTATAAAATCCTTTAAAATCTGAGATGTGGAAAACATTACGATTTTGTGTACGAATCCTGAAGGCACTAGAATGTATTATGGGACTTGCGTTAAGCATGTAGTTGTTCTGAAGCAATAAACAAGAAATCCTTGCAGTCATCGTTAATTTATTCTTGTCTCCTATGTGTAAAAGACCAAACCGTCTCCCTGACATTCTAAAGTGTGCAATGAAACTGCTATAGTCAGTATCTTCAGATTTGTATGGCGTACTTCTGTTGTAGGTAACAGATACAATGAATTTTGGGACGTCCGGGATACGCACAAATTATTGGTCGATTTTATAATTGCATATTCAATAAGAAAGAGAGAAAATAAAATACATAGTTGAATGAAGTTTGTCAAGCTGTGGACTCTACACGTTACCCTACAAATGTCCAGTGATACTACATTCGTTCCAGATCTGCAGCATCTCCTGAGTGACGTTAAGTTGTAGATGGCGATTTCATCCGTGTTCGTAATTCCGACAATGGCTTATGATATTTCCTTTGACATATAGGGACGGGTGTTACCATGCTGAAAAACAACACTTGTGTGGTAGGTGTTTTTTTCGTTAAATGTGATTTGTCAATCATGACCAAATGTTACCATCGAATTACGTCAGCAGCCAGTCAGTCATTGCACATAACTCTTATATACTCACACGGCCATTCTTTCTAACCAACGCTCGTACTCTCACTTCGGTTGAAGTCTACTGCTTCTATTATCCAGCACCGAGATCCCCTTCCCCCGGGAACTTTTTCATCCGTCTTCTAACATTGCTAATTGCAGTTGCGTTCTCTCCAAATGCCGACTGCAGCCTGCTGTGGATCTCTGAAACTTGCCAACTTTATATTTGCATGTACACGATATCAATTCGTTCTTCTATATTATTCGTGTTGTTTATCTGAAAATGAAAAAGCATTAATAAAATATCATATTACATATCTACGAAGTTTCATTATAAACCGATAAAAAACATGAGGAGATATTCTGTGGAAGCATTAGTTTTGGGATCACGCTTGTAGTGGTGAATGATAAGTAACTGCAAAGATTAAAAAAAAAAAAAAAAAAAAAAAAAAGTGTATGGGAAGCTGAATATAGTGAGATGGATCAAGTAGGAAACGGGTCGCGAGGGATTTTGAGGATAGATGGAGACTGGGCCCGAATGAATTGTTCATTTTCTGAAACAGGTCGATTGAGAATTTATATTACTGTAGGAGTATCTGTGATGGTTGCAAATCAAAAGTGTGTCCCACACAGAAGACTAGGTAATGGGTGCATTTAAATATGAAATGAAGTAAGAAGAATCTCAGTTCTAGGTGCTGAGTGTTTTAAGGGACTAATTTTCGTGATGAAGGTGTGAAGGTTGGAGGGCCAACTGGATTTAGGTCGTGTCAAGATAGCCTTTTCTGTTTCACTGAAAGTAATCATTATAAGAGAAATAAATTTTGTAACTTCCTCCAGGCGATCATATACAGGAGAATTTGAACTTCAATAGTGGCAACTATTTTTCTTACAAATGATACCGAAAGCATGCTTTGTGTGCCAGCTGTTTTCAGGAATGTGGAAATCGTAATGTAGGGTGGAGGTACCGGTTATGGTCACTGGAAGGACTTTTTCATTGTCGTTAATGATTTAAAAGTGTATACTTCTAATTTGAACTTTCGTGAACACATTTTTCGTATTAAATCTTTATGTACCGTCTTTAAAAGTTCGTAAAAAAGCATTTTTAAAAAATAATACACATTTCACCACTTTTGGCCATTCTGTTTCTGCATATTGCCAACTTTTTTTCCATTTGTGGCCACTCGAAATAAATATAAAAATCAAGTTCCAAATTAAGGTTTATTAAGTAAAAAAGATATCAAAGATCATGTACTTATACATGAAATTAGCCTAGGTATAGGGCTCTTGCTTACTAATGTCTGAATGCTATAGATATATATAGGCTACGTTACAAAATGTATTTATCTTTAGCATTTAGATATGTATGTTTTATATATAGTTTGCAACTATATTTATAACAAGAAATTGCCTAATAGAATAACATCTTAACAAATAGGTCAAAACTAGCCGAGCATAGAACAATATCAATGTTGTAGTGTTTTTCAACTGTTTTTACAGCTCCAGGAAATACATTTACCACCATTCGACCCCGTTCTTTAAGGCTCGGTTCTGACAGTTTATCAGTAATGTTCAAAATATTTACTTGTGATATGTAATTCTCAATGATTACAACTGTGCTTTGTTTGAGTCCCACGAGCTCCTTCGTGATTAAGCAGTTAGCGTACTCACCTTTGGCGTTGGAGATCCGGATTCGATTCTCGCCGGGAGCTCATGTGGTTCGGATTCCACGTTAATCAGTAGGTCCACGTCCCATAAACCTAGCTGCTGAAAACAACGCTTAACTTAAAATAACTCTATTATCTCTTTGAGTTCATACATTTGAAACATTGAATATTATACTCAAAATTTGATATTTTGTTCAATATTACACCAACATACTCTAGGTTATCAAAAGTATGCGGACACCTGGCTGAAAATGATTTACAAGTTCGTAGCGCCCTCCATCGGTACTGCTGGAATTCAATATGGTATTGGCCCACCCTTAGCCTTGATGACAACTTCCACTCTCGCAGGCATACTTTCAGTCAGGTGCTGAAAGGTTTCTTGGGGAATGGCAGCCCATTCTTCACGGAGTGCTGAACTCAGGAGAGGTATCGATGTAGGTCGGTGAGGTCTGGCACGAAGTCGGCATTCCAAAATATCCCAAAGGTGTTCTATTGGATTCAAGTCAGGACTCTGTGCAGGCCAGTCCATTACAGGGATGTTATGGTCATGTAACCACTTCGCAAAAGGCCGTGCAGTATGAACAGGTGCTCGATCGTGTTGAAAGATGCAATCGCCATCCACGAATTGCTGTTCAACAGTGGGAAGCAAGAAGGTGCTTAAAACATCAATGTAGACCTGCGCTGGAAGAGTGCCACGCAAAACAACAAGGGGTGTAAGCCCCCTCGAAGAAAAACACGACCACACCATAACACCACCACCTCCGAATTTTGCTGTTGGCACTACATGCGCTGACAGATGATGTTCACCGGGCATTCGCCATACCCACACCCTGCCATCGGATCTCCACATTGTGTACCGTGATTCGTCACTCCACACAACGTTTTTCCACTGTTCAATCGTCCAGTGTTTACGGTCCTTACACCAAGCGAGGTGTCGTTTAGCATTTACCTGCGTGATGTGTGGCTTATGAGCAGCCGCTCGACCATGAAATCAAAGTTTTCTCACCTCACGCCTAACTGTCATAGTACTTGGAGTGGATCCTGATGCAGTTTGGAATTCCTGTGTGATTGTCTGGATAGATGTCTGCCTATTACACTTTACGACCCTCTTTAACTGTCGGTGGTCTCTGTCAGTCAACAGACGAGGTCGGCCTTGTATGCTTTTGTGCTGTACGTGTCCCTTCACGTTTCCACTTCACTATCACATCAGACACAGTGGACCTAGGGATGCTTAGGAGTGTGGAAATCTCGCGTACAGACTTCTGATACAAGTGACACCCAATCACCTGATCACGTTCGAAGTCCGTGAGTTCCTCGGAGCGCCCCATTCTGCTTTCTCACGATGTCTAATGACTACTGAGGTCGCTGATAATGAGTACCTGACAGTAGGTGGCACCACAATGCACCTAATATGAAAAACGTATGTTTTGGGTTTATCCGGATACTTTTGATCACAGAGTGTACTTGTAGTCTGTCACAGGAAGAGATTTCATTAAATTTACATATAGGCTAACACAGTATTTTATACCAAGTGTAGTAGGCTAGGACTGTTGTGTTTCGTTCCATTATATGATTAGGTAGGGTTAAGAAATTTTCTGTTTTCTTTTTTTGTTACGTCAAAATATGTTTTATTTTTTAATTTAAAGTTAACTTAATATTTAGGTATATTAGTGAATTTGCCTATTTAACCCTACAGCAAAAATGTGTTATAATGCTAATAAAATACTGTTTTTGTTATATTTATTAATAAACAATCAAATTACTATCACAGTTGCATAAGATAGCCGAAAAACAGTAACAAGTATGAAACCACTTATGGCCATAACCGGTTAGTCACGGAATATTCCGACCCACTAATGGCCATTGCATTTATTTGTTGTTCTGAGATTCTGGTGGTTACGGTAGCATTATAAAGAAGTTTTTTTTCGTACTAGGGAACTAAGTTTCTACTTTGTAGGCCACCAGATGAATTTTCTACAATTTTTTCAAAAAGTCATAACTCTAAGAAATTTCAATAAATTGGAGACTTCTGTGCATCACAACACACACAATGTAATAGGATATCCATATTCATTAGATTCACAATGGTTACTGACTGAATCTGTTGCTTAAAGTCTACTGCTTTTAAGAAGCATTGTTTCCATTGGTTGAAAACAGCATGAAGCTTAATAAAGGATTAATAACGCGAAGGGGGGCATAAACGGTACCGGCACCCTACCTGTAGCAATGGCTGTTTTGTTGATGATTCGAATAGAGCGGTATGGAACATTTCGAAAACCACCAGTTTGTCACCAGTGAATGAAGAATGACACAAAGTACACAGGTTGTTCAGTCTACATTTGGCCAATTTCGAGTTACCTAAAAATTTAGAAGAATCCATGGCGCTAGGTTCGTAAATGCTCGATGTGTTTCCCGTGGTTCCTAACAATAGCCCGATAGCGTAATTTCCACTGTAATAGG
Source organism: Thermobia domestica (assembly GCF_964235325.1). Classification (NCBI taxonomy): domain Eukaryota; kingdom Metazoa; phylum Arthropoda; class Insecta; order Zygentoma; family Lepismatidae; genus Thermobia; species Thermobia domestica. Next base: position 15,901,695 of record NC_137457.1, read on the forward strand.
CTTCTCTGAAGAACTGGGAGGGGAATATTGTCCCATTCCCTTTACACAGCTTTCCAAAGTCCTTCCGCAGTTGTCACACGCCGTTTTCCCAAAGCCCGCTTCAGCAATCCAAATCCACAATAGTCCATAAGACTTGCAAATGGAGATTTAACAGGTACCTCATTGAACAGGTACCTGTATACCAGTTGCCTCCTCCATCTTCCTGAAGAATGCGAGGGACGATCGTGAGGTATGTGACGAGGCCTTGTCCATGTGAATGCGCACGAGATTGGCGTCATTTCCGTACATTGTTGGAATCTCATGCTCGTAGATCGGCCGCATGATCTGCTCCTGAAAGTACTGCGAATTTATTTTGCAGTTCTTCGCCACCCTATGAATGTTCAGTTTACCTCGGTAACAGTAGCCAGTAACGACCATGAACCCTTTTGGGAAGGATTCTTTATAGACACGGACCCACCTTCTGAAGTTCTTGGCGCCTTTCTCTCGGTACATGATGGCTCTCGGTTTGCCGCAGTTGGAAAGGTAAATCCATGCTTCATCGAGCGTTACGACATACATCCACCTTTTATTTTGCCAGATGCCGTTCGTACAGCTTCCGGGCGTTACACTTTCGTTCCTTTTGGTGGGCATCCGTGAGAAGATGTCCGCGAGCTTTCATGACTTTTTCCAGCTAGAGTTGATGGTGTAACGTCCGGTTCACAGTCCCCAAAGACACGTCAAGACGATTAGCCATACACCTTTGTGTTGGCGGATTTTCTTGCATTGCCATTTTGCGAAGTTTCCTCTGCATGGTGGAGGTGGCCTTGGTGCGTTTCCGCTTCCTAGACAACTTCGTTGGTGATCCAAATGATGGAGCTTCGTTGCCCTTGTATTTTTAATAACATTTTTTATTGCACTTAAACTAATGTTGCAATCATTCTTCTTGCACTGTTTTCTAATGACAGAAACATTAAAGTGGGCGTCATAAAGAGCCGCAACATAGCCTTCCCTAAACCGGCTTAGTTTGGGCGGCATTTTGGTCACAGAGCGGAAACCCACACACTTGGAAACAAATTTAACACAACACTCACAATAATGGTCCTGTTTTGTGCGTTATTATCGTCCGCGCGGAAAAACAATTCCGTTCCCAGGAAGCCACTGCACAACACTGTAGGACGCCACGAGCCAGGTCGGGTGAGTCTATTCTGCCTGGGAGGGGGAAGGAACGAAATGAGCCAAACGTAGGCTGAACAACCTCTGTAGTTCCTTATCTTGGGAATGAAATTACAGTCACAGCGTATTAATTCTGGACAGTGTTGTAGTAATTGATAGAAAAATTCTTATTCTTCTCAATAATAATAAAATCAGCTACAGGTTATTTTTGCTACCGAGCATTGTTATATTAAGTAATGAGAGAATCGTGCAGAAAATATCGCAGCAGTTGCTTCCGGTTATGTTTCCAAAAATGAATTTTAGTTCTGACACGGGTACATTTAATCTTTAACATCATAATTGTACAACTTTAGACCGCCTGCTCATATAAGACTCTACTTTTCTTATCATGGCGCACACGCATGAGATTGCATTTCCTGTGATGATCAGTTTAATTTTTATTCTAACATAATTTAGATTGTTTTTGGTTGTATTTTTAATTATTAGAACTGTTTGTAATGAAATATGTTTCTATTTTCAGGGAGTCTTCGTGGGGCAGAAACCGAGGTAGGACAGACTACCGTGAATATCGTGGAAGGGACAGGTACAGCCCTGTTAGAAGCCACGACATTTCACCACCAGTGAAACGAATGAGAACTGATTGGTGAGTACAACACCCTTTTCCTCAACCTACTCAAAGATACTTTTCCATACCCGAGCGGAGTTTGAGTGTCCTTCCCTTGCCCATTATAGGCATAATAATTATTTCGACGTAAGTTCATACAAGATTTATATAAAAAAATACATAATTACCAGGGTGGATTGATTTAAATAAGTCTGATTTAAATCACGATTTTAATCAAGATTTAAATCACTTGATTTTTTAAATAAAAATCGTTGATTTAAATCAAATTCCGAAATAAATTAATTTAAAGTGAAAATAAGTAAAATCCCGTTTCTGTTCTGTTATTTCGATTATGGAAGAAATAATCATAATACAATGAGGCTCAAATGTATGTACAGCACAGTATGAAAACGAGTATCATGCAGAGGATGATTAGGGAAAATCCCGTTTTGAACGGGTAACGGGAGAATCCTGCTTTCTTTTCGGAATATAGGGTTTTTAAATCGTTAACTATTCCAACGGAGAAATCACCATCGACATTTAAGACAAAAATTCTTTTATGTCCACGTCTATTTGTTTGTTTCCAGATGATAGGGGCGTATTTAGAGGGGCCCGATCCCCTTTCCGAAACGAAACAAAACAAAAGAAAAAAAATAAAATAAAACTTTAGGCGAAATTTATGTACTAAATACATAGCATAGAAGTTCCTCTGGATCGTAATAGGACAAATTTTAGATGCGTTAGAATATCGAATAATACTTTTGATAAAGTGGATTCTTTCAAATATCTAGGATCAATATTAACAGATGAAAACGATATTTACGAAGAAATTAAATGTCTGCTAAAAGCAGGGAATTCGTGTTATTATTCAGTTCAAAATCTCTTGTTGTCACGAATTCTGTCCAGGAATTTGAAGATTAAAATATATATGCCTGTTGTTCTCAGGGTATCTAGCAAGCAAGCATAATCACATTCCCTGACTTTCCCTGACAAAATTATAATTTTCCTTGACTCTGTCATTCTTTTTTTCTTAGTAACTCATGAAAAGTAATTTATATTTAAAACATGAAAATAAAATCTTTCAGTTTTACGTCCCACGCTTATGCCGGTTAGGCTAAAGGAGACGGTGATGATGAGTAATGAATGAAAGGGTGGAATGAAGAAAGTGGAAGGAAACGGGAGAACCCCGAGAAAACCCACGCGCACGGTGTTTGTCCACCACAAAGTCCACACGGCGCGAGCTGGGATCGAACCAGGGAACCCAAGCACCGGAGATGAACGCTCTACCAGTGAGCCACCGCGCCCCCAACTTATATTTAAAGTGAACTGTAAGTTTTCACCATTGTTTATATGCTTATACAATATTCTACAAACGTACAAACGAACCAATTCATTTACCTGTAATTTATGACTATTTTAGTGGCATTCCTTCACTCCTCACAGCCTGGGAAAGATTTTTCCCTGACCCTGCAAATTCCCTGACTTTCCCTGACTGGTAGACACCTTGCTTCTGTATGGTTGCGAAACATGGTCGCTTACTATGAGGGAAGAACGTAGACTGAAAGTATTTGAGAACAAGATCCTGAGACGAATATTCAGACCCAAGAGGAGCGGGAATGGGGGAAACTTCATAACGAGGAACTACATAATTTATACGGTTTACCAAACATTGCTAGGGTCATCAAGTCTAGGAGACTCAGGTGGGCAGGTCATGTAGCCAGAAATAGGAACACTTTTAAATTCTTAACTGGAAGACCAATCGGAAAACGACCATTAGGAAGATCTAGGCGCAGATGGGATGACAATATTAAGATGAATCTCGCAGAAATAGGAATACAAAATAGAAACTGGATTCAGTTGGCTAAGGATAGAAGTCAGTGGAGAGTTTCCGTGAACGCGGCATTGAATCTCCGGGTTCCATAGGCCATAGAGTTAATTTTGGGCGAAATTTATGTACTTTACATGTATTTCGTGCCGCTGGCTAGTTTCGATTTTTTAAAAATATACTCCTGCCAAATATCAGTAACTTTCGTGAAAAGAAATGTGTCATGTTGATAAACGTTGCTGTACGTTTTTTCCTTAATGTTTAAGAAATATTTTTTCGGATTGAAATAGGTTAACCATTGAGGATTAATTCGAAATTAAACCAAAATACTTTCACTTAAATGGCATAATTGTCATTTAATATTAATTTCTAATGTTTTTTCTCCAGTTCGCGACTTGTATTATACGAGGAGAAAGATTTGATTTAAATCAAAAAAATCAACAAAAATGATTTTTATTAAAAAAATCATGATTTTTTTCCACCCTGATAATTACACTATCTGAAATACCCGCTCTTCACACGGGAAGAATGACGATTATGGAAAATAATTCAAAGATTATTTGACTCCCGTTTCTTCGTCTTAGAATACGTATTTCAATGAGGTAAAGTGATAAAAATACAGCTGGACAAAAGCACTAAGAAAGTTCAAAAATTCATTTCATATACTTCAGCTGCATCTTTCGATATTTTATGAACACAAAGTGGGAAGGTAAATTATACGAATTTCTTCCTTTAGAAGCAGAATTTTAGAAAATGGTGGTCACGTATCCACCTATTTTTAATTAGGAGTTTGTACCAGTTTTGATTTCACTAACTTGAGGAGCTGAGGCACAAAATGAAATAAATGAAATCTCAGTTTTACGTCTCACGGTCATACTGTATAGGCTAAAGAAGACTGTAATGATCCGAATGGATAAAAGAGTAAAATGAGGAAAGAGGAAGCACACGGTGTTCATCCATCACTAGGCCCACTTGGCTCGTGAAATTTGTAGCATAGAATTTGAACACGCGTATGATTCACATTTTAATCAAAATGAAACGATAAAATCCCTTCTAGAGTCTAGTGCTAACCATGTTGAAGAATTCATTTCAAAGTTCAGACGTTTCTCCATGATGACGTAAGACGTTCATTTTCATTTCTATAGAATGCATAGTTTTAAGCATACAAGCCAACTCCAGCAAACCCTTGTGTACTATCATATAGGAATTCTATCACTACTCGCGTACTAAAAGTATGATTATTATATGCTGTATCTCATGGCTGAATTAATCTGTCATAATCAATTTATGAGACGAGGTACGAGGGGCTTCCAATAAGTTCTACCTAGACAGGAAGGAATGCAGATAGGCTGACTTGGTCATCGCTGTTTTTGGATGTAGTCTACGCACCGTTGCCACTTTGTGGGCAACAAAGAAATCCCAGAGAAGTCTTTGTCATGGCCTGCAAACCACTGGGAAACAGGCTGTTGGACCTCGTTGTCCAACGAAAAACGTTGTCCTCGCAGGTGTTTCTTCAGGTCTCGGAAGAGGAAATAGTCACTAGGGGCCATGTCTGGACTATAGGGGTGGGTGGGATGATTTAACACTTGGAAAACAGTCAGCAATTGAAGCCTGAACCTGTTCGCTGTGTCACACAAACAGTCGTTACGCGACATAACGCAAACACTCTTCTCACGGCTACTGTGTTTCTCCGACTGACCCCAAATTCCCCCACAGTGGCCTTGGCATGCGTGTCAGGTGTCATTATGCTTCACCCCTCCCTTCCTGTCTAGGTAGATAACTTATTGGATGCGCCTCGTGAAAGATATTTTTGTTAAATCTAGTTTCTGTTTACAATACTACATACATGCTTAATAATAGCATTGAAATCAAAGACTGAAGTGAAGGTTTCTCTTTCAAATATTTTATACCTTTTGAAAGTAACAAGATAGTTGCACATTTGGTTTGGCCGCCTGTTTATCTGTCACTTACATATTTGGAAAAGGAAAAAGGCTATTAGAAAACCGGCTTCAGATCTGGAATCGTTAGCTTCATGACCATACCTGTTAATTCGTGTACTTAACCCCCTGTATCTCAGAATAATGTATGCTGTGTATGGATACTGTCAAAATAAGCTTATATCATTACTCTGCTTGTCTTTAACGTTACCACCTGTTACCTCTGTGTAAATGTTTCTGTCCATCCGTGTGCATGTAATGCATTGTATTTCAGTATCGGTAAGACCCATCGATTAACGAGCTTTAGACTCGGAATCAGGGTTCCCCATGTATTCGGCCATTTTAAATACCACTTGATCTTTGAATATCCTCCATTTATCTACCTGTTTTGTACGTAAAGAGTAGATAATGGAACTTTACGAAGAAAATTTGAGGAAAAATATGAAACTGAAAATGCCAAAATATGATGAAATATGAAAATTTATTTCGAAATAATTTTCTGTGCTTTAAAATTAAATGGAATAAATGACGTCATAAAATTACTTCCTCTGAATATACTACATATTATATGCAACATTTCTGTTTATTTATTTATTTAACGGCAGAGTTAAGGTTATATTTGCCTTTTCTTACACTCAACCAACTAAAATGTATACAATGTATACGTACTACTATTGTCGTCTAATCCATAAAAATTAAAATTACTACATTTACTGTTTGTCACTAAATAACGACAAGTTTCTTCATGTTGTCTGGAAGGAATTTAATTAAGTCTTCAGTTTGTCAAGAAAGTCATGACAAGCTTCGCTCCGCATTACATGAAGTGATAGAAGCATCTTGTATCGTGTTACATTTTGGAATAGATGATTTCATTCTTTGAGGATTTTTCATGTGCTGCTGCAATTGAAATTTCGTACTTGTAGACACCTGCATAAAAATAAATGAAAATATAAACTGCTACAGCAGTTACAACTCGGAAAATAATTTATATTTAATTTGATTTACATCACTTTCAACAGAAATGATTTAATTACAGAAGGCTTAGTTAGTATGTCAGATGTTAATGGGACTGTTGACCAATTAGTCATATGCTGAAAAGATCACAATAATACCGAGTATTACCAACTCTGACTGATAACCACTTGCGAGGAAGGGAGTCCACAAGGTTCTGCAGGTATGACTACAACGACATCTATGAGGCATCAGGAAACATCTTGCGTGTGGGCAGGGGTGATTTTGTCTGGTGAGCTTCTTTCAATTCATGATAAGTTTTAAAAGAATGAAAACAAAATTTAGAAAGTATCAATACTTCCAAATCCAGATGTCAATATCACCCCTTTCCGGTAAATAAGGTAGGAAGTGGTACTCAGCCCCGTGAAGTAGTGGCTGGGTTGCGCGTTCTAACTGGGACTGCCTAAACCACAGTCGCCAATATAGCCCAGAAATACAAATTAACCTTAACGTATTGAGCAGTTTCTCTCTTCTTTCTTTTTCTTTCTTTACTTAAAATTTTGTGAAATTCTTGTTCAAAATATTATCTAAAATTACCTCCTGGGTTGTATCTATAGTTGCAGAAATAAATAAATGAAATTTCCAGAGAACATACTGAGCACTTTAGAATGTTTACAAACGTTCGCCTTTTTTAGCGTTAGAATCTGTTGTTTAATTTCTTCAGATTAAAAATAAAAGAAAATAAAAGGATGGGTAAATGAAACACTCACTCACAACACACACAAGCGGAAGTACTCCGAAAACATACATCGCAGAAAACTGTCAGTTTGAAAAACTTCCCTACGTCCGATCATAAAGAAACTTTGCATTCTAAGACGTTTACGGTGTAGCAGTACTGGACAGCAACAGTACATGAAAAAAGCGTACAGTATATATTACTGAATCACACTGACCACAGCCCGGCAAAGACCAACCCAGTTCAGGAGCTCGAGTCGTGGCCCTGTCTATCTGTCAGATTACGGTCCCAATGGCTTGCAAATCACCTATTCGGGAGTGGGCCGCCTAGGATCTGTCTGTGAAGCTGCTTCTTACTTTAAAAGAAAGACAGACGCTGCTAGCGATGATTCACACTAATCTTCTCTCCAGTTTAGAGAAGAACGTCTCAAGCACAAGGCCGGAAACAAACGGAACGTTTAAATGGAGTAGAGTTAAAATAAAATTGCATAAAATAACTTAAATCTGTGTGTCTACTAGATATCTCAATCGAAACGTCTCCCGCAGTGGATTAGCACCAATATTGGTAAAATGCTTTTCAAGTGTCTTAAATTCCTGACGAAAATTTTCCCTTTAGGTTAAGTGGCTATTGCTTTAATATTGTTCATTCAAATATCATGGTTCATATGACATTGAAAACTTTGAAATGGTACCATACACATGTGTTCATGATGTAAGAGGAGAGAAGTTTAGGTTAAAATCGAGAAATTTTGTCTTCAAAAAGTCCCTTTTCTTAAATTTTGTACCCTCTGAAGCGGGTCCCCTACAAGTATCTGAATATTATCTACCTTAAAAAATACTATGGTCTATACGTAATGCATGTCCCAAATTTCATTGGGATATCTGGAATAGTCACGACAGAGAAAAATACTTCCATCCTGTTTGATAGTATAAAATTTCACGTATACGAATCATATTCCAAAAGTAAGGGCCTTCGACATACAGTGAAATAGGGGTAGGCCGGAACACAATTTCACTCATGCAGCGCCAACGACGAACTATTGACGAAGTCACTGCAGTAGTTGTCTTGAGTCAGTAGGAGTTTGGCAGCCGCGGAAGGCAGATCGCAATGGCCACGAGAATTGTTTCTTCCGCTGGTTGTAAAGTGCGCGGTGTGATATGATTTTTGCTTGCAAAAGGAACTTCTGCTGCTGATATCCATCGGGAGTTGTACCTAGTGTATGGACCTCCTACAGTAATGAGTGCAGGAAAGGTTCGCAAATGGTGTCGCACCAACTTGCACGATGAAGACCGGAGTGGCAGACCTAGTGTTCAGACCAATGACCTCGTGGAGCAAGTGAACCAAAAATTGAGCAAGTGATCAGTGCTCTGGCTAATGATTGTCACCATGTTGCACGAACCACCATCTACAGGACTGTCACAGAAACGCTTGGATATTACAAATTTAGTGCAAGTTGGGTGCCGACAATGCTTAACGGTCCAGCACAAAGAGCAACGAATGTGCAGTGCCCGACAGTTTGTGGATCGCTATCGATAACAGGGAGATAATTGTTTTCCCACATTGTGACAGGCGACAAGACGTGGATCTACAAACAACAATCCATGCAGTGGCGCCATTCAGATTCCCCCAAACCAAAAAAGTTTAAGCAATCGCCGCGCTCGAGTCACAAACTGATGGCTACCGTCTTTTGGGACGACAAGGGCGTCCTGTTGGTTGATTTCTTTGAAAATGGGACAGCAGTTACAACTGATATGTACTGCGACACGCTCATCAAACTGCGACGTGCAATTCAAAATCGACGCCGCGGGAAACTCGTACGGAATCGCCCTCGTTCACAACAACACGTGTCCTTATACCCCTGCCGTCGTCAAGAAGATTAAAGATTTTCGTTGGGACTTCTTTGACCAACCTCAATACAGTCCCGACCTTGCCCTCAGCGATTACTTCCTCTCCTTGCATTTGAAATGGTGGCTTGGTGGACAACTGTTTGAAAACTAGGATCTCAAGACTTCCGTTGTCAACTGGTTTCAATCTCAGGCGGCAAACTTCTATGCAGAGGGTTTACGGAAGATGGTGCAGCGTTATGAAAAGTGTTTGGAACTGCATGGTGATTATGTGGAAAAGTGAAGTAGCTCTGTAGGGACTTATTTCTGGCAATGAATCCCGTTCCGCATGAGCATTTTTTTTTAAAATCATCATACGACCCTTACTTTTTGAATACGCCTCGAAATAGAGAAAAGGTAGGATATAAAATAAAAATTTCCAGACACAGTACTATATATTCATATATCGTTCTGTTTTCAGAATGAAACAAGCTTTTAAACACTACCAAGTGCATCTGTGTATAATGTATGTAAAAAGGGAAATTTCGGATAAATAAAAATTGCCTGCAAAAAACCCTCTTAATGTAGGGATGGGAGAGGAAAACGCAACATGACTCATTTTTCATATGAGCATGAACTATGAACCTAAAGTACCGATAAACAATATTGACATTTCTTCCCTTCCACTGTTGTGAAGCAAAGACAACTGTTGCTACGCTACTCCCAAAACATGTGATTTTGTTTCAAGGCCAAGTTTGAAATGATGTAATCGATCTATACCTTCGTATGTAAAGCGCGGAAAATTTGTTTTGTTACTACGTAATATTCGCTAGAAATGAGGCGAAAAAAGAAAAGCACTTTCAGGTAAGCATATAGGTTTTAGTGGATGATAATTGATGATACGGGTGGATGGTAATAGGAGAGTGGCAGAGATTTGGAAAGACTTAAATCGGAGATTGAAGAATAAAGGATCAGAAACAGTAGAACATGTGCGACAGATTAAATCTCAAGTGCCAGTCAATCCAGCGATTCGTTTTGTTATTCCACTAAAATGAGTTACACAATATATTAGCTTGCATGTCTTGTAAGTGTGTGTCTGAAATAGTTACTCTGTCTGCCTCCCTATATTGCTCTATATAGGCAATATATAGAGTCTATATTGCTCATATAGCCTCCCTATATAGAGCCTATATTGCTCATATAGCCTTCCTATATAGAGCCTATATTGCTCATATAGCCTCCCTATATAGAGCCTATATTGCTCATATAGCCTCCTTATATTGTCTATATTGCCTCCCCGTATTGATCATATTGAAACACTGCCTCTGTATATAGCTTTCAACTATTGAGTAGAGCTTATTTGAGGATAGCTGTTCATATTTTGGAGATAATCTACAGTATTCCAAAAACCGAGAGGATTCGGTCCTTTTTCTTTGTCATTTCCTTCTTCTTCTTCTTCTTCTTCTTCTTCTTCTTCTTCTTATTATTATTATTATTATTATTATTATTATTATTATTATTATTATTATTATTATTATTATTATTTCATTGTTTATTATTTCATTCTTCGCACAGCGAGAAATTTTTTTTTTTCCAAATGTTAAAAGTAAAGAAATCAATATAATCAATAAAGAATCAAGAGCAACGTTTCACTGCGGATTGATAAGCCAGCTGACATGATCCTTTTTTGCTTAAACTTGGGCGTAAATGCCATCGTGAGTGTCAGCAATAAGAGAAGTAGGCGGTTTTCAAATCTCCTTGGCTTGCAAAACTCTTTCTACCTAACCACTTTTTCAGTGCAGTGAATAGGTGAGTCATTGCATGAAAGATTCGAACCGTAAGGTAAATATTCAGTGCCTTCCCAGCCTAGGTTAGGCAATTCTTCTGGCTGTATGAGACCTTGCGTTATCGTAACATGCTGTTGTGTGCAGCCCTCAAACGCGTTAACCTATCACAGTACTCGCTCGATCGAGATACTTACTCTGTTTTTTTTTTTTTTTTTTTTTAAATCGCTTCTGCGTATGGGATGTATATATATAGCCAAACAACCAAACTACTTGGCTTTACGGTTCGATTTGTGGGCCTGAGGTGTACCACGCCATCTGTTAGCGATTGGTGGAACTACGTCCAGCCTAGCTAACCGGCGTATCGGCATCTTTCTAGACGTAGTGGTCGTCACATCTTTTATTCACACTACTCCCCAGTTTGCCTCACGACGCTGGGCGGATGCCGAAAATTGAGGAAGCACCGGTCGGGAACCGAACCCGGAACCACGCAGACATGACTCAAACGCTGTAACCACTAGACTACGATGTCTCCCTCGTATATATAGCCACTGCTAAAATTACTCTTACGTGTTAAAGTGTTACAGCATTCAGTTCATTAAAAAGCTCGGCTTAGATGATCGTTGTATCTGTCTATTGAAAAAAAAAAATGTCGCTTACATGCATGGGATATAAGGGATGCCCAAAATTTTTCAGAATTCCTTTCCGGATTTTTCCCCCAAAATCCGAATTCTTTCAGTGTTATTTTTCGGGAAAATTCCGGAATTGACCATCCCTACTAGATACCCACAGTTGTAGTCTCCATTACCCTGAAGATATTAACGGATTGATTTCATTAACGAACTCGTCTGAGATAATCGCTTCAGCGATCGAGTGCAAATATATATATATATATATTAAAAGATCAGTTTCGTTCAAAAGTTACCGTGCGGGATTAACGGATGGACGTATGTATTAAAACAGTCTTCTAAGTTTCACTGCGTGATCACAGGTGAACTTAGTTTGCATTAACCATGTTTGTTTTCTAGAGAGATTTTGAAGATGTAGAAGGGTAACAAGGGTTCACTTTGAAAGTATTTAGTCAGATTCTAATTGTACGTTTCGTAACTTCTCTAATAAAATGATTTTTCTTCTTCCAGGGAGGATCGAAGGTTTGGTGGCCATGACGCTGGATACGGATCTTATAACAGTTGGTCTCATGATAATTACAGTACTCAGACGTCCTATTCCAACCAAAACAACAACAACAGGTAAGGGTTCTTCGTTTATAATACATCTGTCAATTTAGGGCAGTGTTCGCAGCCAGACTTTTCTCAGTTGTGAAACGTTCACAAATTTCCTCAGAGTTTTTCAGGTAAAGATAGATAGATGTATGCGGAAAGTTATGATTCAGTAGTGCTCCTTGCTCTGCTTTACTTTTGAATAGAAGTAGATGTTCTTCCATTGGGGATAAAGTTCAGTAGATTTCTACCTAGGATCTCTTCCGAAGTCTACACGTAACAAAATTGCTTTGTCACACTTGAAGATTGCAGGGGTTAGTCGGCATTTCATATGAAAACAATCACTAGCGATTCCAGTGAAGTCATTAATGAATATTACATTCCAACTACGTTTGAGTGTTGTAAAATTGAACGGGGGCTATTAATGGTAACGAAACTGATTTTTTTTTTTTTTTGTCTTGTCTTTCTTTTATCTAAAACCTTCTAATTTGATGTGTTTCGAAAAGGAAACCAAAATACATTTTCGCCATCATTTGCAATCATCATAACTCAAGACTGTTACAATCTACAAACGGATATTGAGCAACTGTAAGAGATTAAAACTAGCTAACCATCTAAAGCGGTTTTCGTACAAAAGCTATTTTTCTCTTGTCTGTAATTTCGTTTCCACTCCAACTTCGTTTGGGTTCTAGGACCAGAATCGATTTTCTCAGAAAATAAATTCGGTTCCGAGCCAGAACCAATTTTCTCATAAGTTTGTTCTTGGACCGTATCGGAAACCGTTATGAGAAAATCGTTTTGGTATCACACCGGGAATCTTTTTCCGGATAATCTGTACCATTCCGGAAGACAAGCTCAGTTAAACCTATTTATCTCTCATCAGTTCCGTTACCATTAACAACCCTCAACTAAACATACTCATATACAATCCTGGGGCCGCGGTAGCTCAGTGGTAGAGCGTTCACCTCTGGTGCTTGGGGTCCCTGGTTCCATCCCAGCCCTCGCCAAGTGAACTTTGTGGTGGACAAACACCGTGTGCGTGGGTTTTCTCGGGGTTCTCCCACTTTCTTCATTCCACCATTTCATTCATATCTCATCATCACCGTCTCCTTTAGCCTAACCGGCATAACCGTGGGACGTAAAACTCAGATTTCATTTTTTTTTTCATATACAATCCTTTACTATAGAAACATTGGTCCTGTGCTTCACAATTGTAGAACTTCCATCTAGCAGTGGTATTCCAAGTCGTTTCGTGTTCTCCCCTTGATGAATGTCGTTATCACTGAGTTGCACTGATTATCACTCCGTGTACCATAACATTTGGACATTTAAATGAAATTTCTTTTTTATCAAAAGAAAATGACAATGTTCGTGAATGGACTTAGAATTTCCGACCATACTGCAAATACTGGAAGACGAGGTGATGAATTTTCATGTATTATTTATTATTTTAAAATAAAAAGTTTTTATTAATGATGTTTTTTCCTTCTCTGTTGAAGGGAATCTGAGATCAGTCAGACTCAGCCTCCAATGATGTCTTTTAAGGCCTTCCTTCAAACTCAGGACGATAACATTACGGATGAGGAAGCGATTAAAAAGTATAACGAATACAAATTGGAGTTCAAACGCCAACAGTTGAATGAGTTCTTCGTTACTCATAAAGAAGAGGAATGGTAAGCAAAGTTCTCAGTGGTGCATAGGTAGCTTAAGATATTGCAGTTTACACTTTCAAATGATGGATGGATAAGTTTTTTCTCTTGGTGCAGTAATCTCTCAGGTATATTGCGGCGATTGCATACTATTGTAGAATTTAACATGTCAAAGTTCCCTATAAATGCAAATTCTTGTTTTCCGTAAGAAATGATCATTTTTAGCGTTTGTACCGGCAGTATGAACCAAACTTTAGAGGTTATTTATTGAGTTTAAACTTATACGGTTATTTTAATTATATTGAGACTTCCTAAATATGAAATTAGTGGCTCAATGTCGGCTTAATTTCATTGTATTTGCTTGCTTCTTGCATGTGAAAGTGTAAGTAAGTGTTGCGAAATAGCTTGCAGTTCGAACGATTCAGTGCTCTATTGTAGTTCGTTGGTGTTTCTATTTTTGAGAGTTTTGTATTAGTACTGAAGATTCATACTGAAGTTTTGATAGATTCGTTGTAATTATTTATTGAATGAATTCCCCTAGCTCCTAGAGAAACTTATGAAGCATCCATATTTCAGGATCTTAGTAGATCCTCACATTCACGATGATCGAAGTAGAGATAATGTTCCTTCCTACATACGAGGGCAATTAAAAAAATAGCAATGACATACGCCATACACCCGCAGATACAGAACTTTTACTATACACGTTAGAACATACAACATTACATTATGTTCCAACATATTCATTCAAATCGAGGTATTTGTCATAACGATTTACAAGGTTTGAAGTTTCTTTTGCAAACAAACAAACAAACAAAACTCTCGCATTGGAAATGAAGCCACCTACTAACAACAATGTGAAACGCATTGTCATTGTCAAGGCGGTACGACGCAAGCCACTGTTTCATGTGTGCTTGAAGAAGTGATAGTCGCACTGCGCCAAATCTATGCTGTAGGGAAGACGATCAAAAAAATTCCATTGGAACTGCTTCCATTTCTTGCCGCATCGTGAACATCAATTTTGTACATCTTCAAACATGCAATACCATGCACGTACGACACGTTCATTCAGTCACGTTTAGTCCGTAAGCAACACATAGTTCGCGATGATTCGCAGCTGCTGAAAGTTTTTCGCACTCAGAAATCTTATTACTACACCAGGGTGTCTATCGGTCACGAATGTCACGAAAAAGTCACGAAATCAGAAAACTGTCATGAAAGTCACAAAATTTAGTTTTTGGGTCACGATTTTTTTTTTTTTTTTTTTTTAACTGTACAAATGTAAGTACAGATTGGAAAATTTCGATCTATAAAACGTCAAAATTCACCACCAAAAATGTCTGTGGTCGGCTTTAGACGCTACCAAATCGCAAACAAAATACGTTTCTATCGCATGGATGAAAATTCGCCCTAATTCTCACCCAAATTCGCTCTTGAAAATGTTAGGAAATTTTATGATTTGGTGAAGAAAAGGTCACGAAATTTCATTTTGAAATTTTAGTAGACACCCTGTACACGCACTTCACATTTGGCGTTTTTTTTTTTCTGTTAGAGCGTTCATTTTCAATTGTTAGAGCGGACTAGTGAACTGCAACACAACCTTCTCCTTCAACTGTTCACTATCTATTGAACTTCTGCACACAGCGATACAATTGACGTCGCTCTTCCCGGCCATTTCTCGCACATGCGCAAACGGAGTTTTTTTTTTTTTTTAATTGCCCTAGTATTCACTCCACTAGAGCCTACGCATTGCAAAGAAATGAATTAAAACCGTCTATTACGAAACTTGATTTTAGTTGGCCGAATTAAAAACTTCACTTGTATATAATAATTATAAGATTATCGTAATTCAGAAGAGGTTATAAATGATTAATTTTTTTAGGTACTAATCGTAATTTGTATGTATTTAAGAAAGATTTTCTGAGCAATAATTAATACTATACATATTGAAATAAAGCAATTCTCAAAAACAGAAAATATAATAAAATTTCTTTAGGTACAGAGATTGGCTTACCTGTAAAATTGATATTTTAGATTTACGATAGTCTTATTTTAGGGTCGCGATACGTTACGTTGACTTTGTGTGTATGTATTTCGTATTTTCCAGTAATTTTATTAGGGTAAACTCTGATAATGATCTTATCCGCTAATTGGACTCACATATTCTTATCCTTCTGAAACTTATTTACAGAAGTCTGTAGAAATTTTTTGAATGAGTGAAGAATACGTTAATTTCCTTCTATGTCGTATTTTTTGGATATTAAGTATTATATAATGTAGCGGCGGAATACGCTATAAGGAAAATCAAAGTTAGCAACCAGGGCCTAGAGTAGAATGGGGTTCACAAGGTTATGGCATATGCTGATGATGTAAATTTAATAGGGGATGATAGGAGAACAATAGAAAGAAATGCAGAGATCTTATTAAACGCTTGCAGGGACATGGGTTTAGAAGTAAATGCAGAGAAAACTAAATACATGGAAGTGCGTCGGGACCGTAATACGGCAAATTGTGGATGCATTAAAATATTAAATAATACTTTTGATAAAGTGGATACTTTCAAATATCTAGGATCAATATTAACAGACGAAAATCATATTCACGAAGAAATTAAATGTCGACTAAAAGCAGGGAATTCGTGTTATTATTCCGTTTAAAATCTCTTGTCGTCGCGAATTCTGGCGAGGAATTTGAAGCTTAAAATATATAAAACGATAATCTTGCCTGTTGTTCTGTATGGCTGCGAAACATGGTCTCTTACTCTGAGGGAAGAACATAGACTGAAAGTATTTGAGAACAAGATTCTGAGACGAATATTCGGACCCAAGAGGAACGGGAATGGGGAATGGCGGAAACGAGGAATTACATAATTTATATGGTTTACCCAACATTGTTAGGGTCGTCAAGTCTAGGAGGCTTAGGTGGGCAGGTCATGTAGCTAGAATGGAAGAAAGTAGAAACGCTTTCAAAGTCTTGACTGGTAGACCCATAGGAAAACGACCATTAGGAAGACCTAGGCGCAGATGGGAGGACAATATTAAGATGGATCTCGCAGAGATAGGAATACAAAGTAGAAACTGGATGCAATTAGCTAAGGATAGAAGTCAGTGGAGAGCTTTTGTGAACGCGGCATTGAACCTCCGGGTTCCATAGGTCATAGAGTTAGTTAGTTAGTTAGCGGCGGAATATTTTTTGTAAAACTTACATACAACTACTTGTAACTTTACATTAATCCTCCACATTGGAAACAATGTAGCCAAGTTCCAAGGCTAACCCGCTGCTTCTGGATGTATGGAAAATTCCCTGTATTTTGAATTTGGGTTGAATTTTGATTTCATTTACCTAAAAATTTCTATAACTTGACGTTTGATTGTTTAATGTACTTTTATTTTGCTGTTTTCTTAAATATGTAAATATGGAGTTTAAGATAAACAAAGAAAAAAAAAAGTTCAATTAGCAGTTCAAGGTAAATCTTCAATATATTTATGTTCTGATGAAAGTGTTGGTAAGGAAGAAATAACACACGCTATCATATTAAATTCACATACAAATATACAAGTGCGTACAATGAAAATGAAACGTTTCATATTTATGAACTTTATTGTCTAAAATTACTTAATAAATAAATTTGAATGTGCAGGTATAGTAAATGAAACATGGAGGATACTCACCAATTTGCGCAATAATTGCTATCACCTGTAACTATCTGTGCTATCACCTATAACTATCTGCTGATCCTTCCTAGATACTTGTTCGAGTTCAAAAATGATCATATTTCTTGAAAAGGCTTTTTCGCATCAATATATGATGCCAGATATTAATTCACCTAACGTCCTAATGGATCCGGGTTGGAGCCGCGGTGGCTCAGTTGTAGAGCGTTCACTTCTGGTGCACAGGTCTTTAGTTCGATCCCAGCTCGCACTAAGTGAACTTTGTGGAGGATAAACAGCGTGTGTGTGTGTGTGGGGGGTTTCTCGGCGTTGTCACGTTTCCTCCCACTTTCATTCTACCATTTCATTAATTTCTTATTATCACTGTCTCCTTTAACCTAGCGGGCATAACCGTGGGACGTAAAACTTAAGATTTCATTTCATTTTTCTGTTGAATCCGGCAGACTAAAAACAATATTGCAGTGGTAGACAATTTCAATGCATTTCTTTCCAATGTGTTCACTCTATTGGAATTGTTGTTTCCACGTGATGTGAAAACGTGAGAAGATCTCTTTTCAACTTCGATCATCATAAACATAGGATCCGCCAAAATATTAAAGTATGGATGCTTCAGAAATTTCTCAAGTTTCGTAGGCGAGTTTACTAATTACGATGTGTCTATTGCGATCTGATTTTAATTATACTTGTTTTCTCATCGAAAGACTGAACTATTTTCTTGGCTTGAATACATCAAGAGAAAAAGCTAAATAAGTTTAAAAGTAGATGACTATCACTACTACATGTGAAGGAAAAACAGAAAGTAGGCATAGACGTCAGACTGCGGGATTTTAGGTTGGTGTTTTCTGTCACATTTGCAATGACTAGAAATTAAAAAACAATTTGATCGATTACAGGACCCATTAAAAAAAGTGTGTATGATGGCAAGTTTCGATACTTCGACCATTTTATAGGAAATTCAGAAAGTTATTAGTTAAAATAACTCAGAGATGACAATAGCATTTTCTACTAGTAGTCGCTTCATTGAGTTACTGTGCTTTCTGTCGTGCTTCAAAATTATTCTGCAGTGCATTGTACTTTCCTTGAATTTCGTTTTTGGTGTGGTTGTATAGTCCAGCTCTTAATGCCACGATTTAGTGTAACGGAAGGAGCAGTTCTTCGTGAGATGATCTTACACAAGTTCTTCACTCACCAATTTTAATGGATTCAGATCTTAACTAGTTCAAGGCCCATGTAAATAGTAAGTCGAGACATAAAGGATAAAACAAGAATTTTAGGAATGATAAAAACAAAAAAGCGATCTTGGCCAATAATTAGTTTTTGGATTAGGGGCCACAAAATTTTTGAACGGCCCCTAAATCGAGTTTTCGTATTTTTTTTTTACGGAATGAGCATATCATACTGAGTTAGATGATACATTATGTAGCCAAGACTGAGTTTGGCTACATTATATGTAGTTCTCCAGGTATAAGGCCTACAAGAAAATTGTTGATTGAAATATATTGGTGGTAGAGCGTTCACCTCTGGTGCTTGGGGTCCCGGGTTCGATCCCAGCCTCCGCCAAGTGAACTTTGTGGTGGACAAACACCGTGTGCGTGGGTTTTCCCGGGGTTCTCCCGTTTCCCCCCACTTTCTTCATTCCACCATTTCCTTCATTACTCATCATCACCGTCTTCTTTAGCCTAACCGGCATAATCGTGGGACGTAAAACTTAAAAGATTTCATTTCATTTCATTTTTGAAATATATTGGTTCTTTTGATCCAATAATAAAATAGATTAACTTGAGTGTAATTCAGATTACTTTGTCCCATTGTCAACGATTTATATTTTCTGTTGCTCCGGTGGCCACATTTAAAGGCAGAAAGTAGGAACAAAGGAATTACACAATTTGCGATTGTACTTCATTATGATTATTATTATATATAGAACCTAAAATTCCGTAGTCAAGCATTTAGACAGGGTGGCAGTCGAAGATATGAGACTGTCAAATGCAAAGTTGAAATTTGCTAAGTAGCGCACTTAACCAATGTTTACAGAGTATTTACTTTGTAATAACATGAACTGCTACCTATTCGTCGTATTACTTAACGTGAGGTGATTTCTATCGAATAAGAGACTTAAATTTTTTTGTTGTTGGTTTACAGTTTGGCAATATGACAGTCCTGGAAATATAGGGCGAAACTTTATTTAAACATTCCTTCCATTTTCGTTGTAGGTATATTTCAAGAGAAGCAAGTACTGGCATTGTATTTTAATTAAAGTAAGTCTTGGTGT
The DNA here is from genome assembly GCF_964235325.1 of Thermobia domestica. NCBI lineage: Eukaryota > Metazoa > Arthropoda > Insecta > Zygentoma > Lepismatidae > Thermobia > Thermobia domestica. The sequence goes on from NC_137457.1 coordinate 15,921,319, forward strand.
CAATTCATTATTAAATGATGTGCGCGTCTAAATCACAGTTTCAAATGTGTTCATACGTTCGTACAAGGAAAATTCGGAAAGTAGCATCTGTTTGATTGTAAATAAAAAATTCACATAAATATGTGTATTTTTTTCCTTCCTTACATCTGAAAAAATACAACTGTTCCCTGTTTTTCAACACAGTTGCCGTGTAAATTCAATCACTTATCATAATATTTCACCAAATTACAAATTCCATCGGCATGAAACTCGGTCACCTGGCAATTCAGCCAACCTTGCGTTTTGAAGGTTTTCGTCAGCGAAGTGGTGGCCCAAGCCATTTCTGTATGTGAGTAAACAAATGAAAATTAAGAGGCAGAATCTGGCCATGCGATGATTTGTACGTCCCATTTAAATTGAAACAAGAGGTTTTATGTTCGCGAGCGTTGTGATGCATAAAGACAACCTCAGACATTAGCAGACCGGTTTGTTCTGGAATTGCTCTTTTGAGTGTTACAGTAAACTTCAGAGTTGATTATTGTACGACATTACATGAATTCGACAAGCACTATTCTTTTAGCATCCAATACACAATGACGTTAAGCTTCCTTGCTGAAGAAGTGTGACGGACTTTCTTCGGCTCGGCTTGTTTGGAGAAACGGCATGACCCCATTTCATTGACTGCTATTTTTGGGATAGCTTAATTTTACGGTGACTACTGGTACTCGGGTCCCTGGTTCGATCCATGGCCAGGTAAGTTTGTGGTGACAACATCGTGGGTCTTCTTGGGGGTACTTCCGTTTGCTCCTTTCTACATTCTCATTCCACCAGTTCTATCATTTAGCTCATGTGGTTTGGATTTCTCGTTAATCAGTAGGTCCCGTCTCATATAGCCTCGCTGCTGAAAGTGATATTAAACTCAGAATCAACTCAATTTAACTCCTTCATCATTCACTTATTTTAATTATCGTCTCCCTTAGTCTAAAGGACATGATCGTGAAACGTTAAACTGAAAGATTTCATTTCATTTCGTAATTTTACGGTGACTACCACATAGAAAGCAGTCCAAGAAATGTTCGAAAATAGTTCAGAAAATTTCCAGGTCCAGGTTCTCACAGTTTTATAGTAAATTTTCTTGACAAGATAGTCATTACAGAGAGTCTACTATTCCTCGGTTCATCGGTGAATATTGTTGATTCTTTCTTTGAAAAAACTGATCTGCTGATGAACAACACTTTCACTTATAATGTTTGAGCTGTAATAGCACATATTTCAGGATGAATGCCTGCAGCTGACATTATTTTACCCAAAGTAATCTTCTCGCTTCGGTACCTCGGATCAATCTCAGGCCAGTGCATTATTGACAGAGACGGCAATTTTGTAATCGACGCTCACAGAATCTTAGGATCTCACTACTCGAGCATGAACTCGCTATCTTCAATGAAGTTTTCGTTAGATCTTGCACTCTCTTTTCTCCGTTAGCTGTTTTCATTTGTTATCAGAAGGGATACCCGTACTCTCCACAGTCCACGACGTATCCTTGCCCAAAATTTACGTAAGACCTGTTTCCTCACGCAAATCAGTACCACTTTTAATCTTTCTAAGGAATCTGATTTTCAATGTTTCTTCTCTCCCGTGGACACTTGCCTTGTTGATCAAAAAGCGTGCTGCGTTGCTGTCCAGTGAGCGCCATGTTGAAATTGATTTCTCTCGTGTAGTGGTACAAGAATTCTGCAGATAAACAAGAAACAGGTGTTCTGAGTCTTGTATTCATTGACACCATATATTTCTAGATATTCGAATAACTTCTAATTACATGACCTCAAATTATGGAGTGTTTTTGTGAGCACTCTGTGCAATGTTGTTCAGCGAAGTCTGGCTGCCCATCCCTCTTTAAGGCTGGCTACCCGGTGCTATTATCCATATTAAACAAGCTGAGTCTTCTGTGGCTCTTCGTCTTTGTTTCAAGCAAGCGTAGTAAATTGTTGTATGTATGATTGTGAATGTATCTCGCCTGTTTCTAAAAAAGGGTGGCGGCTCACGTTTTTAAACTTCCAAACTATGCTACGTATAAATGTGGAAAGTGTTAACGGATAGATATGGGAAGACCTTGTTATAGTGCGTCTGTCTTTGTACAGATATTATCGCAGAAACGACAGGAGATAGCGAAAAGTGTTTCTTTCTTTGTAATCGATTCATCTTCCCAAGAATACGAGGACCGTTCAAGATATAACCGGATATTTTTTTCTGTTACTGTTCTGTTTGAAGGTACTTCCATGCACACACTTGTCCTATTGATGTTAGAGTGCCCGTATCTTTACGGCATAGAGTTCTTTGGGATGATCTTTCAGCTATTTCAGCACACACGTTTTGACTTCGTCATCGGTGTGGAATTTTTGTCCTGCAAAGTGCTCCTTCAGGGGAGCAAAAAGATGGAAGTCATAAGTGCATTTGTTCGTGGATGATCGTTTTCACGCTTCCACATTGGTGTTTGTTCGCACTCAAATTCCTCACACTGATGCGTCGATTATGCAGAATGAGCTGCTCCACCAGACGATTTTTTTTTTTTTTTTTGACTTCAGTAGCTCGGCGTAGAGTACGGGCTACGTCGAGAAAGGATTCTCTTTCTGCCTTGAATTTTGAACACCACTCGTACACTTGTGACTGAGAGAGAGTTTCTTCTTTATATTGTCACGGATTTTCACACCTTCCTTCAGGAGAAACTTAATGAGGCAGCGCTGCTCCACTGGGGTCTGGCTCCACACTACCAGGCTTGTTCTTATCGTCCAGCCTGACAGCCGTCGCTTTATTTTCTTTCTCAGATCTGAACGATTTAAACCATCGAAAAAAAGTTGCATAACACGGTCAAGTGATTGGCATCTTCACCTGCTCGTGTTCTTTTTTGCATTGCAGCTCTTAGAGATACACTGTATTACTATGAACAGTTGACCAACTGTGACCTGGCGATGCGTAACTTCTTGCAGGTTCCCCACCTGGATTACGCCTGTTGCGTAACATTTTTACTTTCCGTGTCCACGATACCACATAAAAAAAAACCCTCAGCATCGAGTGTTTTGATATTTGAGATATATAAGCCTTTCGCCGGTGTACCAGTAAATTTTAGAGTTACAAACTATGCTATACATAAGTATCGGAATTTTATAGAACTGCTGTGTCTGTCTGTATCAGAGGTACCAGAGGAACAAACGCTAAGAGATATCCAAAAGCAGTTTTTCTTTGATTGATTCAGCATCGCAACAATAGGTTGCACCTTCTCCGTTATCCGTCTAGTCAAACCAGAAGTGGGCTGAAATTAACCATCTGGTTTGAGCATTGATCGACATAGAAAAGAAACGGTAATACATATCGGCAGACATTTTTTGGGAAATCGATTCAACATCTCGATGAAAAAAATGGAATATCACATTGAAATTAGTTCTCAGTGTTGTAAAATTAATTATTTACGTAAATCTCTCTACTAAAACCGGAAGTGGTTGAAGTTTACTACTACTTCCGGTTTCAATATTAATCTCCACAGAGCAAAAGTGGTCACAAATACTGATAAGCAGTGTATTGAAATCGATTTAGAAATAGGTTCTATCCCCTCGCGTTAACCGTGAATCATTTCCCGTTTCAACAGGGTCGACATAGAGGTAAAGCTGTAGCAGTTTTTTTTCTTTTCTTTTTTTTTTTTTTTTAATGTCTCTCTATGAAACGCACATCTCTCTATGGAAACCCGAAGAAGTACATATTTATTACTGCTTCTGGTCTCGCTATAGATTTTTTTTTTTTTTTTTTTTTAACTGTGATTTCAGCATCTCAAGAGTAAGTTCCGTCTCTGACCTTATTCCTGGATTACAACTGTAAGTTCTAAACTCACTGTCTCCCCATTTCAGTATTGAGCTTGCATAGTTTGGAAGTTACGGTAGTTTCACAGTGGGAAACGAAACTCACTTGTTTATTTGGGAGATCTTATTTAATCCGCCGTCAGAAATAACCTTGTCTTAAAGGAAAAAAGTTGGAGATTAGAACCATTCTGGTCGTAATCATAAGAATACTTGCAGCCAGTGCTTGCTTCAGCTCTTGAATGTACATTGTAATTGTAGGATTTGCGCTAGAGGTTTTTAAGTTTGTGTTTTGGAAATGATGGGCGTGGATTTTTATGTTAAGCGAAGCAATAGAATAGGATAGAATAAGTACAGATTCATCCATCACGTACTGAACAAGTAGTTCCTTAGTTTTAGTTGTTTATGTTAAGCATAGCTTTCAATCTGATTTTTTTTCCTTTTTTTTTTCCCTAATATCATCAGAAGCGAACGGTTGAAAGCCATGCTTCTTAACTGGTTGTAACCCATATTTTTTTCCCCACAGCCAATGTCCCCACAGTGAGTGGAGGACGCAGATCGTCTGTTGGAAGACCTTTCTTTTGTGTGTGATCTATCTATACATAATGTTCAATGGTGAAATCAAAGGAAAAAATATGGCAGCGTTTATTTTATTGGTGTGGTGAAATATGTTTTGCTTTAATATGTGCGTTGTGAAGAGGAATCTCTTTTTAAAATGAAGCCGCGGTGAATAGCTAGGTTCCACTGCGCACAATGCAGTGGTCGTTATGATCTATTTCTCTCTTGGACTTTGCCGCGTTTAGCTAGGCGTCACTCACTCCCTTCAAAGTGTTCTGCGTCAGTCAAACAGCAGTGCATCGTCGGGAACAGGTGAGATACCACTACCATTAACCCATGTGGATTGTTCCCATATTTATTATTGTTAAAAGTTTTTGCTGTATTCTTATTTTAATTTATTATTATGTTTGTAATCTTGAAAGTTTATGGGTTGGCATTCTTATTGTTAGTTGTTCTTTTTTAAAGTAGTAAATACACAAACTTAAAAAAAAAAATTCACAAGCATTGAGAGAGTACACGATTTAGATGTACTGTTTGTTTTATTAAGTGAACAGCTAAACCATTTGGTGCGTCAGTTTACTAAACGAAAATTACTTCTGGTAATTGAAAATAATGTATCAGGGAGAAGGGTCAGTTTTTTTTAGAACAAGATTTACTGTGAGTTAAACATTTAAAACTTCTTGCATGAATTTACGTTTGCTGCTTGGTATGGAAATTCGTAATCAGAATTCGATTGGTAAGGCTCTCAAGCGTGCGGAATTCTCGAAATTTAACTTTTATCAATAAAATATGGCGAAATTTTTACAAATTTCGTTGAAATACTGGCATTATTCCTTCATTTTACACAGAAAGTTATTAGTGCATATGAAGGAATGCCCTTGTCTACAGAAAACTTAATCCATTCAGTAATAACGACTCGGTATTTTTTAACATGGGTTTTCAATTTCGTAAGAGAAGATATAATGTTTGATTCTTCAATACTTAAGGAAATATTGCACTAAAGAATTTAATTTTTTATACAAATACAAAAAACCGTACAAGTTGAATAACAATTTTACATATAATGTAGATTAATTGTAATTAATATTTACAGTAATTTGTCAATATGAAATAAAATGTGGATTACAGAAGGGAAAGAGTAGTGGGTGAATGTTTGTTTACTTCTCTGCGGTTTCACAACCCTTATTCTGCTAGAAAAGGGCATCGAGGGGAAGAAGCGCTTTGTGCTCTAATTATTTTTCGGTAGGTAGAAGGCCATTTCCGTCCAACGTACTTCTTGTTTTCATTTTTTTTTTCTACACACACTGTATACATGTATATGCATACAAAATGAGGAACCCTGGTTCGTAAAAGTATAGTTGCTCTTTTACATTACATATAGGCTTGGAAATTAGTAAATCGTGACCTGGAAAAGTCAGGGAATTCGTGCTCACCAAATCAGTGGGAACACCGCCATGGAGATCATTCTTTACCCTCTTTTCACTTGGCTAGAAACAGTCAGTCCCGATACTTTTTAGACAAATCTAGAATGATCTAGAATGTGACTGTAATTTAAATTGCATGAGCTCCCACAAGCAGCAAAAATGTGAACATTTAACTACAAAGAACCTGTGCTTACGAAATTATTCACATTGTGACGTATATATGTACGCTGTGCTGTTATTTAAATTATGCCGTTAAAGTTCATATTTAAATACATCCCAATTTGTAGTAGATATATTATTAAATTATTGTCCATGGAAATATGCAATAATTTTCATGTTCTTTATCTTGGTCTTCCGGCTTGTAAAAAAAGCAGATTCGAGTGACCATAAATACATGTTTAAAATTGTCATCTTTGTCCTTTATAAGATTTTGAAGTGGATGATAGTTGCGTTATCAAACTGAACGGGATCATGCATTATACTAAACTCGATCATTAAGTGTAAAATTGAAGTACTACTTTTGTTTGTATTACTGTTTATTTGTGTGGAAAAATTGTATTGTCAAGTGCAATATTTCGTTAGATTCGTAGGGGACTGAGAAAGTACTGCAGTATGACTCTCGATATATATATAGGGTGGCCACGAGGCCCCATTACCCCTGAAAATAAGTAACATAAACCACTAAACGTACGCAAATAACTACACGGAAAGAAATGAATAACATGAACAACAATGCTTTCGAGAAGGTTTTTGAGAGATAGGAAGCATTAAGTGTGCAAAGGATCATACTGTCTACCATCATTCTCATGACAAACGATAATACGCCGCCAGGTTCTGTGCGACATTTCGTGGAGCATTGCAGGTGTAACTTGAATGAATGCTTGTTCCACAGCTGCTGTCAGTTTGGCAGTGGTATCGTAACGGTTTTGTGCAACGATGTTCTTTATGAACCTCCATAGCGCATTTAACACAAGTGATGAAGTCTGGGCTTCGTAGTGGCCAATAGTGGAACTGGAAGTATGAGCTATCGTCGACACAATCTGAAACAATGGAAAAACTTTTCATTAGCATTTATCAAGGGATAACAGGAATCTGGCCACCCTGTATATAAAATTTTTGAAAATAATTTCCTCCACATTTTATACGCTCCTTCATTTTTCGAAACCACTTCTCAAACAAACGTTGCCGTGTTTTGTCAGAGATTTGGGCACACCAAGCGCTTTAATAGGTCATCGATTATAAAAGGCTTTCTTTTCAGTCTTTTTTTTTTTTTTTTAACTGGGTAATAGCGTGAAGTCGCATGGATCGAAGTCTGGACTATAAGGACAGTGTAATATTTTTATTCCAATGTTAGCCAAATATTCAGAGCAAACTTTAGAGCAGGGCCTCAGAGTGGCATCAGGGATAAGGAACTGTGTTCATCCTTGAGTTTGGGCGCAACTTTTTGAGAACTTCCACAACTTGGGGAAGGCATTCTTCGGTGCACCACTTTCCTTAACTATTTTGAGAGTTCCAATACAACTTACTCTAAAATTCTTCTCACACTTAAAAAACGGTAAACATTCTATTCACTGATTTTGGAACGAGACTGAGATCTAATTTTCGAATATTCGTTGTTTGCTCTGATCCTTAGACGGAACGTGCTGGTAGTATAGCCAAGTTTCGTCGTCAGTCACAGTACTTTTAACATAGCGAGATTTCCCATATGTAAACTTCTTTCAGCAGGTCACTGCACCATGAAACACGACGTGCCAAATGATCTCAGTCAATCTATGCGGCATCCAGAGGGTATAGGTCTTTCAAACTTGAAAGTGCTCTCGCAGAATGTCACAACTGCAGGTGCATTAATACCCAAAGACACGTCTACTTGGTTGTAGGTCACACGTCTGTCTGTGTGCAACATTTAATGTACGGAAACAATGTTACCTCATAGACGAGGACGGTTGACCTGACTTTAGAGCGTCCTCCAGGTCAAAAATTTCCTCTTTAAAACTCGGGACTACGTATATATTCTTGTACGATGATCTTTTCCAAGCACGGGAGCCGTTTCATCTGAATACTGATCAACATGTAACTCACTGATCATCAACATGTAACGTACTGATCATCGAGATTTATTTTCGATGTTGTCTGAAGAAGGATATGTTAGATATCCGAAACCGTTATTATAATTTAAAATAAAGTGTGTTTTAAGCTTTGGTCAGTGTTTCTTTTGTTAAAATAATCAATCCCAAGCCATGGATAGTCTTACTATGTAACTCACGTGCAAAATTGTAGCGCAAGATTGCCCGTTATTCGTCCTGACAACACTACCTCTTTTCACTAAGAGCCAAACAACAAGTGACATCCAGTCAGTGACTTTAAAAAAAAAAAAAAAAAAAAAGTTTATAACACGTGTAACACGGACACACAAGTGAAGAACATGAAGCGAGATGTATACGTATGTAAAGTACATTTTTCAATCAGGAAAGATATATCACAGGGGATGAACATAATATGAAAGAAACATGATGGAGGTTGGTACGCTTCACGGAATGTTAGGTAAGGATGCATTGTGCTAATTATAAGGAAGAGGGCAATTGCCCTCTGTATTACTGGGAATTTCTCATATAACTTGTATTTCCCCATGTTATTTTCCTGATCTGAAATACGTTTCATCCCCGTGTAAATTCCATTAAAGGAGTGTCAGGAAGCAGGGCTTGCCGAGCGGGCTCGAGTGCCCTCTCACAAAATGTTATTAATTTCAGTCTGTTGTCGAAATAATTGGTTGACTGGCACTCAACCGGTCAGATATTAATATCATCGTGGATTGCAATAATATTAGCAATATTTTTACATGTTAAACAGGAGCGTTGCAGGGAGCTCCAGCTGCCAGCTAGTATTGTCGCAGTACGGAATCAAATTTTACAAAAAATTTTAGACCACAGGGAAGTTTAGAGGCAAATACCTTCAAAGCTCATTCGTATCAAGAAGATTGCAGAATTTTCTTGCATACAATCATTCCCCGCACTTTAATCTCCCTTTCCATGTTTTAAATGCAGACACTGTACAGTGGATGTTTATAACTCCTCTCCTTAGAAGAACAGTCTGCATTGAAACTTTGTGTACAGTACCTGTAATTGTCTTCTTTCAGTCTTTGTATCTATTTGTCGGGAACAAGCCTTTCCATATTATACTTACAGGCCATGTACAGTGCATGTTTACAACTCATCTCCATAAGAGATCAAAAAGACATTTTCGTCCGAGAGAACATGCTATATACCGCATCTGTAAATGTCATACCTTAGCCATTTGACAGAATCATGCCTTTTCTTGTCATCACAGGCAATGTACACTGGATAGCGAGAAGTAATTACGCCTGATGAAATGTCATCTGTAGAAATGTATCTCGTAGTTCAGCCATGTTTTGAGAATCCTATATGTACACACGACTGGCGATGAACAGGCAATATACATTCCACCTCAGTACTATGTGCTCGTTAAATAAATAAAAGGCGAGCCATGATATACATGCACTTTTAGGCAAGAAATTTACATATTATTTTATGGTAAGAGATCACCTTATATAAGCAAACTGTATGCAAGTATTGACATTCTCACGGATATTCATGGTGATCCCTTCAGCTTAACTTCGTCTTCAAATATCATTAAGAACATAATGCGTTTTTTTTTTTTTTTTTATGTGAAAATAATCTAATACACTTGAACTATGCGTAAAAGAATCAGTTCAGTTCGTTTGGAATCACATAATTGCTCTTTCTTATCTTATTGAGGGAAAGTTCGCGTAATGAGTTTCCGGCAGCAGTTTAACACTCCAGGCGTTCAGATTTTTCTTTTCATGTTATATCTCTCAAACGTGATTACACTAATTACACAGTTTTGAGTTTTTAGTATTTATTTACTGATAAGTCTTGTTAATGTGTGGAAACTATAATGGTTTAGCTGTAGAAAAGGTCTTGATGCATTGACAGGAAACAATACTCCTTTTTTGGTAATGCTTGAAAGAAATGTGGGCCATGGCGTTAGTTCCTTCATGAATAAGTGGAGGAATTTATTAATATATTGATGTAATTGAAAGTGTAGGTGTAAAGTATGAAGAAAATTATTGTAGGAATAGGTTGATTCAGCCGCATCCAAGCAAAAGCATGTTCTTATTTCTTGTTTTGATTTCTTAGGTTCAAAATAAAGTATCATCCTGAAGACTCAGTGAAGAGAAAAGAAGAACAGCTTTCAGCATTAAAGGTTAGTACGGAGTCATTCTCTCTTTTCAGAATTATAATAACAGTTAGCCAGCTCTCGTGGAAATATGTTGAAAAGGAATTATGTAAAATAGAATTTTTATTTATAATATATATATATATATTGTGTTCATAAAGTCTGGGTACATGGTAAGAAGCACATTTTAGTCAATGTTAATAAATAATAATTTCAGCACATTATTTCCGTGTTGTTCAATGCATAATTTGATGCGCTTTGTAAGATCAATGTGAACTCGATGGAATGGTTCTTAATTGCCGTCGATTTCAGCACACTGACTGGTAATGTGTTCTGTCAGGTGGTTTAAATTTCTAATCTTCATCGAGTAAACTTTCTCTTTCAGCATACCCCAGAAAAAGAAATCAAGGGGAGAAAGGTATGGCGAACGAGGGATCTCTCCACATGACCTTTTCTTCCAATCCAGTGAGGAAAATTGTCATTCAACCGATCTCTAACTGCTGTAGCAAAATGAGCAGGGGCCCCATCCTGCTGAAACCAGTCTAGAAGTCCCTCATCCAAACGGTCAATTGGAGGCATCAATTTGTTCCTCAGTATGTTCAGATACGTCTCACCCGTTACATGTTCAAAGAGGAAAGGTTCTAGCACATGACCTTTCCGCAAACCATCACTTTTGGGCAACCCTGCTGTTTAGATGAACTCATCCAATGTGGATTGCTTTGAGACCAATATCGAACATTTTGTCTCTTCACTTCACCATTGATATAAATCACAGCTTCATCACTGAACAACACACAGTCGTTAGTAAAACTGATATTTTCATCCAATTTATCTGCAAACCATTCACACATCTGCATGCATCAATCAGGATCATCTTCAGTTAAGTGATGCAATATCTGTAATTTGTACGGATGAAACTTTCCCTCTGCAAGGATTTTGTGGATGGTTGACCTTGGAACACCCAACTCCGTGGATGTCCCACGAAGCGATTTCTTTTGGTTGGCATTAACTGTAACAGCCTTTTTCGTTTCGTCTGAAGTCTTTGGTCGTCCGGAACAGGGTTTGTCCAACACACTGCCTGTTTCTTTAAACGTGTTGATTAATTTCCCGACGGCATTAAAATAAATAGGTTGACAATAAGGGCGTTGAAAGTTAAATTCTTCCGCAATTTTGCAATACGACCATCCTTTTCGTCCACTTAAGAGTACGGACTCGATTTGTTCTTCTTTATAGACAGAGCTATCATTCAATCTGGAAAAACAAAAACAAATTATTAGAATTCCCTATGTATCCAGACTTCATGGACACACTATTTGAATTACTTTTTTTTTTTTTTTTTTTTTTTTTTTAATGCCTTTAGGGATCTGTGATGTGAATGAGCAGTTGCTCTGAGAATGCTGTGTGTGTGGTCTCGGTGAATCTTTTTCCTTCAACCTTCAGAGAATTGACTTAAACTATTGCTTTTCCAGATTCCTCTTTCTTTTAAGCCGCAAACGGAAACGTGGCAGCAGAAAATTTCGGAAAGTGTTGCTATTTTCACTACTAGCTTCTCACTTTACATATATATAATTAATGTGTAATATAGCATAAAAATGTATAGCTGTTAGTATATATACATACTACGTTTTTTATTATTTTATGCTCCATTATGTTAAAAGGAAGAAAACCTTAAAAAGTAGCACTAACAAACTTAATATGGCTTTTATCCAGTTGCTCAATTATGGTAATTCTTCCTTCTATACGAGAGTATAAGTGAATCTAGTAAAGGAGGATGAAAACCAGGTGAGATTGCTTTCAATGTTTGGATTTCCTCTTATTTCAGAATCGTGTGTCTGTATTTATGGAATTCCTTGATCAGAACAAATTCGATCCAGTGTCGATCGACGCCGACCAGTCGGAGCAGCTGGTGCGGTTGTTGGACGCTGTGGTTATCCGATTGGAAGGAGGATCCGACTTCGATCTCCAGGCCCTGAACGAGTCCTCGGAGAAGGAAGAGGAAACACCACCTCCAAATACTTTTGTCCCGGGAGAGGAGTAAGTATTCCAAAGATAGTCACCGGCAAAAATATATAACTACCATGGAATAAGATTCACTTTTACTGACAACAGTACACAAATTAATCACTGTGCAGGATGCCGGAATGAATCGGGCAATTTCGCAAAACAGAATATAGTCAGTGTGTCCAGTAGATTGAGGAAACTGCTTTCACCATTTTGGGGCCGGTGAGTTAACCATTCAGAGAGATCCAAATTGTCCTATTCTTTAATCACAAATAGACATATGAAGTTTCAGTTTCATTGAATTTACGCTGTATTTTTTGTCAAAATGTGAAACGTGACGATTGAGCTTGATCCCAGCCGCTGAAAGTGTTATGTTGTAGTTAATGGTCTCCAATAAAAAAAGTTACTTCGTCTCACTTTCCCAGGTGAGACCAAAAATTGAAGACAAAAGGATCGGTGTAATTGAATCCTGCAGTTCGTAAATATTCTCCTTTGGGAACTCTGAGCCAGTTGCATTATTTAGTACATGTGCTATTAACATTTGAAAATGTTTTCAAGTTGTTTCAGAAAGAGGGCTCACTAATTTATGTACTTCATGAAGAAGCTTACACTATTGTCAACAATTTGTCAGCCCGCTTCGTCAAGTCAGTGAGTTTATTTCGGGGTTTGTTGAACAACGTATTCCGACAAAATTTCCAAGACCGTATCAAGAGTTAGAAATAATACTGTACTATAAGTAGGATAATAGAAGTTGCGTGCATTCATGTTGTCAGCATGCAAGAATAATAATAAAATAATCAGTATTGCTCTTTTAATATGGTCGGAAACTTTCTTGGGACAGAATTAGTTTGTTGTTTTGGTAATGAGAACACACACAACAAAATAATGCTACGAGCTGCATCTCAAGTGTTTATATTGAACTTTTGGCTGATTACGTGATCTTGAATATACCGTAGCTTGCGAGACCATTCGATTTCTTCACAACTGACACTCTCACTCACCGTTTAGGATCGCTACATATTGGTCATGTTATTTTTAATTTGTAAATGCTGTACCTATTCAAATGGTAGAACTTCTTTTTTTCTTTTTTAGAGGTAGGGAGGGGGATTATAATCGCATTGCGGTTTTTAACAAATGTTAGGAACACCGATAGATATCAGTAGACGTGTTTTAATGGTTTTTAATAAATTGTAAATGATAACAATAATTTGACAGTTTTGACTATGTAAAGTTACAACGTATTTTCGATTCAGTTCTAGCACTGCATGTAAAGCTCAAACATAGTATTTTTGAGAATGAATAGAAATACTACTGGTAATGCTATCTGAAAAGATATTGTAACGTGTTACTGGATTTTGCGGCCAGTGATGAGGTTTGGGTTTTCTTACTTGCATTAGATTTCTGTAGTCATAGGGGTTCTTCTGTTCTCTTAATAAACAATCCTCAAAACTGACACAATTTTTTAATGGGTGCATGTATTCAAGTACATACACTATATTCTGTTTTCAATTAATATACAATATCAAATAGTATAACCAATGAATTTAAATGTTTTACTTCCGTTAGTATACATTTAATTGGTCGATTTTCGGTCGCACCTAATAATTTCATATGAATGTAGCAGTTTTTCCTGTCATTCTCTTTCTTGGCTGTAGATTTTGAGACAGAGCTTTCGGATTCCTAAGAGCATTGAATTTCTTGCTATTCAAAATACTCTTGAGTTCCTGTTTTCCATTGAGTCAATAGTTTCTGCGAAGGTTGTGAGAGTGTAGTCTCCTGATGACAGCGCGTTAGTAGTGAATAGAAGGATACTTGGCTGTGTCGTAACTACTTTCGTCATGAAGATTTCACGAGGTCGACTATGGGCAGACCGTCCGTGGGAGTACTTCCATGTTCTTCGCTTTATCATTGTTTCAGTTATTTGATTATCATAGTGTGTATATTAGTATAATTTTAAATGGGCGATGTTTCAACTTCATATTTAGTTTCAACTTTATATCTGATGAAACATTTAGCGAAAGGGTTTCTAATTTCTTCAGTGTTCTGTGGTTGTGTTACTTTCTAAATGTTATATTATTTGTTTTTTCTTTTATTATCTTATAATTTATGTTCTATTACTGTATATTTTTCAGTTCTTGTTTTTGTTGTTTTTAACTATTCTTTTATTTTTTGTGTTTAATCATAACCCTTATAAATTCTCTTTTCATTAATTATTCTTTATTTTTGTTGCACTCACACCGACCCAACCCTTCGTATTAGTTTCTTCTTCCACAGCTAAAATTTCTGCATCTTCAACTAGGTAACATTTATCATGTGACCCTGGGTTCCAGTGTGGTGCATACCTGGACGTTTCACAGCTGGTTCGATCCCAGCCCCCGCCAAGTGAACTTTGTGGTGGACAAACACCGTGTGTGTGGGTTTTCTCGGGGTTCTCCCGTTTCTTCCCACTTTCTTCATTCCACCATTTCATTCATTACTCATCATCACCGTCTCCTTTAGCCTAACCGGCATAACCGTGGGACGTAAAACTCAGTTTCACAGCTGTGTAATTTTCTGTTCTTCCTGCATTGTCCCACTATGTATAGTTTACTGCTGTAAATGTTGTGTGATAATGTTTTCAGTATTTTGTGGTAAATATAACATGTATATTGAAGCACAACGCATTCACGAGGAGCTAGATATACTAAGTTTTACGTTTATGCTTGTATTAGATCTTTGAATCAGTTTCATTCTAAATGGCTGCCAAAGGTCTGTTTCAGTGATAGTTCATTGTGTTTGTGATGTTTCAGTAAAGAAGAAAAGAAGAAAGAGAAAGCTCCTTCGCCGCCAGAACCTAAAAAGGACCCTTCTCAGCCGCTCAAGTTGACCATCACATCTGAGCAGGTGGAACTGCAAAAGAAGGCCAAAGAGTTCCTCAAGCAGAAAGAGAGCTCGGAAAAACAAGGTACATCTCAATTTTAATTAAGTTTTCGTTCAAACTGGGAATTCAGTGGTCTAAAAAGAAAAGTTTATATGTTTGTCCTATCATTTCGACAATGAGATCTCGAAAACCACAAGTGCTAGAAACGTGCCATTTCCACTAGTCAATTCCAAATTTTGTGTAGATTTTCAAGTTCTAATTGGATATTTAATAAACATGTCCGTTATTTCTTTATTACACTTTTAGGGCTACATTGGAAGTGTTGAAATTTTAAAGAAGTATCATATTCTGCGAGTTACACATTCCATCACAACATAATAATATATGGGGGTTGCATATCTTTCAGTCCTTTGTTTTATGGCTAAATGATAATAAAAAGCAAAGAATAATCATTTCTCCAGGCTAAGATAAATCTTTATTGTTTGGAGTGTTTTGCCGAATGAACACCACATATCACTGACATTACAATTAATTATGTATGTAATGTATTTGCTTATTAAATACTGCATGCAAGAAGAAAGAAAACACTGATCATACCAGAAATAGAAACTTCAACCGGAAGTAGGTTTAATCTTGCAAACGATACGAGATATTGAAAAAATAACCGAAAAAATCTCCCCTTTATGGTACCCCTTACCGATTTTTATCTAGACGTCTTTCACTTGTGTCTGTAAAGGGACATGAACAGATGTGAGGAATGACAAGGAGATCCATGCTCACATATGAACGATGCGCTGTGTAGAGAGCGCAGGTTCAGCTAGTTATTCTTGGTAGCGTTCAATTATTAAATAAATAAATAAATAAATAATAATAATAATAATAATAATAAACTAATACTGTGTTCTGCTGCTTAAAATAAAATATGATAATTTTAGTTAATACTGGTGATTAACGTACACTCAATATTTTAAAAAAGAGAACGAAGACGGTATTTGTTGATATAGATTGAGTGTCAAGAGTAAGTGTTTCTTGATACAGATTCAGATTCCCAAGAGTAGGTGTTTGCTGGTACACAGTCATTGTCAAAAGTCTGAGCACACTATTGATTTTTCAGAATTTTGCAAATAAAGGACAATGTTCATACAAAATCATATTTATTAAACTCGTCTTTGAAAATAAACATCATTATTCGTGTAAAGATAAAAACACTCATGGTCTTGTTGACATCGAGAGAATTTTATTGAGGAAAGCTGCTTGGAAATAAGCAGATGACTAATGAACAGGCAGCTAACGTGATGCCTTGTTTGATAATAATCGTTTCAATGACACCTAGTGCTGTGTGTATAAACCTTTTTCAGTATATGTCCCTCTGCTTCAACCAAACAGTTTTGATTGCGGTAATCAATCGTGTCGTAATGTGGGCAAAGTTGGATGTGAATCTATGACATACGAGCTTACTATTTTCATTCGCGTCAAACAGTTAGGGTGAAGAACATGCAAATACTATAAAATACCTAAGAGAAAATGTTAAATAAAAGTCGAAGCACGTGTTCTACAAGTGATAATTTTGAGAAAAGAGTGTCCTTCATTGCGAAAAATCGCTCAGTGATCGGGCGGAGCACTGCGTCGAACTCTTGAAAGAAACTCATAAAGTGGTGTAAATATTACACGGAAATTTACTCATAATCCAAAAATAATAATTACTCTGGAAAGCAAGTTCGGAGGAAAAACAAGCAAATTTAATATCCGTTAACCGCTCCGGAAGCACGGATAGAACTATGTAAGAGCCGTTTCCAGTAGGCACCAAATAGAACGGTGACCCAGAGCTTTCAGATCTATGGACTTAGGAGTAGGATTACGGTAAAGAAACCATTCCTTGAAGGAGGAAACATTACAAAAAGATACTCCTGGGAAAAGAAAATAATAATAATAATAATAATAATAATAATAATTAAAAAATAAATAAAGTCTGCAATGATAAACAGTGGAAGAAGGCACCCTGGACCGACCGTCTTTTCGCCTCTCAACGCTAGAAGTCGTCGTCCCGAAGAACGCTTTATTCCCGACCGTGTAATACCTACAGAAAGGCATGGAGAAGGTAGTGTCACTCTTTGGGGATATTTTACAGATTACCAAGTATCGTGTATCTTGGCACCTTTACCTACCTTTTTGCGTATAATTTTTCTTTCATTTTATTCTTTTTTTTTTTTTTTTCCTTTTCTCTTTTCACTGATTAGTGTTCTGTACATTACATGTAAATAGGACTACTAATGTCATAACTTTCATGATACAGGCATCGGAGCTTGTAAGAAATGTCGCGGATGCATGTAAAGACATTATGAATGTTCAGTTGTGAATGTGAAGGTGCAATGTTCTCAAATTTCTTTGTTAAAAGCTATTGTAGAAAGATGGTAATGACTTGTATTGCAATCATGTGATGTACGAACACCAGATTCTCACATAAGGCTTACATCAATATCCAAATAGGAGAGTATAAAACCTCCAGAAAGAACCATCTTCGTCACTTCTCTTCGCCCAGGTTCTCGGTCCGTCTACTCCGTATTTTCACTTCATTAGAAGAGGTCCGTCACCTGCGGTTGTGTCTAGTTAAACTTAGTCTGTCAAACGCGATATCATTCACGTATATCTCTCACTGAGAGTCTGCGTTCATTCAGCCTGTGTACTTTTCTGTAAATCTTTACTTTCTGAACTGTACAACTTCTTCGACCAATAAATTCCGACGACTTCAATCAAGTTTATATATACGTTTCATTACTCTGGGACATTGTTATACTCTATCCGGGAGTCGCACTAGTGATCACCAGCCGACGCCAGAGGAAGAGACGCTGCCCAAACCGCTTGGGGCGCTACACAAGTTGGCAATTTAGTTCGAATTAATGGAATAATAGACAATAACATGTTTCACAACGTTTAATTAAAGCATGGAATTCTATCAGAAATGCGGATTTGGGGCAGTAGCGTTGTATTACAACAGCATTAATATCCGAAACATTCTTCCAAGCTATGCAGTAATTATCTCAATGCAAAAAAGACTCCTACATCTCGAACAAATGGAATAGTCGTCACAGTCGTTGGATTCGTTGCCTATCGATCTCTTGTAAGATGAACTTGACAGTATAGTCCGTAAATAAATTCTTATGAGTACTGAAGGTCTTTTGGAAGCCTTTTCAGAACTACTGCAGTCGCATAGCATTGCAGAAATTGGTTAAGTTAATCAAAGAAATGCTTGAAATATGTAAAGCTCTTATCAAGGCTATGAGTCGACATTTCATTGAATGGAAAATATTTTAATTTCTTTATATGAGCAATGATGTTTATTTTACAGAAGAAATCCAACAAATTGGATTTTGTATGGGGTCCAAAAATAGGCTCAATTTTCTCCCTCAACCGTATATTCAAACTGGAAATGGTAGAAGGCTTTTTGTTTGTTTGTTTGTTTGTTTGTTTGTTTGTTTCGGTTTCAGCATTGATCACCATCAGCGTAATGCGGTAATAGATATATAGCAATATGCGGTCTTTTGGTATAAATTCAGCTTTCCAAGAATGGATTCCATCTGTACTTTTTACGTCTCTTTCATAAATGAATATGATAGAAGTCTTCTACCTCTTCCGGTTTGAACCGTGGTTTGCATAGAGCAAAAACTAAAAAGGTAAGGGAAATGATTTTGTGATGCTGATTAAGTATCTTAAAGAAAGATTTCATCTCCGATCTTATTTATTTATGGTTTCATTTACGTTTTGCTGTTATTTTATATAGATACTACGGTGAAGAAGAGGAAAAGGGAATACGATTTTGAAAGTGGGAGCGACTTCAGTGACGAGGATATTGGGGAACGCATTATCCACACAGCCACCGAGGATACCACACGTAAGTTCATATCTATTGTACTCACCATTGGATCCGCGGGTTACTTAGGAATAATAATCAATGTTTATACGTACGTAGTTTCATACATACGTGACTGAATTAATCAGTTCATTCATTTAGAATTGGGTAGTTTATCTCCCTGAGGATAGGTAAAGTGCATAAATATCTGTAATAAATAATAATAATAATAATCTTTTTTCCGTCAGTAAACATTGTTATTTCTTTCTCTTGCTGTTATTTCTTACATATTTTATTATTGAAGTTCCTTAAATATGTGAGTCTTCTCTGAAATGTAGTCAAAATTTTATAACTTGGATGATCACTGACTTAACTGAGGCTAAAATATACACAGCTGTTCGATTATTTTCAGTTACTTGGGTTAAAAAAAATATCATACGTACATCTAAAAGTTCGCCTCTTTTTACACTTATCTTTTAGAAAACACCTTAATTAAATCCTTTTTTGGATCTACTTTGTTTTCTACATTTTAATGTTGCCATCTAAATTTTTTTTTGAAGGAACATGAATTTTAGTACTCTGAGGGGTAGTTTTCTAATTTGCAAATTGGTCTAAATTAACGGTATAAACCACAAATAGGGAACATGCGGCCTTAAAGCCACATTCGGCCTTCTAGATCTGTTGTGAAAAATGTTGTAAATAAAAATGAAAATGAAACGAAATATTTTAGTTTAACGTCCCACAGTTATCCCCTTTAGTATGATTAAAACAAATGAATGATGATGGAAGAGTTGGTGGAATTATAAAGTGGGAGGAAACGGAAGTACTCCGAGAAAACCCACTGACACGATGTTGTCCACCACAAGTTGTATAATGATACGAAGTATACGGGAAATGAAGAATACTTTAAGAACTTACATGTCAGATCATTTATGTGCACTTTGAATACTAATTAAAGCTCAGACATCCAGGTTAAAACCTGATATCCCGATGCTGTCTCGACAAAACACAATCACAGGCAGGTCATTAGGTAAGCAAAAAGTAAATGAAGGATAAATTTTGTTACTTTTATCTTTTTAATATATTGCAGTATTTACAATTCGATGAAAAGTACTAATGTAATTATGTAACTAATTGTAAAATAACTAGGAAAATTAAGTTTATTTTAAACTATCATACGCGACCTTCTTGGGAAATGAGGATTGTCAGTGTAGCCTTCGAAATAGAAGTGTTTCCCCACCTATGGTTTAGTCCTTGTTTGTCAAGATTACATTTAGCTAGGGTTAATTTTGGTTCCTTAGTTCTAATAAAGTAAGATAAATAGAGAGGTGTTTGTAGTAACAAGGTTTTATGTAGAATATGAACTTCCTTTAATAGTGTGTTTTAAATCATTGAAATGCTTAGATAATCCAAATCTGCTGATTTCTGATCCTTATAGTGCCGGAGTCTTGATGCTTGTATTTTTTTAATCACACCAGTGTGTGTGACTCTTAATTGGCTCAAATCCGTAAATTTCCGAATGTGCTTTTCTATCAAATAAGTTCGCTTTAAATCTAGATTTCTTTTAAAGTATTAAGAGATTCTTGAAACTCATACTTCTGTTATGTCTCTGTTAAGCTACGGAAAAGTGTCGGTCACGCAACTGACAGATAAAATTGCTAATTGAACGTAAGGAATATTAACGTTATATTCTGATTTACTAACCTACGACATATTCCTGTATAGACCAAAAATTAGGTTTGCACTAAATATTTCAATCATATGAAAGGGGCCGCGGTGGCTCACCGGTAGAGCGTTCACCTCTGGTGCATGGGGTCCTGGGTTCAAACCCTGTTCCCGCCAAGTAAACTTTACGATGGACAAACACCGTGCTCGTAGGTTTTTTCTTCGGGTTCTCCCGTTTCCACCCACTTTCTTCATTCCACCATTTCATTCATTTCTCATCTTCACCGTCTCCTTTAGCCTAGCGGGCATAACCGTGGGACGTAAAACTCAAATACTTCATTTCATTTTCAAATATATGAACGATTATACTTCCTCGCTAGGTACTAGGCTTCTTCCATTTTATGAAGACAGTTTGTTATATATTAAATTGCTTCAGTTATATTATTTACAGTAGTTTTTTGCTGTAATTTGAACAATTTAATATATATATATATATATATATATATATATATAACGAGTTCTTTTCACAAAATGGAATAAGCCTAATTCTAATAATTATCGAGGAAGAATAATTGCTCATGTATTCGAAATATTTAGTACAAACCTATTTTTTAAGGAGTGTGGTTTACGAAAATTCTTTTTTATGTTTACCCTGTCTGTGTCAGTTCCGTCCGTGAAAAGAACTGATTGGTTACCAGTACATTCGGCTTAGGATGTAGAGGTTCAAAAGTTAAGGAAAGTAAAAGGAAGTGGTGGAGATCAACCATTTGTGTTGTTTTCACTTTGATCACTGTGGCGGAAAACTGTAATACGCAGTATAACGGTAAGTGGTTTCTTGCAGACGATTAAGCAACCTAAGAATCCCCTCTACTTAACCGGAAGTGATAGAAATCTAGCACAACTTCCGGTTTTAATGTTGATTTACGTAAAACGATAAGAGATGATTGCGAGAAGCGATTTTCTTGGAATTGATGTAGCATTTTGAGAATAGTTACCATCTACACTTTTAACCGTCTTTTCAGACTAAAAGTAGCAGAAATGAACCACTTCCAACTTCAACGTCGATCGCTATAGAATAAAAGCGATAATAGATAGAAATAAGTTGTTTTTTGCAATCCGTTAAGCATCCCAAGAATATATTCCATCGTTACACTACTCTCTACTTATACCGGAAGTTGTATAAATCAACCACTACTTCCGGTTTTATAAAATATCACGCCATACAACCCTACTTCTCGTGATGTATATACTGGCACTATTACTTGTTGGTGGATAGAGAAATATGTCGCAGGTTAGTGAATTAGAATGAAATGTTACAGATAAATCCTTTATCAATGCAAATAGGTTTTCGAGTTTTTGATTTCTCCTCTGTTTCCGTCTTTTTGGCCTTCCAGAAACTTCTGTTAAAACAGTTTGTGTTTCCCCTCTCTTAGTATCGAAGAAAAGAGTAAGATTTTTAATAATCAGGCTTTAAAAAACGTTAAGACCACATTAGAAAATTATGTTCTTCGGACTTCAATTTTTCTTTATATGTAGAGAGAGGCAAAATTGCAGAAAGTTAGGGGTGTTTAATTTTAATTTTTGAAAAGACAAACATACCTCAACATCCTTGTATTAAATTGTAACACACACAATAGTTTCAAGACTTCGCTCACCTCTTCCTTAATGTCATGATTCTACGATGACATGATGAAGCAGTTTTTCACTCTGAGAAGATCCATAACTCAATGAGATGTTTTAAAACTAAAATTTTTAGTTTCATTTCATAGTTCTTTGTTTCGTAGGACAAACTTGCTGAAATATTCCTCTTGGATAGCTATTAATGTTTAGAAATGTATTTTAGAGCTCTGATGTACCGCAAATATGCTTCAGTTTTACTGGCAATTATTAAATGTCTAAATGGTAGAAAATCTCTTACACGCACTTAAATATTTTAATTTAATGTATTGGCGTTAAGTTCAAATGCCTACCAGTTCTTAAATATTAAATGTACACCCAACAGCAAAGTAAACACAAATAGAAAAAAAAAAAAAAGTGCAGTACATTGGAACTCTAACTCGAGGTCTTCGGCATACTGTGCCGATGCGCCAGCCACTTCATTACTCAGTCCAGTCCATGAACTGTCATACATTTCGTCAGTCTTAAAATCGATGTTCATTCATTCAGACTACACTGTTTGTACCACTTCAAGAGTGGAGGATGTATGACTCTTTCAGGGAGCGTGCTGGGTAGCGCATTGGCACGGTACGCCCAAGATCCAAGATTCGAGTCCTGGTCTAGTCGTACATGTTTTCACCAGGTGTCTATCGGTAACGAAAGTTACGAAAAAGTCACGAAATCAGAAAACGGCCATGAAAGTCAAGAAAAAGTCACGAAATTTAGCTTTTAGGTGACTTTTTATATATATATATATATATATATATATATATATATATATATATATATATCTGTACAGATATAAGTAGAGAATTGAAATTTTTTTCTATAAAACGTCAAAATTCACCGCCAAAAATGTCTATGGTCGGCTTTAGACGCTATCAAATCGCAAGCAAAGTATACTTCTATCGCATGCATGAAAAATTCAGTGAGGAACACGAAACGAAAAACAAAATTAAAATGAAAGCAGAATACCATAAAGAGTTGAAGGAGAAGGAAAGGAGATTGTTACAACAGACGAAAGAGGAAGTTGAAGCACTTGAGAAGGAGATCGAAATAGCTCAAAACAATATTAACCAACTTAAAAGAGAGATAGAATCCATAAGTGGAACTATTTACAATCAGTGTGACATTTTTAAAGAATTGCTAAGGATTTGTCAATTTATGTGTATTTAGATATGTAATTTTAAGATTAGTGGATTTGTGAGTGTTTGCTATTGGTTAGTTACCGAACAAAACAGGCTATATGCAATGAATATACTGAAAGTGATGTGGGAAGACACCAAGTTTTTATCGCTGCAGGGAACAGCCTTTGAAAGTAAAGATAAGATAAATATAAGTGTTAAGTAATATAGGTACAGTTATTAGTTTTCGAATGTTACGTAATTTTATGGTTTGGTAAAGAGGTCACGAAATTTCATTTTGGAATTTCAGTAGACACCCTGTTCACTCTTCGTATACCATTAAATTTGCATCTACCGTATAAAGGGATTGTGTTAAAAATTGATTTTTTCCTTTATTTATCAATATAAACATAGATAGGTTTGTTGTTTCTCCTTAAGGTTTTTCATATCTATTCTCCTTACATCGTATTGATCTCAAGAAAATCGAAATGTTCCTTTATAATTAGAGATGAAAAGGTAGTCATGAACACAATATGGTATTCTCCAGATTTTATTATTGCTTTATTTGTAGAGAAAAGTAAAATTGCTCAAATAGTAATAACATTGGTTTTCACTTAAGCATCCGTTTCTCTTCATCTTTATGTAGAGGTGTTAGCGACCTTCCCGCTTTCTTCATACGACTTCGTTCAAGTATTTAGGACCGTTTTTGGCAAAAATTGATGATGGTGGTGGTGGTGATGATGATGTTGATGTAGTAGTAGTAGTAATCGTAATCTTTATATATTCAGTATCAGATTTATTTATTGCAGAAAACAGGGTTTGTGCAAAGACGGTCCTAAAGAAGTTACATTGCTTAAAAAAAAAACAAAAAAAAAAACAAAAAAAAAACAAAAAACAAAAAAAAAAAACATACCTGTAACATTACTGCACTGTAGAATAAACTGTTATGAAAGCTATTTTCTTGATTACTTTTAATTTTTTCCCCCCTTGGGCAACATACTGAAATGTTAGGGATGTGATAGTCGTGGGTTTCTTTCATTTTGTTAAAGGTACAGAAATAAATTAACTGGAAGTAAGAGGATAGCTTTTATAATAGTCTATTCTACAATGCAGGAATGTGACAGATAATGGAATTCTTCAAGCAACGTAAAAATCCTTAAAAGTAGTCGCACTGAAGACAGCGACAAGCTGGTTCATGAAACGTATGTGGTGAAGATAAAACGGGCATTTAGGTGAGAAAAACATTATTAATATTCGATATGCATAATATCAGGTCATTGAGTGATTTCAATAATTGCACGCACTTTAGTTGGAAGGACTTTAATTTGTGGTGGCTGTTTTTGTCCTTATAAAATTGTGTGACGTTAGATTGTTATATTGTAGCAATGGAAGAGGATGAACCTCCGCCACCTGGTCTGGATGTGAAGGAGGAGCCTTCGGAAGAGAAACCTCCGGCGGAAGAAGAGGAAAGCGAGAACAAAGAAGAAAGGGAAGAGGAGGAAAAAGAGGAACTGGAGGAAGGAGAGAGGGAGAAGGAAACGGAAGAAGTGAAGAAAGAGGAAAAGACAGACGAAGAAGAAGCGGAAATGGTAAATATTACTCATTTGTTAGAGAAGCGTTATTCGTTCAATTGCGCATTTTGGTGTGGTTGTTAAGAAAATAGGTGAAACAGTTGTTACGTGTTTGATGAGTCGCTGCATTTCCTTTGTCGAGTCACTTCTGTTGTTTGTGAAACGAAGTCTTTCAGTTTTACTCACAATTATGCCGTCTAGGCCAGTGGTCCTCAACTTTTTTTGACGGACGACACACTTTACTCAACGTCCAGATTATTATTATTATTATTATTATTATTATATTGAAACATTAATTTTTGTGACTCTTTATACCACTGAGTATTATTGCTGCTTCTGGAAGTGTTGACTGTAC
Organism: Thermobia domestica; assembly: GCF_964235325.1. NCBI lineage: Eukaryota > Metazoa > Arthropoda > Insecta > Zygentoma > Lepismatidae > Thermobia > Thermobia domestica. The sequence continues at coordinate 15,946,419 of NC_137457.1, forward strand.
AGTCTGTCTCGATTTTAATTAATGATTAAATTGTTCGTGTATGACGTTTATTCCATAGGATGGTAATCCAAAGAGAGCAAACATCACATTAGATAGTCGTAAATAGAATGTTTCGTCCGAGCGTTGACGACGAAACTAGTTATTACAAGTAATAGCTTCTTTCACCGCCAACTACACATAGGCAGAAATTCCAAATACAACCTTTAAATATGCTTACACGCTAAAGATTCAGCATCATATTTTTCTCAAGATAATAAGCACCACAAACAATAAGTAAAAATTATTTTCGGTACCACGCACATAAATTGATTACCACGAGGCATGAGGAGATAACATGCAAATCACAATCAATACGCACAAATGGATTTAAAATTTTAATAATTAACTATACTTACATCACTTGATATTAGGTAATTAAGATTACAATAGCAATACGTATCGATGCTTTTTTATCTAGTGGAATATAAACTGATAGACGAATGTTAGAATTATATGATGATGTGATTGAGTTCTGCAGCAATATACGTGAGCTGTTACATCTCTCTCGCTTCGGCGCCAAGTAGTGCTGCCTACCGCCAATTCTCTCTAGTTCTCGCTGTTCGCGTGAGTTTCTCGTGCTGGATGACGTAAGAACGGACAGAGCTGTGATTGGCTAGAGAAGCACTGGCCAAGGTCAGGCCAGTCGTCTGCATCCTCTGAGCGAGAAAACGCACACAGAGAAACATAGTCTGCTTGCAAGTGACAACCCTTTTAAAATAAAAGAGAATTAAAGTGCTTGAGCCGCATACAGCCAAAATAATGTACAAATGAGTTTGACACGTGACATTAGTAATGACTTAACTTTTATCGAGAAACTTAAACACTATATGCAAGGATAATAACTCTTTATATTAACGCATATTGTAGAAATCAACTCAAGAAAAAATACAGATTGAGAAACCTATTTCGGAAAGAAAAGTATTTGGAAGAGGATGACACTATTTGTATAGCATTTTTTTGAGTAGGCATATTAAACTTTGGTAACTCATTCACAGCTTGGAGAAACAAAGACGTGCCTAGCACCTGCTTGGTTGATTCTACTTTAAACTCTGGCTGTTGACGTTGCTGATTGATCGATTGGGCTGGAGTTTAGCGTTCCTTTTCAGCACTGAGGCTATATGAGACATAGACGTACAGTTTAAGGCCGATTCCGAATCATCACAATGCTTTCAGATTTAAAGGCTTCAGCACCGAGAATCGAAGTTGAGGCCCTGTGCAATAAAGACCGTACCAGTATGTCACCGGGGATGGCAGAGGACGTTTGGGTCAAGGGAGAATTTAGTGTATTCAAAATCTGATCTTTGCTGTTGTCTCTTTATTGAGTTGAGTTGATTTTAGTTTAGCGTCCCTTTCAGCAGCGAGGCTATATGAGACGTGGACCTACTGATTAACGTGGAATCCGAACCACATGAGCTCCCGCCGGGAATCGAACCCGGGTCTCCCACGCCAAAGGCGCGCATGCTAACCGCTTAGCCACGAGGGAGCTCTGTTGTCTCTTTATTATATTTATCAGATATATATCAGGAAGTAACTTATGTACCCATTAACAACATTTCTTGCATTGTATAATAATATAAAGAATGGTGTTTTTCAGCCGGAGGAGGAAAAGGAGAAGAAAGAGGAAGAGCCTGAGAAAGAGGAAGAAGAGGAGGAAGGAGCGGATACTGAGAGCGACAAAGAAAAAGACAAAGAGGAGGAGGAGGAGAAGGAGACTGAAAAAACGCAGAGTAATGAAAAGGAAGAAGATAAGCCCAAGCCACGACCTTTGCATAAGACAGCTTCCATTTTTCTCAGGAATCTTGCTCCAACTATTACCAAACAAGAAGTTGAGGCAGTAAGTATTTTTCATCCTCGTAAGAAAATAAAATCACAAGCATAGTATATATATCTTACGCGATCGATAAAACTCATGAGATCTTCACAGCTTTTATAATGCTAGACCTTACGAGTTTAGTAATCGTATGAAATACTGCAATGTATCTTTAACACTGTGACACATTTCTACTACTGTCTTAAATACTATTGATTTATTTTGCATTGCTAATTCTCTGCTTTCTGGGATCAAGTAAGAAATGATGTGACAATGCAATTAAGGCTGAGATACAGAGTCCCTAATTACAGCAAATAGGATAAATATAAAGGCTGTTGCAGAGAAGATGATAAATTTTTCCTGACTTGGTAAGACTGTCTATGATCTCGGCACTAGTCTCGTCGTGTAGGATGGCTAATGATGTATCCGTAGCAAGTTGTCGCATGTTTCTAAACCACATTAGTAACCAGCTGTGTTGATTTACGTGGAACGTGTTTAGTTTATTTCTCCAGGTTTTTGTGCGTAATATTGCTTTTCGCGATGAGTAGTTAAGATGCACAGCGACATGCCGTAAAATTTTGTTAGTCTTTAGGGAAAAGTGCTGCGAAAACATATGTTATGTTTCAAAAGGCATATGCCGATTAAAACAGACTGAGTAGAATCACAGTGTACCGATGGCATAAGTTGTTCGAAGATGGCCGCGAATCAAGCGCTTTGCTTCCGTATTCTGGACAAAGATCATCCGTGATTGATGAAACGCTAGTGAATAGCTATTCAAAGATATTCACAAAGTGGCAGGAGCGTATGGACGCTTGCTTAGCTGTCAATGGTCCCTATTTTGAAAAAGATGTACGTGTACTGGATATGGCTGATTCTGAATAAAATGTTCTGATTTGTAAGTTGTTTGTTTGATTTTAATGATTCTTGTAGGGGTCCATGTACATGCTTGTCTTTTGACCGCTACGCAGCCACGGCTGTTTAACCTATTGCGCTGATTTTGATCTCAATCGGAAACTAATGAACCAAATTTCCACTCTAGTGTATTATTTGGTAGCCAATGGAGGTCGCTGTTTTCCTATACGGAATTAGTCTCACCTTTTCTGCGACAGCAGTATATGACTAATACATGATACAAATGTAACCCTTTAGTGAAGAGAATGAATAATGTGCGCATTATATGAAAAATGTGTACCTTTTTCAACTCATTCAGTTGTAACACTAGTAACATTTATGCTGTAAACATAGAAGAGTAATAAACCCAAAGAAATGTAAAACGTTGACGGAACCGCAAGTATTACTAGTTTTTTCCTTGAAACAATGTAGAATCAAAGGCACACAACATATTTACAAACTTTGTTTCCGTTTTCCAGATGTGCAAAAGGTATCCTGGTTTCCTTCGAGTTGCAATTGCTGATCCTCAGCCCGAAAGACGTTGGTTCAGAAGAGGCTGGGTGTCTTTCGAACGCCAAGTGAACATTAAAGAAATATGTTGGAATTTAAATAATATCAGGGTAAGTTAAATGTAAAATCTTGTTTGAGTTTCAGTAAGGTGTAGTCATCATACTCACTACAGAACCCATTAAAATGATACTTGTTATTAACCTTAGGTCTCTCAAGGATCGTGTGATATTACATTGTTAATTTTAGGCGTGGGACTGTGGCAGTGGGTGAGGGAGGGGATAGGTAGTGTGTGGCATGTAAAAATAATCGGGTAGATGGACGTGTTCAATCCATAATTTCCGAGGTCGCTGAGATGAATAACACTCGAGATGCAATTTAAATCCAAATGCAGCCCCCATTGGCATGGGATGAAAAGGGTGGGGTGGGAAGTGGGTGACATTACATTTTCATCCTAAGGGGAAAAGGGTTCAAACTTCTCATAAACCTATTCTCCTTGTGCGAAAAAGAGACGTTTCAGCTAGTTATGAAATAATTCGTGGTTTAAGAATGGGAGAAAACGGGAGAACACGAGAAAACTGCAGACACGATATTGTCCACCGGAGATCTAACCCAGAACTGAGCACTCTGCCACAGCCACTGTGCTCCCTCTCCCTCTCTCGAAACATGGGGAAAATCACTATAAAATTATTCGACTTTTCAACTCTTCCCCATCCGTTAGTGACACGTAACGCATAAGCTAGTCAAATAAGTATGATTTTCCCCCCTAAGAAAATTGTATGAATTAAATCACATGAGAAGTTACGCGAGTTAAAGTTATATATATATATATATATATATATATATATATATATATATGTTCTTTCTTCGCTAAAATCTTACCAAGTTGCTTCTGTCGAATAATTTTATTCTTTTTAACGGTAATGATTAAAAGCATTTATAAGATAATTGTCCACAATTGTCTTCAAGTGCCTAGGTCATAACAAAATACTTTGTGTTGAAGAAATGTGCTAAGAAATATTCCAGCCTATAACGTTTAATTCAATGTGCATAGTATAATTTCTTGGATAGAAAACGGAATACTATCCCGGAAAGGTTAACGATTGCAACAGGCCGAGGAAGATTTTTTTTCTTTTTCTTTTTAAATTTCGATGTTAGATACAGAAAAATCAAGAAGTAAAATTTCTTTGCGTTTTATATTACTTCCAAAGTATCTCCTAAACTGAAATATTCACCGATGCCAACAGATGTCTAGCTTATAGGAGTTAAAGGTATAAAATGTCTAAACTTGGAAAACCTGAGCGTTTCACTCACTGATAGAGGATCAGCTCACTTCAGTGTGAAGGTTTTTATATTCCATTGTTTTTGTGTAATGTCTCACGATTATGCTCGGGGCTAAGCAAGGCTGTGATGACGAGATGGATGATGATGATGGAATCGAGGATACGGGAAAACTCCCGAGAAAACCCATATACGCGGTGTTTGTTCACCCAAAACACACTTGCCAAGAGCTGGAATTGAACCAGGGGTCCTACACACCACACGATAGCACTTTACCACAGGTTAGCGCTTTACCAGTGAATATTCCATTGTTTTGTGCCAAGTAGTAGTTACATGAATTTGAAATGGATAAATCTTGGTGTACGACTGTTATTTATTAACTGTCGAAATTTTCCATGGGAATATTCGGATTCTCTTGAGGGCTAGATTTAGCGGTTGAAGGACACAAATAGGAGCACTGGTTAATTCAATTTTACTTTACGAATAGATTTAATTAGAAATCACAGGTAAAAGATTAAAATATAGAATAGTAAGTATTGTATGTGTGTGAATATTCAAAAATAATGTTGTTGTCCGAAACTACATTGTGAAGCGCCAATTCCAGGAGCAACTTGGTAAGACTCTTTTCCTCGTTAACTATACCACGTCAAGTACAGCAAGAGGTAGGCGCGAGTCCATGCTTAGTAAAGCCAGCACAAAGAAACTATAAAGGGTAACTTCTAGCATAAAAGAATTAATTGAGTTGTTCACATGAAACCAATAACGGCCAAAGTATCTCCAAGTCTATGATGATGTCCCATGTGTCTTACAGTCTATATATATATGTTCTCTTCTTAAATGCATATATATAAATGAGCTGAACACACACACAATAAAAATACACCAACAGACAAAAATGAAATGAGCACAAATAGAAATGATTCACTGCTCGTGATTGTCTTCCTCCATAAAAGAAAATGAAAATGAATATTAAAACCGAATAAAATTTCTAGTTAAAAATATGCGCAAATATTGAAATCGGCACAGGAACTGCAATCATTGTGAGAGCTACTTTTTAAAATATCGGCAGCAAACTCACCATATTGCTTGATATCCATTGTTGTAACACAGAAATTTCAAAATATAAACGTTCCTTCTGCTAATAAAAATGTATTCAAATATCGAGATAATATCAGATTAAAAGAATTAGCACTGATAAGAATTTCAGCTTTTGCCAAAAAGCACTTTGAAACTCATCTTGATATTACTTAAAACTTTCCAGATGGTGTATATATGCTATATGGTTGTCATTTTGATTGTATAGTGCTAATTTTTTTGTGAATAACGTGGTATATTCACAGTAGATTTTTTGCTGCTTTTAACTTGTCAGAAGTATCCACACACTAATACTCCAAGTTTCATTTTTGAAATGTTTGCACACACTTGCTAGTTATTTTACACAAAACGAGAATTCACATGCAATAATTTCCCGTTGTCCTTGATTCTGTATGGAAAAACAAAGAAAATCGGAACAAAGTCGTTTCAACGTAAATGAACGAAAAGAAAGAAGAAAAAGAAAACGTTCAAGTAGATTTTTGTAATCATGAATAAGTTTAGTTCCTTAACTCCTTCAGTGTGGATGGCGAGTTAACTCGTGTCTTCAAAACGCACCTGCTGTGCGGATGGCGTGTATACACGCTTTCATTTTGCTTTGGCTATTTTGTATTGCGTATGGCGAATATACTTGCCCATAGTATGAGTACTGTTATCCCGACAATATTTAGCGAGTTTGCGCTCAGCTGGTTTCAATTGTTGCTTAATTAAAAGAAGAGGAAAAAGAAAGAAATTAAAATAGAGTTTGGGCTTCGTCAAATATAGTTTTCATTCTTTGCTTTGTTTGAGAGCAGACAGTACAGTAATGGCTTCAAAACGACATTTCAACGATGCTGACATCAAGGAAGAGTTATCAATTAGTGATTTTGAAACAGATTTAGAATCAACATCCAAAGTTCTTAATAATAATAATAATAATAATAATAATAATAATAATAATAATAATAATAATAATAATAATAAACTTTTTACAGCGGTTCGCATCTGAAAATTACTTACTGAAGGGGTTAAGTTGTTAAAAATATATATTATTTGCGGATGCTTTCGACTGTTTTAACTGTTCATGGCTAAAATGTATGACGTCAGAATGTATTTTTAGTTATTTCGTGACAAGAAGAAACATATCGATAACAGTTACTTTGACTAAAAAGTGATACGTAAGAACTAGTGTATTACATAAAAATTCTGTTGTATTTCTTACTTTCTCAGTATTTTTCAAAAACAACAAACTCACATTAATCTTTATGCAAACTTAAAGACTAACATTATTTATTAATTATGAGTGCTTTAAATATGAAATAATCACTATGAAGTAATCCAAAATTCAGTTGTAGGGTAATATTATATGAACATTTAAATACTTTTTATTATAATAAATTTTCATACTCTTGTATTTCAGCTACGTGACTGTGAATTGGGTGCTATAGTAAATCGTGATCTCAGCCGGCGAATTCGAACAGTGAACGGAATCACGTCGCATAAACAAGTGGTTCGACATGACATCAAGTTAGCAGCGAAGATTATTCAGAACCTGGATGCGAAGTGGGGACTGTGGGCTGACGACGATGGCGAGCAGCGAGAAGCCAGTAGTGCAGCCATTCCGGTTTGTTATGTGTTATTTTGTTCAGTATTTTAAAGTTAAATAATGATATCGTTAACACGTTAAGTGCCGCGTGACACCACGTTGGTTTCACATAAAATATTTCCTTACGGCCACGTGCTGCCAGGTTGGTCTCTCACAATTTCTTGTTAGTTTGTCCTGTGGTGACTCACTAATCTCACTTTTTACATTAAAAGCTATTGTAGTGTATAGTAGTCGACCTGGTAGTACGAGAAACAGTCTTACCTGAGGAATTGTGAGTCCAACGTCTGGGCACAATCGGCTGAAATTTGTGTGGTGACATGTTGGTCTCACGTGGTCACTAAGCCTACTCTGGACCACGGTCTCTCTCGGCCACGTGAGACCAACGTGTCACCACAAGAAAGAATCAATATTACATAGTACCGATTCTACAGAATTACCTCAAATAAATAAGTTATTATTTAGAAAGACATACAGAAACCAAAAATGAAGAAAACACATTTTGGCTATAGGAGATGTTCTTGTTGCAATATAGGTGGCACTTAACCTGTTAAGTCAATGAATGAGTACCGTGAACACCAATGCAATAGTTTCATTCCTACTATTGTGTGTGGATTTTTAAAATTTGTTTAAAAAGTGTTAATATACTTCTACTTTTTGTTTATTCCATCTTTAAGTGTTTTCCGTACGGTTTCCGTACGGCTTACTTTGTGACCAATTCAAGGAGTTCCCTTTACGAAAACTTTGACGTATTTACCTTGTCTGTCCGTCCGGAATACAAATCTCAAGAACTGTTGGATGGATTACCGTCAATTTCAGCCAAGACGTAGAGGTCGAAAGTTAAGAAATCAGGTTATTTGATGGAGGTGGTACTCAATTTAGAAATTGTAGAAATCAACTACTTCCGATTTGAACGTTGATCACTACAGAGGAAAAACTAAAATACATGACGGGAAGCGGTCTTCTTAATGAGTTAAGCGTCCCACTCGAATATCTTTACTAAAACTGGAAGTAACTGAAATCTACTAGACGGCTTGAAATTTCTTCACGTCCTCATTGTGTGATCCAGAAAATTGAGCTGTTAGCCTTTTCCACTCACTACATAGTAATGAAACATATTTTCCCCGAAATCCGGTGTTACCAACCAAATCGAATTAAGCGACAGTTTTCGGTTAGAACGGGGGGGGGGGGGGGGGAGAGAAAAACCGATTTTCTCTTTCACTTCAGTAAGAAATGGAATGTCTCAAATGTTTCGACGAAGGAAAAAATAGCCTGGAAACTGCCAAATGCTTCTTGATGTTTTGTTATTTGACACTTTCAACAGAAAATCTTTCTTCAAGAGATACATGCAGGCAATTTAGTCAGTGTGTCCATTTTTCACATCCTACTTTGGAGTGTGTATTTTTTTAAAGTTATAAACGTGAATACATCTATTGAAAAATACAAAAGGTAGCATCTATCTTTCATTGGCGAGGGAAAAAAAAGAAAGAAAGGAAAGTAGCCTCTCAAACCCACATGTATAATTCATTCATGACGGTTAAAAGGGACGCAAAAATATGGCATCGTCTTTGGACTCGCATTAAGTTACAGTGTCATTAGCAGGGCCCGGATCTTGTTGACAAGTCAACTTTTTTCTGTTACGCATAGGACAAGGCAAGTTCAAATAAAAACGTTATCCATCAACTCTAGGTTCTAAAAATATAGTTTTTTAGGGTCAACTTTTGGTCACTTTTTGCTGTTTTGAAATTTCAGGTCATTTTTTAATATTTTAAGGTAACTTTTAGGTCACTTATGGTCTTTTTATTCTTCTACATAAGGAAATCTTTAAATGAACACGGTTTACGGATGTGGAAAAGACGAAGTTGAATAATCTCTTTTCTTACCTCCTGACTATTTGAGTGGAAAAACTGCATTCTTAACAAGCTAATGAAAACTAAATTGTAGCTGGTTAACGAAAGGTAGGGGTTGATAGGTGGCCAAACAGATAGTTTTGGGTTATTGACCACAATGAATGTTATCACGTGAATAACTAAAAATGCATTAGAAGGCGTACAAGGGCTTTAAACGTGTTTTTATCTATTATTTTCCTGTAGTCTAAACTTGCTAAGTTTTATTGTTTAAGAGTGCTTCCTAGTTTCAACTCGGGAGTGAATTGACGCTTTCAATACTTACAATGCCGTGCAATGGACTGATCAATAGAAATAAATGATCAATGGACTGCAACTAAGTGAAACAATACTTTTTGAATATGAGTGAGAAATGTTAATTAAAAATCCAATGGATATTAAAAAATGTCAATGTTTAATGAAATAAAAGTTTGAGAAAACGTAAGTCTTAAGGTCAATTTTTGTGATTTTTAGGGTCATTTTACAGGAATTTTAGTGTCATTTTATAGGTCACTTTTAAAAATTTTTAGGTCAACAAGATCCGGGCCCTGGTCATTAGTAAGAGATGACTGTTCGCTTAGTTCGCAAGACAACGCATTGTGGACATCATGATGTTACCACTACTATATTACTTTCGGTTTGAATATTCGGAAAAGTTATGCCATACAAACCAAACGTTTTCATATGGTGTACACGTGACACTGTTTTTTGTTTTTAATAAGTTAAGTCACTTACATAAAGATTGAATCAATGAAAATACTTTCTTTGTAAGTACAATAGTTCTACAATTCAAAGATTAAATAATGACCTCTTGATTAACTTGTTTTTGTGGACAGAACTATTGCAAAGATTTCTTGATGAAAGAACTAAAGATATTACTAATCTTCTAAATGCACAAACTGCGTGTGAGGCTGACTTGGGCTCCAGTCCTTCATATCTTGAAGATAATTCTACACATAACATAGAACATCTATGCAAAAATTAAAGAAAATTTAGTGGTTCTACGCAATTGACTATATAACAAACTGCACGAAATTCCTAATTCTCGGTTGACGTTAACGATTTTGCCTTTATAAAGATGCCTTTTGCCTTCAAAAATGCCTTTATAAAGATGCAGTAAACATGGTAAGTCCACTTTTTAAATGATAGTAATAAAAATGTGTCAATTACTTCTGTAAATAAATTACAAAAAATACATTTTTAGCTGCTTTGCTTGTACTGGAGATTGATCGGAAGATTGGTTGACACTGCAAAGCTACTAACTTACCATTTAAATTCGTAATTTAAATAAAGTACAAAGCGTGCTAGTTGCACAAAAAGGCAGATAATTTTATCATTTCTTTCACTCCTAATTCCAGCTAAAAGAGTTGAATATGATTTAAAGCGTAGTATAGATAATTTGATGAATTTGTATGGTAAGTTTGTTCATAACATTCTCTTTTCACTGCTGCCGTTCCCCGAATGGTTTGCAGATGAGATTCTGAGTTCGTTCGTTTACGAGGGTGCTATTTTTCTAGTGATGTACTATAGCTGCATCGTGGCGCGCTGAGTTCTTTCCAAAGTTCTGAAAGGTAATAAAAAGATCACAAACACTTCGTAAAGCATGTTTTCCTTTCATTACCTTCGGAAACTTCGGAGCCAGGTCTACTTGATTTGTTTGAAATTGCCTCTAGGTAGACAATTAAAACTAATTTTAATTGCTAATTTATTTAATCCATTTCAAGAAATTGAATGTAAAAAGCCCAAAATAATTCGTTTTCACTGAATAGAAGTGTGTATATATGACTTTCAGAGTTTTGGTTTGGTGTCGAAGAACCCAGCATTGAAGAATATCACGGACTACCTAATTGAGGAGGCATCGGCTGAGGAAGAGGAGCTGTTGGGCCATACAACGGACCAAGAAGAGGGCCAGGTGGAAGACACGGCAACCATCGAGAGAGACGAAAGTTTAATTAAGGTAAATTCTCTTCAAGTGATGTACTAATGTGTTTGTCTCTACTGAACTTTAGAGATAAAATGAAACGAAACATTTGCTGCAAACTCAAGCTAATGATAAATGAATGAGAAACAAGAGAACGGCACGGTATTATCTGTCATAAGTTTATTGAGGTTGGACTTCAAAATTTTTCGCTCTACATAAGAATTATCGTACTTAACACAGAAATATAATAAATATTTTCGTAACCATTTTAGTATGTTTTATTAGTTTCGTTATTCTGTTATCCAATATTTAAAGTTGTAAAGGTTCTGACATCTTGAAGAGTTATAAAATTTCTAGATTTTGTAGTGAATCTGTAGGATTAAGAGCTGATTTAATGAGTGTCCATAAGAAATGAAAAATGAAATGAAATCTTGTTAAGTTCTACGTCCCACGTTTATGCCGGCTAGGCTAAGGGAGACTGTGATGATGAGAAATGAATGAAGTGGTGGAATGAACAAAGTGAAAGGAAACGGGAAAACCCCAAGAAAAAACGCACTCACATGGTGTTTGTCCACCACAAAGTTCACTTGGCGCGAGCTGGGATCGAACCAGGGACTCCATGCACTAGAGGTGAACGTTCTACCACTCAGTCATCATAAAAAAAATATGTGATAACAAGAAGCAAATCGAGTTTTCTTCGTAAGTACAATCAGCCCACATGAAGGAGCTCAGGACCATTAGAAGTTTATAGGATAACATAATAATAAAGTGCACTAAAACGGTAAATAAAAGTTTGCATTCAATTATATACATTACGATTGCGTAAATCAAGCTGGAAACATTAGCGTTTTTACCTATCGTGCTTGCTAGTGGTCGCACAGTGCATAGTCTGTAACGCTCTTGTCTTTGGTGCGAGTGATCCTGGTTCGATTCCCACTGGGGATACTCGGTCTAGAAAGTGTAAACCCTTTTTCAGGCCATCCATGCAAAGTGAGGTTTTCCTATTCACACTAGGTAAATGTCAGGATGATACGTAACATAATGGTCCCAGACCGCTTCCTTCCTTCCAAGTTCCTTTCTTCCTCTCGAATTCCTCGGGTAGTGCGATCGCCAAGGACATCATCCCTCATACGGGATTGGGTAACATGGCCATAGATGCCGAGTGCCCAAAAGTTCGTGTAAATACGATAACTGAACTTGCAAGGAATCGTAATAAAATGAAAATGTCATACTTTGGGAATTATCGGATTATTCTGTTATGGTAATTGGAATTTACAAATGTAGACGACTGAACTTAGAATAGATATATATCTTGTGCACTTTGCCACAGTCCGTCAGACATTTGACGTATACATAATAGCAAACTTACATACGTCCTCGTAGCTCAGCGTTCTAATCAGTTATATCTTCATTATTCCAATCAACATGTAGATAGGTAGCATACTATTATCTGGCAACCATGATCAGTCTCTATTCGTTGCCATAACGACAAGTAAATTACACAAGCCAACATACAAACTTGAAAAAAATCAACAAACAAATCAATATTAATCAGTACATGTCAAACTAACGTTTCTTTTTCTTTTTCTTTCTCTCCTGGATATTGCAACATTTAAGAACACTTTTTGCCGTAGAGCTTATAATACGCAATCGCACATAAACGTTATAATTGCAAAACTCCTGAAAATCTTAAATTATGCGTGTAAGTTTTTGTTAAGTTCCTTAAAATAGGTATCGAAGACTCAAGTAGTAGTTAGACGTCTGAACACAGCTTACAGTTCAATGTTGGAAATATTCAAATCCTCTTTTGCTACTTAATGCAATGTGCTGCGGTGGCTCAGTGGTAGATCGTTCACCTCTCGTGTATGGAATTCTTGGTTCGATCCCAGCTCTTATCAAGTGAACTTTGTGGTGAACATACGCCGTGTACATGTGTTTTCTCGGGGTTCTTCCGTTTCCTCCCACTTAATTCATTCCACCAGTGCATTCATTTCTCATCACCACCGTCTCCTTTAGCCTAGCCGGCATAATCATGGGACGTAAAACTTCAAGATTTCATTTAATTTTTAATGTAATGAATCTTCCAAGACAAAGTAGTACCTTTGCAAATGAAGAAATCACACGCTTTTTTTGACCAAAAACAAATATATCATAAAGAAACAAGGAAGGATTGCTAAGGAGTTCATTAGGTATTGATATTGCTAAAGGGTAACTAATTAACTGTTTCGATAGCTGTGTGTGCTGTTCCGTGGTGCTGTGATTTAGTGCGTCTAAACCTGGTTCGAATCGCATTGTTTAATTTATTTATTTTTAAAACTTACATAATACTTTGTCGTGATGTGTGTTGGGAATGCTTCACTTCTTTCCCCTTCGATATGTTGTTGCCAAAGTACCTACTTTATGGTTTACAAAAATTCAGTCATGCAGTTAACTTGTGTAGGAATGTGCAAATGAGCCTAGTTAAAACGTTTGTTTTCAATTATATTAATGCAGTATATAGTGAATTATTTTTAGTATTTGGAAATTACTTGAAATTGTATATTTTGTACGTTGTCTTGTAATGCACACTTTGGCACATGCAAGTTACACTAAGATTTGCTTTGTGTGTTCCAGGTATTGGATAGGCTGTTGTTTTACCTTCGCATCGTTCATTCAGTAGACTACTACAACCATTCGGAGTATCCTAATGAAGACGAGATGCCCAACAGGTGTGGCATTATGCATGCCAGAGGAATTCCTCCATCTTCGAAGGTAAGTTTTCAGAAAAGACAGATAAATGTAGACTGTAACTCTAGACACACTATTAAGTCCAAGTGTCAACTACATAAAATGAAACTGTTTTACGTTGAGGCTTCTTGTTTGTGTTACTCTTCGGAATCAATTTTTTCCTTACATATTTCATTCGCCGGAACTGCTAGGGACTTCTGGGCAGTATCCAAATAGCAGGCTTGTGCGAAATTTCCTCAGTCTTACTTAACTCTTCGTAATTTTAAAAATATCTAAGATCCATTGGAATTGGCGTGTGTATAATCCTAAATATTAAATTTTCCCCAAAGTTTTTGTGAGGGCCATACTGAAAGTCGTGAGCAACATATTTTCACAACTGTAATCTTTAGGTGTAAGTGAAACCAAGTATATCATCTCAATTTATAGACCTTTCTTTCGAGTCGTTGACGCTGTTTGTTGCTAGCATGTGACCACAGGCAAAAGTTCCAAAATGGCGGGCAGCGATGTTTCGTTTCGGCAACGTGCTGTGACTAAATTCCTTTTTAAATAGAACCAATCTGCTTCTGAAATTAACCGCTGGCTGCAGCGTGCCTATGGAAATATGTGCATGGGTGCCAGCAGTGTTAGGAGGTGGGTGAAACATTTTAAGAATGGAAATAAGAGTATCGAAGGTGATCTTCGCAGCGGGCGCCCTCGAACTGCCTCCACGGAACGCAACAAGTTAAGGGTTGATGAGCTGATTAGGGGAGATAGGTGTATCACTGTGAATGAAATCGCTGTAAAATTGGTGTTGGACATGGAACGGTGCAAGAAATGATTCACAGGTTAACACTTCTTCAGAGATTTCGACATAAAAGTGATGACTTTTTGATGAGTATTGTGATTGAAGATGAAAGCTGGTTCCATCATTGTGAACCTGCAACAAAACGACAGAGTATATAATAGCACCACTTGAATTCCCCACTAAAGAAGAAAGTGAAGACAGTGCAATCGGTAGGTTATGTTATCTGGAGCGTCTTCTGAGATTCACAGGATTGCAGTCTGGTTGACTTTCTTGAGCCTGGACAAACCATAAATTCTGCCCGCTATATCCAGACACTTTTGAAGCCCCGTCGTGCCTTGCGTGATAATCGTCTTGGAAACATCATCCTTGAACAGGATAATGCACGTTCGTTCGCATACTGCACTTGCTACTATGGAGCAAATCAGGAGATTTGGGTGGGAAACAGTTCCACATCCTCCCTAGAGCCCCGACATGGCACCCTCCAACTACCATCTTTTCGGTTTTTGGAAGGAACATATGCAAGGCCATCGCTACGAGACACTGGAGGATATTCGGCAAGCAGTGCGTCAGTGTTTACAAGCAGCTGGAACGGAATTCTATCACAAGGGTATTTTCAGACTTGCAGAAGGATGGGAAAGATATGTGCGAAAAAACGGAGACTATGTGGAAAAGTAAAAGAAAGGTCTGTATATTGACATGATATATTTGGGTTCACTTACAAATAAAGTTTACGGTTGTGAAAAAAATGTTGCTCACAACTTTTAGTATGCTCCTCGTATATTTATATATAAAATGAAGGGTTAAATTGGATAAGACCTTATGTCCAAAATTAGTGAAAATCACTTTTTTTTTTCCTTCAGTTTAGGGACCTTTGGGAAGGGCCTCATCACTGGACAAAAGCTGAAGTTAAAGGTTTGGATGAGACCTTTTCCAAATAAGGAAACAGTGGAGAAAGTCTCATGTAGATGTTATACGACGCCAGTGTAGCAAACAAAACAGCTTTTTTTGGATGAAACCACACATGCAAGTTGAAAGTATGTAACTGATGTTTGAGTTCTTGGGAAAAAAACATATCTTCCCTTCTTAAATTAGAAGAGGGATAAATGAGACAGAGTTAAAGTAAGACTAAGCTCCCTGTCTATGACATCATTGAAGAATGGCACGGGATTTGTTACAACAGTAACATCTGCCACCCGGAATAAGGAAATTACAGTGTAATACGTTTCAGGCGAGTACAAAGAGCCGCACTGTGCAATGATCTAGATCACTACGAAATATTTCAAGCTAAAAAAAGGTTGATTTTTTTTAACGTATTATTTGTAAATGCAATAATTCAGATTAATTCGAGAAATGGTCCAAGAAAATATTATTTTATCTTAATTTAAAATTTTCCCATTAGAGGTCGCGACTTCTAATTTGGCGGTTAGCTTAATTTAGTATTTTATCTATCTCATTAATTATTTTTTTTTTTTTATTTATTTCGGGGGCGAGGAACGTCTCACTCTTATCAGAGAAACGCTTCGTATGAGTTATTTGACAATCAGGCATAGAGTTTATCCTTAATCACTTGATGTATAGAGGACTCTAGTAATTGTACCTGAATCTTCATTTCTCGTAATAAAGTTGGCACATGATCGCTCTATCTGTTAAGTAGAGGGTTCGGATAAAAATATAAATTACTAATCTTGTACATATTCCTAAGGTGACCAAATTTCTTCATATGACAGTATTTCGGACAGATTCCTCGACTGCGCTTCGTCGGAATTGGAAAAAGGGTTTAAATCATTCTGTACAAAAATTTAATTACATGCTTGATGCTGTGACTCCAGTAGAAATGTTGGTTACTTTGAACTGACTTAGTTACGATAAAGCAGCTCAACTTTAGTGAAAGTCGTAAACACAAGTATTCAACACTAAAGTTATATTTAATTTAATCCTAAAATGAACTTCCCTAATCTCTAATTTGCTATTTACGTATTTTTCTAGATCATAATTTCTTTGTTAGAAGGTTCCTACAGGATATTTTAATCCACTGCAACAAGGTTTCGGAGTTAGTTGAAACACATATTGAAAACACGTTAAGAATTTCAGTTTTGCCAAGTGTATATTGTAATCCAAATAATAAATTAATGCGATTTTGCTGTAATCAAAAATTAGGTACCATAGCTTTGATACTTTCTCCGCGTTGATGGAAATACGCTGCAGGACCCTTCTAAGGAATGTGTAAATAGCGAATGAGAGGCTGTGGAGTTACTATATTAAATTAGATGTAATTGTACTGTTGAGTAAGTGTTCTTACTGCTCCCACCGCTATTGATTTTCGTTAATATTAATGCATATTAGTATTTATAAGTTTAAATTGATTCTAGTGTTCCTACTAGTATTATAACATCAAACGTGTGATCTGGTGAACAAAATGCACCCTATTTTTCCAATTCTGATGAAAGGCAGAAGAATATGCCCGAAATATTGACCATTAGAGAAATTTGGTCGCAACAATAACATGTACAAAGTTAGTAGTATTCGATTTAATGAGTTTCTTTGCGCTCCATTAGCAATTACTATGAATAATTCATCGGGTTACAAAACACTATGTATTCAGAAGTAGAAGGTGTGCAAAGATTGGTGATACATGAAAAGATACGAAGTTTTCATGGCGGTAAGTGGCACGTATTCAGTCACTAGATGGCAGTCTTGTGACGACAATTTACGAGATGATGGCAGTGCAGAAGAACAGTTTGTGTGTCAGAACATGCAAAGTGTTCATCAGTTACGGAAGTCCAATACGGAAAAGACGCACGTGGTCACTAGAGCATTTCCCATTGATATTGTCAGTTTCGTGCACAGGTTGTCTATGTAAAGGTTGTCATTGTGAGGTATGACTAGTTGTCTCATACCTAAACTTGTTCTCAGAAGAAACAATGAAGTGTGTGGTTTGCATGATGTTCATTTCTTAACATCACTACCCAGTTGTGTAGTTCTCTCACCATGTGATTTCTTTCTGTGGAATGTGTGAAATACACAGTTTATCTACCTCTAACGCCAACAACAGTTCAAGATCAAGGAACATGTCACTGCTATGTGCGGAACCTTGAGGGAACCTGAATTGAACGTGTGGATTGGTAGACATATTGGACATCTACAATTTATTGTACCAGTGACTTGGTGGGTATATGTGTCTTTTCATGTATCACTCATGTTTGCAGGCCTTATATTTTCAAATACTTTATGGTATTCCTGTATATTAAAATGATTACTGTTGGCAGTAATAGTGCAAGAATGTAAGTTTCATATGTGCTTAGTTAAGGGCTGCTGTTTTTCTCACTCTTGTGTAGCTATGCATGAAATCTTGAGTGAAAATTTCCAGCGTTTATTGGGATGAGAGGACCAATATCATGGCTTTTAGTATCCTTGTTTTTTCTTTTATAATAATAAAACCAGGGCTGTTCAGAAAGTGATAGACGTTTTTGCCTATCGCGGCAGTGGCAGGGCTAGAGTCTCCATCTTGGTTTCAGAACGTTGCGACACTCAGTACGCATCCAGCTGTGGTAGCGTGAGAACTGTGACGCTCTTACTGTGCTTTCTGCGACGTGTTAGAATGTGCGCTGCAATTGAAAATCCCGCCTCTTGTGAGGTGTGTTGTATGATCAGGTTTCTGTTGGCAGAAAACCACAACCCAATTGAAATCCATCGCCAACTGTGTGAAGTGTACAGACATGAAATAATAAGTGAAGGCCGAGTGAAGCAATGGTGCATTGATTTTAAAAATGGCCGTTCCAATGTTCATGATGAGGATCGCATTTGATGATAAGCTAGGCCCAGGCTTGTGTTTGATGAACTGGTGAGGCAAATCGACGACAAAAGTCGTGCAAATCTTCCCAGGGATGAAGATATGACTCGCTTCACAACGCTTTGATACTGACGCCAAACTGGATGCCGGGGTGTAAGCCAGTGGTTGAAATCGCAGGCAGCGATATTGACAGGGTGTCTATCGGTCACGAAAGTCACGAAATTTAGCTTATGGATCACGATTTTTTAACTGTGCAAATTTCAAAACGTCTTTTACTTTCTGGACAGCCTTCGTAATACAGAGGTTCAACGGATATGGCATTAGATCGAAAAGAATTTGAGATATTGGTAACTGATACTTGGAATACATATTGAAGCCCTTGCTGTGGAAAACTAAACTCGTAGATAAGTTGTAGTGTTTTAACAAGTGAATTATTTCAATACATCCAGTAGTTCCGAAGGAACTCGTTCTTGTAATTCCATTTAGTCGTGCTCATAACTAGCATATTCTAATATTAATGTTCATGTAAGTTTTGTAAATTTATTATTTCTAATTTCTGCTCTTTACAGTCTTGAAAAATTTGCCTGGGTATAAACTAATTGACGTGATTTAATATTTCAGGTTAGTCAACAGGAGATAAGTGATTATTGTCGTTCGTTTGAACAGAAGATTGCTTCGTTCCTGCAGCCGATAACCAAAATGGTAGAAGAAGAACTCGAGAAGTTGGGAGTTAAAGATGCAGAAACGTATCCTTTCATTACTAGAATCCATTTTAATCCTACGTTCATTCCTCACATGTGGATAGGTTAATTGACTATTGTTAGTTAAATAACTTAAAAGGAACAAACTTTTTTTTTTTTTTTTTTTTTTTTTCATCACCCGCCTGTATGTTCTCTGATAATAATGGTGCAAGTAGTATATGTTTCTCCGTTAGAAAACAAACAAGAGGTAGACTGTTATTTAACATGGTGTTAGTGAACTCCGTGTCAGAAGATGATTCCCTCTAAATAAAATTATAAATTGGCGAAAATGCGAAATGTAACATTTTAAAACGCCTTGGCTCTAAAACTGTGGAGTCTGTCGCAAGTGATTCAAAGAATTACATAGCAAGTAGTAGTGCTAAATGTTCATGCTTCATAATCTTCTGGTACCCACGCAGTAAATTCTCAATTAGTACCTAAAAATATATCCTCGTATCCCAACGTAACATTATAGACTTCATTTCACAGAAACGTGGATATTCACATAGAGCGGATAGTAATAGTTCCTGCGTAATTCCTTGACCTGCTTTCGAGAGATCTGAAAAATTTTCAAACCAGAGAATTTTACAACGTGATATTACACATTTTCGATAGTTTATCACTGAATAAAATTCCATTTTCGAGTCATACTTGTTAGCAGTTTTCGATATAAGGAATCATCTCTTACATTTATGACACGAAGTCCATTAATATCTTATATACTAAATAATTAAATACAGGTGTACTAACTCTGTGGCCTATGGAACCCGGAGGCTGTATGCTGTGTTCACTAAAGCTCTCCTTAGCCAGCTGTATCCAATTTCTACTTTGTATTCCTATTTCTGCGAGATCCACTGTAATATTATCCTCCGATCAGCGCCTAGGTCTTCCTAATGGTCGTTTTCCGATTGCACTGTCAGGTACAACTTTGAAAGCGTTTTTGCTTTCATTCTGGCTACATGGCCTGCCCACCTAAGCCTCCTAGATTTGATGACACTAACAATATTTGCGATGCGCGACGCTGGGAACTTAGCGTCGGAAAGGCCACAATGAACCCCCCCCCCTCCAGAATTTGTTGAATTTCGGCAAGATCACACTACGCTCGATCACAATGCTTCACTGCGTGACTAACTGCATACTGTTGTTTCGTGGCAGTCTCGCGGCAACGAGTTGTGGATTTGCGGTACAGTTGCACATTGACTTTTGCTCAATATAAATGAATCAACTTCTGTACTTCGTTGTGATTAATAAACAATTTACTTAAAACTATATATTGTAAAGCACTTGATGGATAAAATGATGATTTTCCCATCAAAGCTCTTCCTTTTAAAAATCCTGGGTACAGCACAGTTCTGTCTTACGTAATTAAGAGATCTAAGTAGAAAATCGTTACGATAATTAAGCAAGAATTTGTAAGTAGAAATTGCTGTATTTAGGTATGAATTGGTTTCTTTAAGTATGGAAACAGTGTTACCAATTTATATTAGCTCCAATACTTCCATATCAGTAGATGTAGGTTCCTTAAAATATACAGAGCGTTCAAAAAGTCTCTATACACCTGAATTGTCATATTCAAAGCAGCGAGAAAATTATTTTACTCAAAATTTATTATATTTTATGGCATAAAAGCACTATGTACAAGGCGTATCATATACACACACATTTTAACAGCAAATGTTGGAAATGTCCCCCATGAGC
Source organism: Thermobia domestica (assembly GCF_964235325.1). Lineage (NCBI taxonomy): Eukaryota > Metazoa > Arthropoda > Insecta > Zygentoma > Lepismatidae > Thermobia > Thermobia domestica. The sequence goes on from NC_137457.1 coordinate 15,967,167, forward strand.
CTCCAAACATGCTTGCATACGTTTCTTCTTGTTCTCAAATACTCTCACAAGTTGTTCGTGTGGAATGCTATGAGCAAAATCTCGAATAGCTGTTTCGAGTTCTTGTAGCATGTGGGGGTTCCCTTTATAAACAGAATTCTTTGCATAACCCCAGAAGTAAAAATCCGGAGGAGACACTATTGTTTCAGAGACCGCTAACTAGATGCAACAATTACTTCAACGTCACTTTGCCGACTGGAATCTAAGAAAGGAACTTTACGCAAGGCGATAATATAGCAGTGTTGGAAACCTTCGCATAAAATTTTATTTCATGTGACTTTGAATGCGACTTTGACTTGCCACGATTCAGGTGTATAGAGATTTTTTGAACGCTCTGTATATATATTTTTAAAACCTCATTTCGTTGATTGGGGAGGAGATGAACTTTTCTTCATTTATTGTCTTTTTGAGTTTAACAGTTGTTGAGAGTATACAATATATATTCAATTTTGTTATGATACAAAATAATACGATTTGTTTTCCTAAATTGGTGTTACAGTGAAGTAGAAAAATTTATTCAGGCGAACACTCAAGAACTGGCGAAGGATAAATGGCTGTGCCCGTTGTCTGGTAAAAAGTTCAAGGGACCTGAATTTGTTAGAAAACATATTTTCAATAAACATGCGGAGAAAGTGGAAGAAGTGAGAAAAGAGGTAAGTAAATTGCCTATTAATATTTATGTATATCAGTGCAAGTTTATTTAGAAGTTCCGAAGAGTTTGATTTAGATATGATTGCCAATACTCAAGTCAAATGTTCACATAATTGTTTTACCCCTGTTTTGAAGACATGTTCGTTGACGTCGTAACGTCTTTGCTTCCTGCGAGATGCATCTGAGGTGCTACCCAAAATATCCAAGAATGTCATTGAAAAAATCAGAAAACTATACGTACGTTCTAATGTCTCCGACACCTTCAAAGTAGTCCTCTACGACATGTATGCAAGGATTCAGTGTTCTCACTTTTGGAAGCACTCCTGGAAGTCCGCAGAGTGAAGGGCGTTTAGGACTCTTTGCGATTCCACTTGGATGTCTTCAATGGAGTCCAGCTGCTGCCATTTTGTTTTTGGCCAGAACTTCTCTCACAGCGAGCAAAGTGCGCGGGCGCGTTGTCATGGTGCAGCAACCAGTCTTTCGTTTGCCATAGCTGTTTGTGCGTAACATTTTCCCTCAGTCTCTTCAAAACCTCACAGTAAAACTTCCTATTGACATTCTGACCAGGTGGAACAAACGCCTTATTCACAACTCCTCGAATGTCGAAAAAAATGATCAGAATCAACTTGATGTTGCTGCGAACTTGTCGAGCTTTTTTCAGCTTTGGAGAGGATGGCATCTTCCATTGTGATGATTGCTGCTTTGTTCCCGGTCCATAACCATAGACCCAGTTTTCATTACCTGTAATGACTCTGGATAAGAAGTTTAGACACTCTCCAGTTCTTTGCTGCAGCTCAGTGCACGTCTGAATTCCGAGATTTTTTTGTCGATGCTGAGAAGGCGAGGGAGAAACTTGGCTGCAATTCGTCTTATGTCCAGTTCATCGGATAGAATTCGTTGACATATACCGTACGACAGTCAAACTTCATTACCACAGCCCGGATTTATATGCAAATTGCATGTTTATAGCAGCGTGCTAAAACGTATGGAAAGTACTTTTTTTTTTTCGATGGATTTGTAAGGAATCGTTTGAGATGCATATGATAGTGCATATAAGTGCATATTTTGAATGAATTTCGATGTGCATGCATATTTCATAAACTTTCGAATTTTATTTTTGCATACTAGCGTATTTCAGAGTATATCACAAGAAAGTAAATTATATTTAAAGTGAACTGAATCACTTTGTAAACGCAGATGTAGAATATATTTTTTTTTAAAGCGCTGAGTTTGTTGCTCATAATCTTTGGTAAATTCACTTTCGATTGCTGCTAACACTGCGTCAGATAAACTTTGACAAGCATTAGGCAAAAATCCCGGGTACAAAACAATCTGTGACATTGCAAATGTACACAATGGTGAAAACATGGAATTGGTTGGAAGAGGACCTAATATACAGGAAGACATTTGGTGTTTTTCAATGCACCAGTGACTTGTACTTATGTAGAAAGGAACTTTTCGATCTACAAAACGCTTCCTACTGATAAACGCACAGGGTTTACAGAAGAAAATCTAAGGAAGACGTTCATAATTCATTGCAGCAGAGGTCATTAAAGTCAGATATTTTTGTGAGAAATTGAAATTTTATTTTCTTAGTGTGTATTTCAGTGCATATGTTAGGTTTTTTAATGCATATTTTGGTGCATGTTTTTGATACTTTTCGTGCATATTTGCATCCATATCTCGGGGTGGGTTTATGCATTGAGATCCAGACTCGAAGATCAGCATATCTCACATACATTTTTGGCATCTTGACCTAATTGTTCGTACGATATTGGGTAACCTAGAGCCTTGAACATAGTGTTCAAGACTTTTGCCATATTTCTACCATATTTTCTTTAGTCCTTTTATCCGAAGGTCTATGCGTTACGGTTCTTAGCTAGCCTCTTAGTCTTCAAATAGTAATTCTTGTTGCTATTAATCATGGCGCCTCTAAAACACGTGAGGCATAACAGCTGAACGTTAAATATTTGTTTTTCTTCGTTGATGATTGCAAAAGTATAAAATAACACGAAAATAACATTGAAAATACAATTAGTGTAATACGAATATTTTAAGTTAACACCAAATCAACGCAGTAATGCAGAAAATGAACTATTTTACGGTTCCTCTTGCCGCCCCTCCATGTTCTAGTGATCCTGTTTATTGAACTAGAGGCCTTTACGTGGTTTCCGACATTGCTTGTCAGTAGAAATGGAATGGCTCAAAAAGAAAAAGAAAAAAAAAGGAAAAAAAATTCTGACGTTTGTCTAGAAATTCTGGATTTTTTCTAAAAAATTCAATTTTAATATGAAATAATCGTACATTCAGCCTTTCTTTTTCCATTATAAGGCGGAAGTTCAGTAAATTAGTGTATTAAGAAAGAAGTATTCAACTAGAAAGGACATAGGGAGTTTAGCGGACGCAATGAGTTTTCTATTTGCAACATTTTTTTCGAAAAGCTATTTGAGAAATGATCAACGACAAAAATATTTTAGTAAAGCTTGTAATAGTGTTAGCGATAACTGAGCTGAAAATGTAATTAACTTCATGGAATAAAATTATCGTTTACATTGCATACATACCTTAAATAATAATAACAATAATAATAATAATAATAATAATAATAATAATAATTAACGCATATCGGAGATATTCGTTCAATATCTTTCCTAATTCAACGCATATATATTGCTATCCAACGTGGCAACATGTCGTCGGTTCTTGGCACCTTACCACATGGAAAAGAACTAGATGAGATATTTCTTCTCTAACACAAAGGACAACACTGAACATTTATACAACTGGACTACATACTATACAAATAAGGTGTAATATCATTGGATGGCGTAGAAAAGCAGACAGTAACACTAGATATGATGCCGTTGATAGGTGGTTTTCTACCCCTTCCTTTGGTTCGCCTAGCGAAATATATTTCCTGCTGACTTAATTATTTTTTCGCAATTATTTCATAAATTTATTTAATGTAATTGTTACAATTTTACTCAAATTATTATATTTTACTGTTATTCTGTTAGTAATTATTGTTCCATTCCTCATTTATGCCTGTTATTATTTTATTTGAATGTCGAATAATTTAGAATTGTAATAAATTATATTACAATAATAATAAAGTTAATCACGTTTTAGGAGCTAAAGAAACACTTAATGTAGGAACATAGGTGGAATAAGTATGTAATGAACTTTTGCTGTAGTATTGTAGTAGTTCAATAGGACCATTTGTGATCTTAATTTTGTAACCTGAACTCAGGTCTGAATCTTACAATAAAATTTTTCTCAAAGAGAGAATGAGATGTCAGTGTAAGGAATTTAATAATCTAGGAGCTAAGGGTTCAGGCTATATATTAAGATAATAAGGGTAAGAGATGGGTAGAATTATTGAAGTTATTCAATGTACAGGGCTTATCTGTAAAGTAGTGAGACTGGCCACCGCGCAGCGCTCCAGTTGTCAGCAGCGCGCTCCTCGGTGCGGGGATTTGTGGTGGGAGGTCTAAGCTAAGCAAGGCATCGGGCGGCAGTAGCGTCCGAGCCCTGGCGCGGTAAGGATCACATGTGGCGCGGGCTTTTGTCACTCTGGGACGAACGGTTAACGTTGATTTTCTACAAAGAAGTTCTTGCGCGCCTTCACAGAGCTTGCAAACTGAAATGATCGGAGATTGACAATCGCTGGAAGATCCACCAGTCTACATCGCCTTTGTTGTAACCGGCTACTGGCTTGGATAGAGATTTCAACCTTGCCGCAGCCACCGTATAGCCACTATGTGAACGCACCATGTTTTATTTCTGTTCCCAAAGCTCAGGAGAAGTCTGAAAGATTACCGTTTGGACGATGTTTACGCCATCCAGCGGGCTGTCACAGAGTCCTTGAAAGAGGTTACGACAACAGATCTCCAGGAAGCATTTACAGCATGAGAATCGCGTTGGCATCGGTGTATTGACCCCAAAGAGACTTATTTTGAAGAACTTTAATAATATGTAACGATCGGATCAATAAATTCTTTTTACGAGATCCAGTCCCATTACTTTATGGACAAAACCCTGTAATGCCCAAATTTATGGTATTGTTCTAAGTTACCTTATTCTGTCTAATTTAAGATTAGTCTAGTGATTTTCATTTTAGATTATTATTTATCAATAATAAGATCAATCGAGTGCTTAGTTGTACAAAAGCCAGACATTCGTATTAATAATGTATTTAGACCACAATTAACAAATATTATATCAGTAATAATATATTTAAAACTGAGTTACATTAGTTAGTAGAAATAAAAGGCGGAATTTTAACATAATGCCTTCCAGTCCTAGGATTAATAACTGTTGATACATCATAATATGTGTTGATCTTACTAAATAGCTCCAGAAGGTTTTCAGCAGTGGCGAACAGAAAGTCTAAATATGTTAGAGAGAGACAAATGTTGGGAGATCTTTATGTTGTGACATTATCAATGGCTGTGTGGACTAAAGAATTCCCGTTGCAGGTGGAGTACTTCAACAACTACCTCCGAGACCCCAAAAGACCGCAGTTAGCTGAACACCCAGGAAACCGTCCGGCGCGGAAGGAGAGCACTGGCGAGCGAGAGGGCGCTTCTTATTCAGCTACTCCAACCAATTATATGCAACAGTGAGTATCTGTTTCATGTTCATGGGATACAATTTGCAAGTTGTTGCTCTTAATGGCAATCTGTAGATGGTCGTCTTCCAAAAAAAATCCAAAATTGTGGCAGTGAAAAGTAACCAGCAAAATAATCTCAGCGTAATACTTGTCACTTATTTGTTATAATTTTTTTTTTTTTTTTTTTCAGAATTATTAGAGAGAACTTGGAAAGTGATTGTGTGTAAGGTCAATGAAAGAAAAATTGTATTATTCGATCCACAATGTCTCTTCTTGCTTTTAGAATAGGTGCTATTGACCGAAACATTTAGTTTTTGGCTGTGACAAAAATGATTCTCACTTCCCATACCGATTTTTTTTCTTTCTTCTTTTTTTGGAAACAGCGTTATTAGTTGCAATGACCTAAATTTGAGAGTTTGCATAGTGCTTCTAATACATCTCACCAGACCTAAATTTTGTGGCCCCGCGTAGCGTAGTCGCTAATGATCTTGCCTTCGGTGCGAGCGGTCCTGGGTTCGATTCCCTGTGGAGGCACTCAGTCGAATAACTGCAAAATAGCTTTTTCAGGCCAGCCATTCTGAATGAATTTTTCCTGGGTTTTCCTCATGCACACCAGGCAAATGACGGGATGGTACCTAACTTATAGGTCCCAGACCGCTTCCTTCCTTCGCTTTCTCCGGATAGTGTGCTCGCCGAGGGACGTCATCCCTCATACGTGACGGGTTGAATGGCCTAGATGCCGAAAGCCCAGAATTCTGAATCCTCAATCCTCAGACCGAAATTTTATTAGAGAACTTCTGAATGTAATTAGACCGGAAATGCTTCAGACTTCCAAAGAACAGCAAATAATTCACCCAGATTCGGCTTGATGACACTCAGGTATCATAGGAGTTAATTAGATCTTGTAAATATATATACCAGAACGGAATAAGTAGTATTTTGATCAAAATTGAGATGAGTTTGTAAATGACAATTACAGGTAGACACATGTGGTAAAGAAATGTTAGTAGTATTATGTTAGTTACCAGAAATATAGGTATTTATAGTCGCACTTGCCTTAAGAAACTAATGGGATTAGGCAACTTCAAACGTTATTGTCTGTTGAGTGATCAAGACGACGTTTTGAGTAAGGACTCATTCGGAAGAATTAAAGGAATAAGTTATTAGTAAATGTAGTTGCTGCATTAACATTAGGGGTACATGTACCGGGTGCATCAAAAGTTCGTGGCCATACAACAGCTCCATTATTAGTAAAGATCCGATAAAAGGAAAGAGAGGATTTTTGTTTTAAATTGGTGGTATCCAATATAAAATTATAAAAGTTTTGTTATCGGACTAGCCGTTCGGGTTTCATATTGGTAAAACGTCGGGATGTTCAATGAAAAAGCAGTGTTGTCTGTTCAGTAGGCTGCTAACTTAGGTCCTTGTCACATCAACAATACAGCGTTATTCGAAACGTATTGGAAGTGGTCTAGGTTTCCTTACATAACAATGTACATGTTTCTCATGTCATTGTTGCGTGCCTTCACGTTCTGCTTGAATAGCCTGCTCAACTGGAAACGTTATTTTTTAATTTAATACAGGGCGCCTGACCTGTGTGGAACCGGAACAACTAATAGGACTGGAAAATTATTACTATTTTAGATTGAAAATCACCTATTTCGAATATATTTTTTTCATTTTTCCGTATCTTGACTGATAACGGAGTTGGCCTGTGGCCTAGTACTTTTGGTACACCTGCTTATAAATACCGATAAAAATCGACGCAATATTCATAATTAGCCACTGATGGAACACAAAAAACAATTAGAAGAACAGCGTGTTCCCCTGAAGAAGAGTGACCGAGGGTTCCACCCACTCGAAATGTTGAAGAAAAGGTTATTGAGGAATATTACGGCTGACAGATTTCATGTTTAAATGAAATTTTTCTCAGAAACTAGATTTACGCACATACACTGTTTTGATTTTCATACATTCATACATTATTGACAAAACATTTTCACAAACTGAAAGGCTTAAGACAGGTAAACTATGAAATGATGTTTATTATTTTTTCTTCCAGGCTTCCTAATTACGGCTACAACTACGGTGGCAGTGGCGGCGGTGGAAGGCACGGAGGCTACTCCAATAACTATGGTGGATACGGAGGATACGGCCGAGACACCTACACGCGAGACACTTATTCCAGACCAGCCAGAGGGTCATACAACCGATCAAGGTAAGGCAAGTTCTTTTTTTTTTCAGTTTCTCACATTGTTAATCACATTGTGAAACTATGGATATTTAATATTGGCGATTTATCACTTTCGCTTCAGTTGATAAATAGAATGGGAGATGGAACCTTGAGTCTCTATGATGAGAAGAGTTTCTCGCTGCGTGTTTATTGTTTTTGCTGTATTACAATCAGTGCTGAAACCGAAGTTCGTTATTTCTACCACTTCCTGTTATCAGGAAGCTCTTCCTCGTTATCGCTGACCATTATTCTTCAACGAAAGTTAATATTGAAAGTAGACTTCGGTCACTTCCGGTTTCAGTAGAGAGATAAGAATTATGAATCTATTTAAAAAAAATATTTGACTCTCCCAGATAAAGTGATTCTTACACGCTTCCGTGTTTGATATTCTCATCAAACACCTATTTAGTGCATGGCGTTAATGGTCTGTATTGTGAATATTGTATTGTTCCACTGAGTATATATATAGATAACATACCAATTGAATTCATTAAAAATATAGGAGACAAGGGAAAGAAAGAATTGTGGCGACTATGCAATGAAATATATGAAACAGGAGAATGGCCAAGAGACTTTCTGAAAACGATCATGATACCGATGGCTAAGAAATCGAACCCAAAGAGATGTGAGGATTATAGAACTATTAGTCTCATATCTCATGCAGCTAAAATTCTGCTCCGAATAATGAACAGAAGGTTATATGGAAGAACAAATAAAGATGTTGAGGAAGAGCAGTTCGGGTTCAGAAGAGGCAAGGGCACAAGAGATGCTATTGGATTATTAAGGGTGATCGGTGAAAGATTTATAGAAAAAGGGAAAGAGGTGTATGTTGTATTTATTGATCTAGAAAAGGCTTTTGACCGCGTGAATTGGGAATTGTTGTTGGGAGTTCTAACAAAGATAGGGTTGGAATGGAAAGATAGAAGACTCATAAGAAACTTATACATGAACCAACAAGCAAGTGTTAGGATAGGGGAAGAACTGACGGAAGAGAGTGCAATTGGAAGGGGAGTTCGACAAGGATGCTGCCTCTCGCCAACACTATTTAATGTCTATCTAGAAGAAATAGTGAAAAAGAGCCTACATGATGATGATGGCATTTCGGTAGGAGGTAGAATGATTAGATGTATAAGATTTGCAGACGATATGGCGCTTGTTGCAGAATCTGAAAAGAAAATCAATAAAATGTTAGAAAAAATGAGAAAGGGCTTTGAAGAATATGGGATGAAAATAAATGTTAGAAAGACAAAAGCCATGGTGATTGGAACGAAGGGGTCTGTGTCAAATATAAAAGTAGGAGGAGAGAAAATAGAACAAGTGAATAGTTTTCGATACATAGTGTTCTTAGTAATGACATGAAATGCGAACGTGAAATAAAAGCAAGGATAGGAATGGCGAAAGAAGCCTTTAAAAGAAAGAAAAGTCTGTTTTGTGGGACCTTGAACAAAGAGTTGAGAAAAAGACTCATAAAATGCTTCGTGTGGAGTGTTGTACTGTATGGGGCGGAAACGTGGACATTACGTAAAGGTGACGAAAATCGACTGGAAGCCTTCGAAATGTGGGTGTGGAGAAGAATGGAAAGAATTAGTTGGGTCGAGCGGAAAACGAATGCGAGAGTGTTAGAAATGGTGGGTGAGAAAAGAACACTTTTAGATATTATTAGGAAGAGGAAGAGAAACTGGTTGGGACATTGCCTAAGAAGAGATTGTATTATGAGGGACGTCCTAGAGGGTATGGTGGCGGGAAAGAGAGGGAGGGGGCGAAAGAGACTACAATTAATGGATGATATTAAAACAGAAAGATCATACGCGAAGACGAAAAGGTTAGCGGAGGACCGTGGAGCATGGAAGCTTCTCAGCTGCGGCAAGTGACCTGCCAATAAAGGCAGAATACCTATGATGACCACTGAGTATTCAGCACATTCCTATATAATATTCATAATACGCAGACCTCAGAGAACGTTTAGAGGTACCTGAAAACTTTAATCAGGTTTTAGTTCATAATGCGGTATCTTAGTGATTGCATTCTTAATTTTGTTCGTGAGATTGGAATAGTTAGTTTGTTCCGAGGTTTCATTTTAATACTTTTCCTGTCGTGTGTTACTGTCATTGCTTTTTTTTCTTTCTTTTTAATACTTTGTAGTTGTCTCTCCTATATTTTACTGTTTTTTCTTTTAGAATTTTCACGTTCCTTGTAAATTCTATTTCGTTTTCAGAAGTTTTACTTTTAACTTTCAATACCCGAAATGTGCTGGCCTTTGGTGTATCGTGACGCTCTCAAATAGACCCGCTGCAACCATATTAAACATCCAATAATCAATCAAAAAGATGATGTTTTCCAATATCTTCTACCGGTGACAGATCGACAGCCATTAGACTTCCCATATTTCCACACAGCATAGTTTTGTTAAAATACAAAGATTGGAAATGTCCGAGTGGGCCAGAGAGTGAACTCGGGTGTCACGTTAACCTATATGCTATGTAGTGCTTCAGCTACATATGCATTTACGACATATAGTATAGTATTGTTTGCTTCTTTTCATTCATTCGTTCGTTCTTTTCATTTTTCGCTGTCCTTCCTTCCTTTCTTTGTCTTCTGGCTTGTTTGCTTGATTGCTTTGTTTCTTGTCTGCTTTTGTGCTTTGTTTCTTGCTTGCTTGCTTTTCATTCATTCATTCATTGTAATAATCAAGTATTGAAGAACGATGAACAGTTCTGTTTCTGGTATGGAGGATGCATTGTAAAGTTATGGACATGTACGACAGAAGTTGACGTACTTCTTAATATACTAGACAAATTATCTTTTTATCTTCGCCAAATTTTAAATTTCTTAATCATATATTACAAGGAAGTTGTCTCCATTTCAGGTGAAAATATACATGATTTGGTGCAGTATTAATGTGCATACGTAATGTATATCTGTTTTTCTTTACAAACTATTAAAACATTTCAAGATATTTTCAACTTCACATTCAATTTACCTAAAAGTGAAAATGCAATGTTACATTATATTGTGGAAATGTAATGCCCAAAATAAAAGTAGCATTAATGGCATAAAAGCAGAAACTAAATTTACCTATTACCCATTAATTAGAACACATTCCTTTCGTTTTGTAATATGAACAACCGAAGGTCGTTCGGTTGGACCGAATGAGGAACGACATTACCATCTGGAGAACGGTGCTATAGCGACACGTTTGCAGTAATATGTTTGAAATTGAAGGTGGCTGTTTGTCCTTAAATGGCTCCTAAATTAAACCACCAGACTCGTTTGCAAGGCTTTTTAACGTATTGTGGAAAGGGTATGTCATGACCCTTTTGTATACTCGTTTTTGCTACACATACTTAGTGAAACAGTCGGAAAAATAGTTACATGCTGGGGAGAGTGCAGCGAAACCTATTCTGGCTCGTTACACTGTCTTGGAGTTCATAGCGGAACAGTTGCATATGAAAAGGACTCCAAGAAAAATGTCACTCGAACTGCTACAGGGGATTCAGCGACTGGAGTGCTAGAAAAATCCACCAATCCAAGGCGCAAAAGGCCACCGATTCGTCACCTGCAACTGTGAACATAGCTATTTGTAAGCGGATCCGAGTGACGTGCTTTCTTGAGGCTCACGCCACAGACAGTTATCACAATGGATAAACCATACATTCATTTACTGCTGGTGTTCACATTCAGGCGCTGACATATTGTGACAGATACCAAGGCAACTGCAACTTCGTTCGCCATTGCCGGAAAAATTTTCCGCTTTGGTTCAGGGTTATTACTGAATGCAGATAGCGGGATGTTGATAACACGCAACATCGATGAAAACGCGTAAGTGAATGCAAGATGCGTCCAGGAATATATTATGGCATCTACCTTTTGTATCAGCATCCCACAGTTGTACAGTACAGACATCAACTAGTGAAAGATCCGTATGGACAAGGCTTCAAATCATCCCGTTAGAATATCTGTTTTTGTCAGGAAGTATAACGACAATTCGTGTTATTTCTTTTCAAGACTCCTGTGAATAGCCCTGATGCCTATAGAATGCATTTCTGCGGCTTTGGCATATTGAAAAGACGTCTCCAACATCGGCGCAATGGTACTGGTCTTTGGAAAGCTTTTACCAAATTCTCTTCGTCGGAATTTGCCTGAATGGAAACTTCATTGTCAGGCGATTGTCCACAGTAATGGGGGTCCAATAGAAAACCATCGATGGTGCGGCAATGCTTCTCATAAAGCGAATATTATTCAAAACCGGTCCGATGTAGACCGAACAACTTTCTGTATATTTTTTCTATGATTGGGTTCGTCAGTTTGGCTATTGTATTGGTTGTACCACTTATTAGTGTGAATATTTGGGAAATTAGAGCTTCATTTTTGTGCGAAAAGTTCATGACTGGTGACTGCATGTTAAGAAAAACAAATACAAGAGTGGTATAAATAGCTTTTACCAAATTACTGAACGAGGAAAACAGAAATTGGACAGTCAGCTCAGTACAGTTTCTGGTACACTTTCAGTTCTGTTCTATTTCATAATACGAGGTGTGTTCAAAAAGTATCGCACCTTTGGTTGGCAAAAATACATTTATTGATTTGGAAATCACAAATACTAATTCCTTTCGAAGTAATCTTGGTAATGCCCACACTTCTCCCAGCGCTCCCGCCATTGTTGGAAACACTTGTGGAACGCAGTTTTAGGAATGGTGAGCAATCATGCTGTCGCATTCTGCATGTCGTCTTCTCGTGAGTCAAATCGGGTTCCTTTCAACGGCATTTTCAGCTTGGGAATAACGAAAAGTCACGCGGAGCCATATCGGGTTAGTAGGGAACCTGACGACACATAGGAATGTTGGAGCTCCGATTGATTGGTTTCCGCGTGGGTATCACGAAGCTTTTGGCAAAATTTGATGCAATATCGCTGCTCAAGGTTTTCTGTCATTTTACAAAAAACTGAAATCCGACGACCACTCACTACACGTCTTCACTCATTGGCCAACTGCTAGGGACTGACGGACTCTCTGCGGACGGGAAAATATTCACAACTTCGCATGAGTGTTCCCTCACAGAAGAAAGTCTTCCGCACTTCATTGGTTTACGGAAGAAAGAAAAAAAAAAAAAAGATTGATACTTTTTTGAACACACCTCGTATTTCATCATTTCTAAATTTTTCTTCTTAATACGAGGATTATTTTTTGAGTAAGGTCTGTTTTGCACTAAAAACGAAGAAGTGAAAATCTTTTCAAAATCATACAGTTCACTACTTCTCTACATAATTTCCTTATCAGAGTAAACATTTACCGTAGGAAACGACATTTTGTATATCTCCATAGAAGTCTTCCGTGTACGATGATAGCCAGTTATTTATGGTCGTTTTCACTTTATCATGTTCTCATTTTAGACTGTGTCATTACATTGACACCATATATATCACACATCCTGGTGATGAATATTCCCATCTGTCATGCTTTTGCTGTTAGGAACCGGATGGGTAACCAGTGTTTCACTCACGAGAGCCCTCGATTTTGTAAAACATATTCACGTTGTACTATACGTCTTATAGATTGGCATCATGAATGTAGATGGCGTCCGATTGTACGCAAGGAATGCCAGGAGCCTTCACGTACATCATCCTCATGAGTACACGAAAGTTCAAACGGACCTTACTTCAAAAATAACCTTCGTAGATTCTAACAAACCGGAAAGTATCATTGCCCGTTCCTTCTAAATTGTAATCAGCCTCTTGATAATAGTGGAGCAGACATCGAAGCTACGTAGTTCATCCTTAGTACCCTAAGAAACACGGACATAATGTTTTTCAGATGTAATTTTCAAAAAGTTCTTCAGCCCATTTACTACAATACTTTACAGAGAAATTAAGTTTGATTTCAATGTAAACAGTCCGTTGAAAGTACGGAAGATGAAAAGTGTAATTTGTTAATGCCATGAAATCATCAACTAAACTGATAGTCAGGGATCTTTGTTTCTAGGTTCTCCAGCAGCGATCCTCGGGAGATCATTGGCTACCACGACTTAGACGCTCCAGATGACGTGGATCTCTTCTAGTAACAGGTCATTATCAGTAATTGTCTCTCGACCAGTCTACCACAGAAGTTAGCCATACTCTGTTTATTTATTTAGTATTGTTTCGATGAATATTTCAAAAGCATCCCAAAAATTAACTTACACATGTGAAACATTAACGATATATTCTACTTGTTCAGTCGTTAATTTTTGAATATGCAACAGTTTTCGAATATGTAAATTTTTGAATATGTAATTAACGAGAGAGTTCAAACCATTTCCAATATATTAATTCCAGAAATTCATCCTTTGGATTTTAATATCTGCCGAAAATGCAAAGAAAACTGTAAAAGTACGTGAATAAACATTTCACTGCAAAACAAATGTGTTTGCAAAAACTGAAATATATATATCTTAAAGCGTAAACATTGCTGTACTTCTTTACATAGCAGACGTTAGTCTCAATGTGACACCAATTTTTTAATATCCGTATGATAAAATTCGTTCGGCTGAGTGCCAAACCATAACGCACAGCTGTTATGACTTAACTTTCGTTACGGAATCGAGCAGCCGAGTGTTACTTCAGTGTTCGAAAAGATGAAAGTCTGAGGGTGCCAAATTTGGACTATATAGTAGATGCATCGTAATATACAAATTCCATGACGAGTTTTTCGAACACGGTTGTAGAACATGGAAAGAGAACGCGTATTGCCATGTAGAATGGTAACCTTCCTTCCCAAAGACGTTTCCGGCGCAGAGAAACTCGGAAATCCAGTGTGGTACAATACGCAGCAGCATTGACAATTTGTTCTTTTACTGGAATATCAGCTAGAATTACATCCTGGTTGTCTCAGAGCAAAATCTTTTCTGCGGCGGGATTCTTTTGAATTTCTTAAGTGGTGTCGAGTATGTGTTTTCACAGGCGCTTTTGTTAATGAAACACCCACAATTAGTCACAGGTAACAATTAAGTCGATTTGTCTTTGAGCTTTTCTTCCTGCCACTTAGTGATATGCAGGCGCTTCCTGGACGAAGTTGTTTATAGTCTTAGGGAATGTCCAGCTCATATGCTATTTGAAATGTTGCTCGCCATGAATTACTTCATTCACAGCACCAATATTCGCTTACATATGGAATGTGTGCTGCTGTCTAGAATAGGTTTCATTGAACACATGCACTCTGTTTTGAACTTTGCACACACGTTTATTAATGCTACACACTTTTCACCATACGTTGCACATAACTCACGATAGGTTTTTGTTTGTGTTCTTTCGGTTATAGAAACTCGATCACACACGGCAGTTCCACCGTTTTGAATTTCTTAAATCGAGGTGACAGTTTGAAACAACTGCCGTCAACGTACTCGAGGTGCGTATATGTGCCATCTCGTTGAGAAGTGAAATCAGTGTCGTACATAAGGGGAAGGAAGGATCAAGATTTAACCATTTCCCTTGAAGAAGTTTACTATGGACAAAAAGCATTTACCGTACTTATACCCTAAAAAGAAATGAATTGGAATTTACCTCCCCCTGACGAAATTCTGTGTATGCCAATGGGTGAAATAAGATACTTCAAAACTATAGATTTCAGTTTTTGTGAATCCTTTTTGTTTTGCTATGAAAAATTTACTCAGTCCATTTTCTTTCGTATTTTGTGACAAACTGTTTAATTAATTGGTTTCTACTTTGGAATTAAGCATAATCCTTAGAGTAGTTTTCATCAGTATTCAAAGAGTTTTTAAATTAAAGCAGGAAAGCAGTAGAAGTTTATTTGATTAGTACTTGATGCCACCTATGATAAAAAATTAATATATATATATATATATATATATATATATATATATATATATATATATATATATATATAAAGAATTTAATTTAGGTTTATTATCTGGTGCGTAATAATGCTCTCTTTGTTATGTGGTGAAGTTGATTAATATTGTTAAAAAGGTTGAATGGCATATCTGTGGTGGTCTGGTAGGGACTAGCTAATCAGGGTTGAATTCTGTTTTCAGATGAACGGAAACCAAACATCCTGCAGAAGCGCTTTTGAATAATGATGTCTTACTCAGTTTCATAATTTCAGAGTTTTATCCTGTGAATGCAGCAACCAAGAATATAATTACTTTTTCTTTTTCTCAGAATCAGGCTCGAAAATTTTTGCTGCTTGAAGGCAGAATTTCGTACCCTGATTAGGTGGTCCTTTCTGTTAAATGTTAATATTTATGTTAATAGCGGCCGTTTGCAGGCTCTACTCAACTAAAGAAGAGTTTAATATTTCTCAGTTGTTTATTTTGTATAACGTTGGTAAATTTGTTGATCTTTTGTATGGAAGAATTTGTTTTTAAAGTTAATATTTTACTAATTTGAGTATCAGAGTTTTTTTTTTTTAATTTAGTTTTACATATTAAAAAAATCCCTTGTGTGTAATGGCTAGTATGATCACCATCTGCGACATTTATCCACGTTAAGTTCGCAGTAAGGGATTCAAGTTTTCCTACTTTAAAACCAGAAATAAATATATATAGGTAATATTGTCATCAGGTTTACGTTGGATTTTTGTTGAAACCGTGATTGACCTTGATCCCAGCTGTGGGAGGTGATGTAACTCATAGTATACAGAGAGCCCATAATTTATGTATATGATGTTTCGAAGACTAATAAATACAGCCCGGATTTATATGCAAAATGCATGTTTATAGCAACGTGCTGAAACGTATGGAAAGTATTTTTTCTTTCCGATGGACTTGTAAGGAATCGTTTGAGACGCATATGATAGCGCATATTTTGAATGAAATTCGATGTGTATGCATATTTCATAAACTTTGCAGGATAATGCATATTTTCGAATTTTATTGCTGCATACTAAGCATATTTCAGAGTATATCACAAGAAAGTAGGTTATATTTAAAGTGAACTGAATCACTTTGTAAAAGCAGATGTAGAATATATATTTTTTAAAAGCGCTGAGTTTGTTGCTCATAATCTTTGGTAAATTCACTTTCGATTGCTGCTAACACTGCATCAGATAAACTTTGACAAGTATTAGGCAAAAATCCCGGGTACAAAACAATCTTTGACATTGCAAATGTACACAATGATGAAAACATGGAATTGGTTGGAAGAGGACCTAATATACAGGAAGACATTTGGTGCTTTTCAATGCACCAGTGACTTCTGCTGATGTAGAAAGGAACTTTTCGATCTACAAAACGCTTCTTACTGACAAACGCACAGGGTTTACACAAGAAAATCTAAGAAAGGTGTTCATAATTTATTGCAGCAGAGGTCATTAAAGTCAGATATTTTTGTGAAAAATTGAAATTTTATTTTCTTAGTGTGTATTTCAGTGCATATATTAGGTTTTTTAATGCATATTTTTGATATTTTTCGTGCATATTTGCATGCATATCTCGGGGTTGGTTTGTGCATGGAAATCCGGGCTCTAGTAATAAAGAAACTAGTAACATAACGTGAACATAAACACATTACTCTCGTACCTTCCTTTACAAGAATTTTAATCTCTGTTCTCCATGGCATGATCATCAATGCACCATCCAAATCCATACATGCTCGCAGACGAAGAACAACGTTGTTACAAGCAGCATGACAAACCCGTACAGGTATCCTGTGCAACTCTTCTGTGATGGTTTCCCGTAGGTCGGCAAAATTGTGTATGTAAATTATACACGTCGTCCTTATACCATATAAGAAAAAGTCAGGTGGTTCAAATCAAGAGATCGAGCTGGCCATTCCATAGACCCACGTCGACCGATCCAGCGGTTCGGGAATGTTTCGTTCGTTCACGCAGTCCACCCTGTCTGGCATACACTAACGAGTGACCGTTATCCCACTCTCAGGCTACACAGTGTTGCCATATCGAAACTTTTTGTCCAGGATTACAAATATTATAGTTAGTCAAACATCATGTACATAATTATGGGTTATTTTATATATATATATATATACATACACCATGCCAAACGAGACAAAGTTGCATTAAACGATCGATATGAATGACTATTGTAGTTCGCAAAAAATTCTTCTTTCCAAACTCTTAGCCAGCTGCAAACTAGTATACGCGTCATAATCATTTGAGAACTTTTTATCGCTTTTCACTCGCATTATTTCTATCGTATGCACTAACTAACTTTTATCGACTATGAAACTCGGAGGTTGAATGCCGCATTCACAAAAGCTCTCCATTGACTTCTGTCTTTAGCCAATTACATCCAGTTCCTACTTTGTATTCTTATTTCTACGAGATCTAAGCGATTATTTCTACGATATTGTCCTCCGTCTGCGCGTCCTCCGTCTCCTAATCATCGTTTTCCGATTGCATTTCCAGTTAACACTTTGAAAGCGTTTCTACTTCTATTCTGGCTACATGATCTGCCCACCTGAGCATCTTAAACTTGATGACCCTAAGAATGTTTGGTAAATGGTATAAATTATTTACTTCCTTGTCATGAAGTTTCCGCTATTCCCCGTTCTTTATCCTCTTTGGTCCGAATATTGGTCTTGGGATTTTATTTTCAAAAACTTTGAATCTGCATTCTTCTCTCAGAGTAAGCGACCATGTTTCGCAACCATACAACAAAACAGACAGGATTATCGTTTTATATATATTGAGCTTCAAATTCCTCGACAGCATTCGCGACGACAAAAGATTTTGAACTGAATAATAACAGGAATTTCCTGTTTTCCGTCTCCATTTAGTTTTTTCGTGGGTATGGTTTTTGGTCTGTTAACATTGATCCCAGACGTTTCAAAGTATCCACTTTGTCAAAAATATTGATATTTTGACGCATCCATAATTTGCAATATTACGACCGGCGAACTTCCATGTATTTAGTTTTCTGTACATTTACTTCCAAACGCATGTCCTACAAGCGTCTAATAAGACCTCTGCATTTTTGTCGATTGTTCTTCTGTCATTCCGTATTATATTACATCAGCAGCATACGCATAACCTGGTGAATACCATTCAGCTCTAGGCCCTGGTTGCTATGTTTGATTTTTCTTATAGCGTATTCCAGAACAAAGTTGATTAATAATGGCGACATCACATCTGCTTGTTTCAGCGATTCTCGACGTGAAAGCTCGTGGACAGGAATGCTGCTACTCGGACTTTACTTTGAGGTTCATTTAAACACATCTTAATTAACCTAACTAGCTTTCTCGTTATTCCAAATTTTATAAGAATGTTGTGTCCTATGCACTTCTATATTTTCTGTCGGAAATAATACCTGAGTATATTGTGTTCTAAACTCAGTTTTATAAAATATGAACCCAGAAGATTACCAATGAATTCCCGAATTCCTGATAGATTTCAAGAACGTACAATATAAGAAGTATCGCGATGTAGCCTCGACACACAAACTACGTGAATGGAAAAGTTCATGCTGATCTCTCTCGACATGCAAGAGCAACTCAATATGTAGGCTGTCAGGGTTGCCAAGCCAGTCGAGCAGAAAGGATTAAAGCTGTTTTACAAAGAGGAGCCTTCAGTTTAGTGGTTCACGAAGAAGCTTGCAACCTTGTCAGGAGTTTGTTAGGTGGCTTTTTAAGTACATCAAATGGCCGCTGAACATGTCTTTTCAAAACTATTCTTGACTAATCCTGTCGTCAAAAACAGTTTATTATAACTTGCATAAACAGCCATTACTGCACTAAAATGAGTGAAAGATGAGCAGATTCCGGATTTTTTTTTCTCATAAAAAGCTGAAGAGTTGTGAATTCTCGCGTGAGAAGGCAGCACATGAAGTTCCTTTCGTGCCTTCAGGAAGAAAACACAGAAATGATACTGTTGAGGCAAACAACAAATACAGGGTGTCCAATATAAAATGCAACCCGGAGTTTGGGATAGTAGAACTTCTGAACCTGAAGCGATACATAAATAGTGGTTCTACCAAAATGAAGCTTTGTTCATGCATATATTTTTAAACTAGAAAACAACGATTGAAGTGCACTAGGAACCACACAGTGTTGCTAGATATATATAACTGAAGGTGTAAATAATTTTATTTTATTTTTTTTTTTGCTAAATATTTAAATTAACTCATACGTATGGATGTTCTGTCGTTAATTTTCAGTTTGTTTAGTTGGAGTAGCTAGGGAACTATGGAGCAGAAAAAATAATTTTTCATTTCCACCCATAACTAATCGGATGAGGCCTCTGTAAGGGGGAATTAGGGAAATCGTAGTTTTCATAAATTAACACTCTGAATTAGCAACATTGCTGATGTTTCAGTGCATCAAAAGGTGTGTTAAGGATCTGTCTACATTATGCAATTCCTGAAAACAATGAAAAAGAACTTTGAAAGTATCATGATAAAACTTTTAGTTACATGCACCCGGCAACACTGCTACTATCACGAAACGAATTATCAGCTCTAAAACGATGGTGGGAGTTCCCCCTGTTTTGACTCGAACACTGGTTTACATGTTTCATCATGTTGGCAGCAACTTTACGAAGAGTAGGAGTGTTAATGTTCTCAATGGCACTGCGAATGTTCGTTTGCAGGGCTTGTATTATTCCAGAATTGTTCTTGTATACCTCTTGCTTTAAGTAGCCATATAGAAATGAATAGCACTGTTTTCTAACACCTTCTTCAGGAACTCATCTCATTTCTAAAAAAAATTGACCTTGAACAACTTTCAGTGTACAGTAAACAGTGATGAGGTGAAAAAACAAATGTGATAATTTAACTTCTTTTCAGTAGAAGGCTATTGTTCTCATAGTGTTATTTCAGTAAAAACGTCTGTAGAAGATCTTTATGAAGACTTTTTAATTTTGTGCTGGTTTGTAGAAATTTTACTTAATTTTAACGTGCACTGTTCGACGATACCGTTACAAACGTAAACCTATGATTGAGCGCTAATCGTTATTGTATTGGGTTGGCCCATAAATGTTTTCATTTTTTTTTTTTTTAAGTGAGATTTTGCATGAAAAATAAAATGCTGTGCCAATGCGTATTGTTATTCGATAGGGGATTATGTGCTCTCAAAATGGTGTGTTCATATTCTGTTCTTTTCAGGTCATTAAAATGGAGTTTCAAGTCTACAGAAAAGAGCGTTTTCGACACCTACTGATGTTTGGGTTTAATCGAGGTGTCAAAGCCACAGAAGTTGTTCGAGAGATTTGTGAAGTTTATGGCGAGGAATCGCTGCTTGTGTCCACGTGTTGACCGATGACGGGAAAGCAAACCGGCGGCAATCGTGGCGTGTTGATTCTTGTTGTTGTCGGTCAAAGCATGCGGAACCCTGCGCTCAACTTTTGAACCTTTCCCATCGAGTGAAGATGACGCTCTGTAGTACTGTGGGAGCACTCCATTATCTCCGCCAATTCCCTTGTTGTTTAGCGTGACGCTGTATAGTACTGTGGGAGCACTCCATTACCTCTGCCAATTTCCTTGTTGTTTGGCGTGACGCTCTGTAGTACTGTGGGAGCACTCCATTATCTACGACAATTCCCTTGTTTAGCGTGACGCTCTATAGTACTGTGGGAACACTCCATTATGTACGCCAATTCCCTTGTTGTTTAGCGCGACGCTGTATAGTACTGTGGGAACACTCCATTATGTACGCCAATTCCCTTGTTGTTTAGCGCGACGCTGTATAGTACTGTGGGAGCACTCGATTATGTACGCCAATTCCCTTGTTTGGCGTGACGCTCTGTAGTACTGTGGGAGCACTTCATTATCTCTGCCAATTCCCTTGTTGTTTGGCGTGACGCTGTATAGTACTGTGGGATCACTCCATTATCTACGCCGATTCCCTTGTTTAGCGTGACGCTCTATAGTACTGTGGGAGCACTGCATTATCTCTGCCAATTCCCTTGTTGTTTGGCGTGATGCTCTATAGTACTGTGGGAACACTCCATTATGTACGCCAATTCCCTTGTTGTTTGGCGTGACGCTGTATAGTACTGTGGGAACACTCCATTATGTACGCCAATTCCCTTGTTGTTTAGCGCGACGCTGTATAGTACTGTGGGAGCACTCGATTATGTACGCCAATTCCCTTGTTGTTTGGCGTGACGCTCTGTAGTACTGTGGGAGCACTCCATTATCTCTGCCAATTCCCTTGTTGTTTGGCGTGACGCTGTATAGTACTGTGGGATCACTCCATTATCTACGCCGATTCCCTTGTTTAGCGTGACGCTCTATAGTACTGTGGGAACACTGCATTATCTCTGCCAATTCCCTTAGTGATTGGCGTGATGCTCTATAGTACTGTGGAAACACTCCATTATGTACGCCAATTCCCTTGTTGTTTAGCGCGACGCTGTATAGTACTGTGGGAGCACTCGATTATGTACGCCAATTCCCTTGTTTGGCGTGACGCTCTGTAGTACTGTGGGAGCACTCCATTATCTCTGCCAATTCCCTTGTTGTTTGGCGTGACGCTGTATAGTACTGTGGGATCACTCCATTATCTACGCCGATTCCCTTGTTTAGCGTGACGCTCTATAGTACTGTGGGAGCACTGCATTATCTCTGCCAATTCCCTTAGTGATTGGCGTGATGCTCTATAGTACTGTGAGAACACTCCATTATGTACGCCAATTCCCTTGTTTGGCGTGACGCTGTATAGTACTGTGGGAACACTCCATTATGTACGCCAATTCCCTTGTTGTTTAGCGCGACGCTGTATAGTACTGTGGGAGCACTCGATTATGTACGCCAATTCCCTTGTTTGGCGTGACGCTCTGTAGTACTGTGGGAGCACTCCATTATCTCTGCCAATTCCCTTGTTTGGCGTGACGCTGTATAGTACTGTGGGATCACTCCATTATCTACGCCGATTCCCTTGTTTAGCGTGACGCTCTATAGTACTGTGGGAGCACTGCATTATCTCTGCCAATTCCCTTGTTGTTTGGCGTGATGCTCTATAGTACTGTGGGAACACTCCATTATGTACGCCAATTCCCTTGTTGTTTGGCGTGACGCTGTATAGTACTGTGGGAACACTCCATTATGTACGCCAATTCCCTTGTTTAGGGCGACGCTGTATAGTACTGTGGGAGCACTCGATTATGTACGCCAATTCCCTTGTTTGGCGTGACGCTCTGTAGTACTGTGGGAGCACTCCATTATCTCTGCCAATTCCCTTGTTGCTTGGCGTGACGCTATATAGTACTGTGGGATCACTCCATTATCTACGCCGATTCCCTTGTTTAGCGTGACGCTCTATAGTACTGTGGGAGCACTGCATTATCTCTGCCAATTCCCTTAGTGATTGGCGTGATGCTCTATAGTACTGAGGGAACACTCCATTATGTACACCAATTCCCTTGTTGTTTAGCGCGACGCTGTATAGTACTGTGGGAACACTCCATTATGTACGCCAATTCCCTTGTTGTTTAGCGCGACGCTGTATAGTACTGTGGAAGCACTCGATTATCTTTGCCAATTTCCTTGTTGTTTGGCGTGACGCTCTATAGTACTGTGGGAGCACTCCATTATCTGTGCCAGTTCCCTTGTTGTTTGGCGTGACGGTCTATAGTACTGTGGGAGCACTCCATTATCTACGCCAATTCCCTTGTTGTTTGGCGTGACGCTCTATAGTACTGTGGGAGCACTCCATTATCTCTGCCAATTCCCTTAGTGATTGGCGGGATGCTCTATAGTACTGTGGGAACACTCCATTATGTACGCTAATTCCCTTGTTTAGCGCGACGCTGTATAGTACTGTGGGAACACTCCATTATGTACGCCAATTCCCTTGTTGTTTAGGGCGACGCTGTATAGTACTGTGGGAGCACTCGATTATGTACGCCAATTCCCTTGTTTGGCGTGACGCTCTGTAGTACTGTGGGAGCACTCCATTATCTCTGCCAATTCCCTTGTTGCTTGGCGTGACGCTGTATAGTACTGTGGGATCACTCCATTATCTACGCCGATTCCCTTGTTTAGCGTGACGCTCTATAGTACTGTGGGAGCACTGCATTATCTCTGCCAATTCCCTTAGTGATTGGCGTGATGCTCTATAGTACTGTGGGAACACTCCATTATGTACACCAATTCCCTTGTTGTTTAGCGCGACGCTGTATAGTACTGTGGGAACACTCCATTATGTACGCCAATTCCCTTGTTGTTTAGCGCGACGCTGTATAGTACTGTGGAAGCACTCGATTATCTTTGCCAATTTCCTTGTTGTTTGGCGTGACGCTCTATAGTACTGTGGGAGCACTCCATTATCTGTGCCAGTTCCCTTGTTGTTTGGCGTGACGGTCTATAGTACTGTGGGAGCACTCCATTATCTACGCCAATTCCCTTGTTGTTTGGCGTGACGCTCTATAGTACTGTGGGAGCACTCCATTATCTCTGCCAATTCCCTTAGTGATTGGCGGGATGCTCTATAGTACTGTGGGAACACTCCATTATGTACGCTAATTCCCTTGTTTAGCGCGACGCTGTATAGTACTGTGGGAACACTCCATTATGTACGCCAATTCCCTTGTTGTTTAGGGCGACGCTGTATAGTACTGTGGGAGCACTCGATTATGTACGCCAATTCCCTTGTTTGGCGTGACGCTCTGTAGTACTGTGGGAGCACTCCATTATCTCTGCCAATTCCCTTGTTGCTTGGCGTGACGCTGTATAGTACTGTGGGATCACTCCATTATCTACGCCGATTCCCTTGTTTAGCGTGACGCTCTATAGTACTGTGGGAGCACTGCATTATCTCTGCCAATTCCCTTAGTGATTGGCGTGATGCTCTATAGTACTGTGGGAACACTCCATTATGTACACCAATTCCCTTGTTGTTTAGCGCGACGCTGTATAGTACTGTGGGAACACTCCATTATGTACGCCAATTCCCTTGTTGTTTAGCGCGACGCTGTATAGTACTGTGGGAGCACTCCATTATCTGTGCCAATTCCCTTAGTGATTGGCGGGATGCTCTATAGTACTGTGGGAACACTCCATTATGTACGCTAATTCCCTTGTTTAGCGCGACGCTGTATAGTACTGTGGGAACACTCCATTATGTACACCAATTCCCTTGTTTAGCGCGACGCTGTATAGTACTGTGGGAGCACTCGATTATCTCTGTCATTTCCTTGTTGTTTGGCGTGACGCTCTATAGTACTGGTGGAGCACTCCATTATCTCTGCCAGTTCCCTTGTTGTTTGGCGTGACGGTCTATAGTACTGTGGGAGCACTCCATTATTTGTGCGGGGACGCGGGGGCTGAGTGGTAGAGTGTTCACCTGCGGTGCTTGGGGTCCCTGGTTCGATCCCAGCTCGCGCCATGTGGACTTTGTGGTGGACAAACACCGTGCTCGTGTGTTTTCTCGGTGTTCTCCCGTTTCCTCCCACTTTCTTCATTCCACCATTTCACTTATTTCTCATTGTCTCTGTCTCCTTTAGCCTAACCGGCATAAGCGTAGGACGTTAACCTTAAAGATTTCATTTCATAAAGATTTTCCATTATCTCTACAATTCCCTTGTTGTTTGGCGTGGATCTTCGTGAATAAGCTGATTTAGTAGTTTCTCATCGAATTGAACGAGACGTCCGGTGCAATTGACGTCTTCGAGGCCAAAATTGCCATCTTTGAATCGCTTAAACCAATGTTGAGCCGTCCTAAGAGGCATCGTTTCTTTGCCATAAACTTCACAAGTCTCTCTTAACAACTTCTGTGGCTTTGGCACCTCAATTACACGGAAACATCAGCAGGTGCCGAAAATGCCTTTTTTTTTTTTTTTTTTTTTTTGTGAACTTGACTTTATTTTAATAACCTGAAAAGAACAGAAAGTATATCAGCATAAAGATCTGAACACATCATTTTGTAGAGAACATAATGCCCTATCGAATAACAAAACTCACATTGCCACATTTTGTTTTTCATGCAAAATTTTCACTAAATTAAATATAAAAATAAAAAACGCAAACACTTGTGCCAACCCGATACGTTGCTACTTCGTAATAAGTAGGCTAACTATGTACTGCATAATATAAACGTTTATATAATACATTGTTTTTTTTTTTTTTTTTTTTTTTTTTTTTTGCCTTCGAGAAAAATACTTTTTTTTCCATCTCGACTCGGATACTCTGACAATAATAACTTAACTGTTTCGAAAACTTTGATACTTATACTAGCACATAGTAATTTTTATTACTAATGAAGTGATTGATGTATTTTCAGAGGTGACTATCGGCCTGTGATTCACTACCGTGACCTGGATGCACCGAGGGAGCCCGAAGAGTTCTAAGAGCATTCAGTGTGAAGAGAGGAAACAAAGAAAAGAATGAACTACTGTGAATGATGAAGTCCGGGAAAGCCAGGAGAGTGAATTTTTTAAAAATACCGTCACATTTTATTTGTAGTCATTTCGTTTTGAGTTGTCGAGTGTGTTGGAGTGAGTGAGAGAACAAAAAAGACTTTTTTTCCATTATTTTTAACTGTTTTAATGTAAAATTGAACCTCCTGTAATGGTGCGTGTATATGTATTTTCTTACCACTTTCTTCAGTATTCTATTGTGAGTGTATTGGAAAGTGAGAATGAAATTTACGTATTCCAAGCAGTTAGTGGTAGACTGTAAAGCGAATTATAGATGAAGAAATTGGACACTAGAAGATAAAGGCACTATTGAAAAAAGAGTCGTAAATTTCGTGGTCGTATTTAGCGATACTTTATTTTTGTTAATTGGAATTAACGTTCCAATAAAGACATTATGCGTACTTAATTTTGTTGTAATTACCTTAAGAAATTAACATGCCCATACATGATTCACAAATTATTTTACATTAATCAACAGATTTTGAGAAAATTAACTTCTATGACATCATTATCCTTATTCGAGAGCAGAAATAAGGTCATGTTTGTGATATAATCGTCTCTTACTTTCTTTACATTCTCTGATATGTCGTGTAGACTAAAGAAGACTGAAGATTAAGAAATAATTGCTGGAGTGACAGAGTTCCTCCGGGTCAGGAAAGTCTGGGAAGTCAGGGGAAACTCGGAGAAATTGGTGCAGGCCAGGGAAACTCTTGGAAAAATACTGGAAATTAGGGAAAGGCAGGAAAATTTTATAAAATATAATTTTTCTAACTATTGTACACCAATTTCAGCTTAGCCAACCATAAATGATCACAGTATGGGACGTTGTTCAGATTTTTATAGGAGGTAAGTGCAATGTACGTATGAGCAATTAATTACTATTTCTCTCTATAGAATAAATGTTCTTATATATTCACCGATCTTTATTCCTTATTTATATATTAACATCATTCGATTCTTGTCATGAAAGTCAGGAAATTTCCTGCCAAAGGTCACGAAGAAGTCAGAGAAATAGATTTCTCCAGGTCAGTAGGAATCGTGAATGCTTTTGATGCGAAACTCTGAAATTCCAAGGAAATCAATGAACAGGATACTGTCAACCACAAACTCAGATGGATTGTGATCGAACCAGAGAACCCTAATCCAAGAAAGTAGAATATTTACTAATAGACTGTAAAACTGTTGCCACTGAAGCTGCGAGTTCTCTTGTGGCTATGTGGTTAGCATACGTGTCCACGGTGCGGGAAGCCTGAGTTCGATACCTGACGGGAGTTTATTTGTTTCAGATTCCACGTTAAGCTGCAGGTTCACGTCTCATTGTATCCTCGGTACTGATAGGAAAGCTTAACTTGAATTCAACAACCGAAGTTTCGAGAATGACATAACTAAACGGCGGCAGTTATGGCAAAATAAAACACTGGAAATGTCAAAATAAATTACAGTAACGGCTTTACAATGCAAAAATTAATATATTCAGTGTATTTTTGTTATTAATTTACCAGACTCGAATTTAATGTTTATTCTATATTAAGGGTTATAAATGTGACTTTTTTTTTGAAAGTATCAAAAACTAAATTGGTAATGCCAAAATTACATTAAAAATGGGAAAAAAGTTAAGTGTATATTGGGTAAACCTCAACCTGGCACTCGATGCCATACAACGCATCCTGTAGTTACTTCTGATTGCATTATACCATAAGAATTTTATTCAGGTCCTTCATATACAAGTTATATTACCTGTTCGTTAAGATAAGTTTCAGCTGTAAAAACGACCCTTCAAGTTTACCAATGTAATAGCAACATAGAAGTACGTCACAATCTTCAGACTTCGTAGCAACGTCAAGAATCCTTTAAATGTATTTGGTTGGTCAACAATAATTCATTCCTTCCAGTGAGGAGCGTTAAATCTCATATCTCACTTGTGATCTGTATTTTTTGATAATAAGAAATAATTTTGACTTGTATTTCTTGTAGATACGTGATCAAAACTTAGCACTCATAAAGTGGCAAATATTATCAATGATCACAATAAATGACACGTACTCACTAGTTTTTGTAAAAGTGGCAAATAATGGCATTTTGTCGTTACCGCTGATCTGTAGATAAACTTCGTGGAAGATCGTGCTGATATGTAAGGTTTTGAGATTTTATGGTACTATTTTAAGGTGGGCCACATCACTCATTTCCAACTGCGTGCTCTGTGACGTAACAGTTTGTTGCTCATATTGGCAACAAATCACACTGACAGAGGTTCAAGTACAGGTCAGAACATTAATCTGTTAGTTGACAGCATGCGTTTCCACTCCAGTTTCGCAGAAGTGAAGTTTTCTGACTAACTAACTCTATGGCTTATGGAATCCGGAGGTTCAATGCCGCATTCACAAAAGCTTTCCATTGACTTCTGGCAAACTGAATCCAGTTTCTACTTTGTATTCCTATTTCTGCGAGATCCATCTTAATATTGTTCTTCTATTTACGCCTAAGTCTTCCTAATGGTAGTTTTTTCTGATTGGATTTTCAGTTAAAATTTTGAAAATGTTCCTACTTTTTTTTTGGCTATATGTCCTGCCCAACTGACCCTCCTAGAATTGATGACCCTAGCAATATTTGATAAACGGTATAACCTATGACGTTTCCTCCATTTACCTTTCTCCATTCCTGTTCCTTTTGAGTCCGAATATTCGTCTCAGGATTTTATTCTCAAATACTTTGCGTTCTTCCTTCAGAGTAAGCGACTGTTTCGCAACCATACAGCACAACAATCATGATTATCGTTTTATATATTTTAAACTTCAAATTCCTCTACAGAATTTGCAAAGACAAAGGATTTTGAACTGAATAAAGACACGAATTCCGTGCTTTCAGTTGACATTTAATTTTTTCGTGGATATAGTTTTGGTATGTTAATATTGATCCTAGATATTTGAAGGTATCCATCTTGTCGAAATTATTATTTGATATTTTGATTTACCAATAATTTGCAGTATTACGATCCATACGAATTTCCATTTATTAACTTGTCTGTATTTGTATCTAAACCCATATCTCTGCAAGTGTTTAATAAAACCTCTGCATTTCTTTCTGTTCTATTATCCCCTACCTGCTTACATCATCAGCATACACCAGCGTTTCCCAACCTTTTTCAACTTGCGGCACACTACGGGTGTAACTTGAATTCTCGCGGCACAGTCATAGATATTATTATTATTATTATTATTATTATTATTATTATTATTATTATTATTATTATTATTATTATTATTATTATTATTATTATTATTATTATTATTTGCAAATATAAAATACCATGGTAATTTCTTTTTCTGTGATTACTGATCTCCTTCTCACAAAGATGAAAGCTCGATCACTGGTTTTCCGCTATGCTTATTTGTTATTCTAATTTTAAAATAGAAAACAATTGCAATGAAATATAGGACTCAGATTTTTAAAAATACGCTTTCTTTTTCGAAAACTGTATCCAACCTTTCACTAAGAAAGAAGATCATTAAATAACATTTTTCCCTATGTTTTGCAATTTGGTTGCTATAGAATTAATAATTTTGTTTCGATTTCCTCGCGGCACACCAGTGTGCCGCGGCACACCGGTTGGGAAACGCTGGCATACACCATAATGTGGTGAATAACATTTAGCTCTAGGCCCTGGTTGCTATCTTTGATTTTCCGTATAGCGTACTTTCCTTGTTTCAGGGCATTCTCGACGTGAAAGCTCGTGGACAAGAATTTTGCTTTTCGAACATTTAAAAACGTTTTGATTAATCTAAATGGTTTTTCGGTATTTCAAATTCTGTAAGAATGTTGTACAATATTCTCTCCGAACCGAGTCGTATTCCTTTCGAAAATCAATAAATAATTTATGTACCAGCGTATTGTATTTCCATTTCTTTTCGATTATTTATCGAATGATAAATATCTGGACGATAGTTGATAGATTTCGTCCAAATCTGCACTGATAATCTCCAATAGTTTCATCTGCTAACAGAATGTTCGACATGATTTTAAAGGATATTCACAAGAGAAAAACCTCTAAAATGATTAGAATTAGTTTTGTCGTGTTTCTCGTAAATTGGAACAGTAATTGATTGTTTCCATTCTTATGGAAATTTTTCCTTGTACTAGATAAGGAAGAATTTGTACATCTTGTTCCATAATTTCTCCCCTTCAGCTAAAATTAACTCAGCCGGAATTTCGTCTGCACCAGAGATTTGTGTCTCTTTAATTTCTTTATAGCAACTTCTATTTATATTCGGTTAGGCTCTGAAATATGCTGTTCTATTGTGTGCATTTTTCTTTTTCCACGAACATCAGTTTTTGACTGCATATTAAACAAATCATCAAAGAAATATTTTTATCTATTCAAAATGCTATCTATCATGACAATCGTTCGGTCGGCTTTCTTTAACATATGAGCACGAGGTTAAGAGACTTTCCTAAATTCATTGGTCCCAAATGTTTCTGTTTTTACATTATCTTCAAACTCAGCTGTCAAAAATCACGTTTCTTTGTAAGTTATGAAAGATTCCCAGCGAAATTTTGTATAGTTAATGTCGTTCGGATTTTGTAGCGAACTCAGTTTTCTCTTCTCTGCTAGTTTAGTGGATACCTGGTGAAACTATGGTTTGTTCTTGTGTGTTTCCAGATACTTCAGTTTTTCTTTTACTGAAATTTTAATGCTATCTCTAATTTCAACCCAAGTATCCTCAACATTAATGCATTCCGAATTTTCGAGAATCTGTTCGACACTTCAATCTGGTATACTCCACTCGCTTGGCTCATCTCTAATTTCTTTAAATTAACATCTCTCTTATTATTGCTGCTACAAGGTAGTGATCATGTTACAGTGAGCTCCTAAATGACCGTGTTTTTTCCAGCTGGAGAGGGCCGAGTATATTTATGAACGTCTCAATGTAGGAATTTTGTACTCTGCACTATAAGGTTTTGGATGTTGCGAAGTTTACGAGTGTAACTCCATTGTCATTACTTTCTTTATGCAAACTTTCATTCCCTATAATCGGTTTGAAAGTATCCACTCGTTCTACTTTCGCATTAAAATCCCCTAATAAAATTTTCATATGGTGTCATGGGAGTTAATTAGATACTCGTTCTACTTCGTCGTAAAAACTGTCTTTTATGTCGTCATCCTTTTCTTCTGTTGAGGCATGTGTATTTAGAACAATAATACCACAGCACTGACCCTTAAGAGTAATAAAAGTCTACCATGAAAAAATTCAGCGTGTTTAATTGCTGATATTATTAGTTTGTGAATGAAAATCCTTGTTCCTAGTTGGTGATTTTTATTTCGTTTCCCGTAAAAGAACGTAAAATTTCGGGACTTCATTGCTCCCTTCCCATTTAACTTCCTGAACTCCTACTGGGTTAATCCTTTATTTCTCAAACTTACTCGTTACGGACTTTAACATGCCTACCTATAAAGATTACTATATTCTATATTCCAAATCTCATGTCCATTTTACTTTGCTGAAGTTGTGCCAAGTCGTCCTGGTCTGAGGCGTCCTTAAATGTTTTAAACAGATCGTTTATTATTATTATTATTATTATTATTATTATTATTATTATACAGGATAGGGTGTTAGCCTCACCTCACGTCAAACCCCAAGCTGGAGGACCAACCCTTGTCTGTCCGCGACTGCCTATTGAATATATTTGCAGCTCCTCGATCCGCAACCTGAAGACACGCTATGCCGTGTAGACAGGAACCCACAGTACACGGGAAGCTTTGTGACTAATTGTCTTTTACTACATTGCATTTACCTCGTGCCCGTCCCTTCTTTGCTTAAACTATTCTCTCGTGTTTTGGCTTTGATGGTAAAACCTGTACGATATACATCGGCCGATTAGAAATAGCTCCTCTGTAGCATGCTAGTATAAGACCAATGTGATGAACGAGTATTAACGTCTTAAAACGATATGGATATGCTCCCCTCCCCTGCTGATCTAGTAACAAATATCTTTGGTGCACGAGGTGTCGAGTTCGGTAAAGGTAGTTCTGATTCCTTATCTCATATAACCTCGCTGCTGAAAATAAACGTTAAATCCTAACATCACAAGAACAATATGTACTTATACCTCTTCCTTAAGGTTGTTGTACATATGTGTCTTCTTTCCCGGCGAAAGTAATACGCTTTTCTGGCCACCAGATTTTTTTTTTTAAATTATTGCCATTACTAGCGCTTCTAGAGAGTATAAAAGAAACCTTGTAGTCCTCACTTGGAAACTGGAGGAAAACGAAGTTCTTACGAAGAACTATATACACGCAGGAAGAGAGGGAAGAAAGGGATGGAATTTTATGAGGAAAAAATTGTTATTGTTTAGACTTCGAGAATGTTCACCACAGGTGCAACAAAATATCCTATTTTGATAGCTAACAAAAGAGGATTATTGTATTTTCGACTTTTTAGGACTGTTCCAAACTACAAAACTGCCACTCATCACACGATGTAATTTATTGTTCGTAAATTTATATTAGTAGTAAAAAAGCAATTTAAAGAGTGTAAGTAAGGTTCTACGGCATTTACACGTCTGTCTGCTCCACAATTATTTTCATAAAATTTATCTGATTTTGATGCTACAAGGCCACGTATCTGTATGTGCTTGGCTTCAAAACTCACTCTACTAATTGCGATTAAAATCTGTCGAAAGTGAGTTTTTGACGGTATTTGAAGTTACCCTCAGGATTTAAAATACATATTTTGCATCATAACTTTAGTATAAAAAACTAACTAAATAAAAAAAATAGAAAATGTGATACACTTATAAATTCTTTGAAGCTTTCTTATAATCCCCACTGCTAGAAGCTGAAATCAGTCAAAATGAGAGGTCACACCCCTTCCTTAACTAAAATTTTTCCCCCCAAAACTTGTGTAAAAAAGTATTTCATTTTGGTGTAATACGGTAAGAAACATGACTCTCCTGAAAACTATTTTACAGCGTTAATCTAAGAAGTAAATCGCTTGGATAAATTTCTAGTTTCACCTTTTTGTATTAATTTGAGGACGTTCAATGGAATTTAGTCCATGGGTTCAAAGAAAAAGTACCTCAAAATTGGAATAATAAATATCCCAACTTCGAGATAATTTAGCGTTTACAAATAATTCCAATGTATACAACGTTCTCAAATCTAATATATAAAAGTGAAAATGATCTTGTGGGCGATCGAATCAAGGGAAAACGCCTGAAACGTTTGAAATCAATATTTAGATAAAGTTAAATCACTATTTCGAACTGAGTTAAAAGACATATCCTGAGGGGAAGCGGAGGTCATAATTTACGTGAAAAATTTGAGTATTTCACGAGCTCTGGTAAGGAATGACACAAAAATTAAATTAAGGTATGAATATACAGGGTATCCATGAAGTCCTTTGCCACCTCTAAAACCCGGAAACGGTGATAGAGTGAAACCTCTGAATAACGGGCACAAGTGGGACATGAATTTTTGTCCGTTATTGAGAGGTGTCCGTTACAGAGAGGTTACAGAAATGTAATTTCTCACAGTGGTAATTGTGTGCTGTAATATACAGTAAATACATTGTGTATAAACGTAAGTACGGAAAATTCAGTATGAAAATGCTCTATTTAGTACGTATTTGAGTTACTGGGAGGGATGAAGGAGAAATTCATTTCTGTTAAATAATATTATTGCTCGGGGATGTGTTAATATATTCGTATACCGGTGCTGCAAAAGATAATGCGTGTATGTTAATTTTCTTAAGTACATGTCATCCTGTAAGCGTTTCTCAATTATTTCATATTATCAGAACCTTTTCAAAAGATGCGTTAGGAACCAACTAATTCTTGGTCATACGACTGACCCTGCATGAGTGTTACCGCGTATTCAAGGTTTTCTAGGATTTCCACCAGAAAGCAGTTTATTGCGGGCATAAAAAAAAGAACTTCAAGTTCAGCTTGAAGCTGTTCTGTTTGATGGTTCACCAGGTCTAGACTCGTGATAGATACGCTTGTGAGGAATAATATATCGCAGAACCGAGAATAATTCCTGTCCGTTATGAAGAGGTTATTGAAACGTCTGGGGAGAAAAAGGACTGTCCGCGTCCGCATCTGAGTGTGTCCGTAAAACGGAGGGTTTTGTTCCATAAGGGAGCATATATTTTTGCCTGGACAAAAAAAGGTGTCCGGATTATAGAGGTGTCCGTTAAGGGAGGTTTCACTGTATATGAAAAAACATTGAAAACACGTATGTCATCACTTCAAAAGCACCACGTATTGAGATAAGCAAAGTTTCCTAGGGTCCGTCGGAGGGTCCCAGACGGGGTCCAACTCCAAATTTTCAAATGGCAAGAGGGGTCAAGTAAAGTCTGCATCTGAGAAGGTTGCAAGTCTACGGAATTCGATCTTCTCGACAATTTCAGCTGTTTCTCCATCCACTCCCGACAGTGAATATTTTTTTTCTTTTTTTTTTCTTTTTTTTTTACAGAGTGGCCAGTCTTATATCTAGATTTCCTTCTAGAAATCACAAATCAAGGAAATAAGAAAGAAGCAAATAACAAAATGGTTAGAATAGAGTGCTATTATTATTATTATTATTATTATTATTATTATTATTATTATTATTATTATTATTATTATTATTATTATTATTATTATAGTAGAGGTAAAAAATACTTTCAACCAACACCAGAAACTAAATCCATTACGTAAAGTAGCTAATCCTTAATAGATCATGCTTTTCATTTCTTCAGTTTCTATTCTTATTTTCAATCTCGATAAGCTAATTTTGTTGAAATAAACGTAAAGCCCTTTTTGTCAAGTTGGAGATAACCTTTTTTGAAATTATCTTTGTCGTTAGCTGAATTCACTTTCTTAAACAAAATTCGTTGATGTAATCTTACTATAAAAAGGAAGTGTCTTAGTCTTAAGTAACGGTAATTCCTAATAGTTCACAGTGGCATTCAATCACCAATAGATGTCGCTACTATCAGCGACGCAAATCTGTCTTCAACACTGGGGAACGGATAAGACTTTTTTTTCTTCATTTTTAGCGATGTTCAAAATATTTACGAAGTTGAAAAACAATGCCGTGAAGGATCAGGGGAGCAGAGTTGTCTTCAATATTGGGAGACTTATTCTGTGAGGACATCAATTTCATCTCACTTTTCTTTGTGGTAATCGGACACAAATCATCACATTTTCATCCCATAAAAGCACATTTCAAATCAGATTATTGGGGGGACAATTCCCCCAGTTCCAAGATTGGAGGGTACACGTCCCTCCATTCCCTCGGGATTTGCGCCAGTGGCTACTAGGAAGACATTTGCAGATTCAGAATTATTTTGACGATTTAATTGCAACTTAAAAACTGAATATTTCAATTTAATTAAAAGGAAACTCTAAGAGTCAATAAACAAACAAAATGTTATTAAGAAGTTTTATCTATGCTATGTAGTCTGTCAAAATACTTTAACCTCTTGCACTGAAATGACGAGTCTAGCTCGTCATGGCCTCCCGGTGCCAAATTGGACAATGACGAGCTACACTCGTCACAAAATTTAAACTATTGTAGCATCACGTAGGTTTACTATATTGATGGTTTGAAAGTTATATAATTATAAACCATCTATAATACTTTTTTATAACTTATACTTCAATTACCAAAATTCCGAAAATAAATCGTAGTGGAAAGAGTAAAACAGTATCAGTTCTAACTTCTCGTTCAATTATCAGAATTCCGAAAATAAATCGCAGTGGAAAGAGTAAAACAGTATCAGTTCTAACTTCTCGTTCAATTATCAGAATTCCGAAAATAAATCGCAGTGGAAAGAGTAAAACAGTATCAGTTCTAACTTCTCGTTCAATTATCAGAATTCCGAAAATAAATCGCAGTGGAAAGAGTAAAACAGTATCAGTTCTAACTTCTCGTTCAATTATCAGAATTCCGAAAATAAATCGCAGTGGAAAGAGTAAAACAGTATCAGTTCTAACTTCTCGTTCAATTATCAGAATTCCGAAAATAAATCGCAGTGGAAAGAGTAAAACAGTATCAGTTCTAACTTCTCGTTCAATTATCAGAATTCCGAAAATAAATCGCAGTGGAAAGAGTAAAACAGTATCAGTTCTAACTTCTCGTTCAATTATCAGAATTCCGAAAATAAATCGCAGTGGAAAGAGTAAAACAGTATCAGTTCTAACTTCTCGAAGTGATTTAGCTACTAAATGAGTAACTCGTGACCCCGTGTAACGTAATCGCCAACGCTCTTGCATTTGGTGCGAGCAGTCCCGCATTCGATTCCAGACGGTGACACTCGGCCAGTCCTCCTGAGTTTCTCTCATTGACACCAGATTAATGTTGGGACATACAGGTCCCTTCCCTTCATCGGATTGGGTGTTCGCCGAAGGACGTCATCCTTCATAGGTGACGGACTTAAGAGTCTTCATCCCGGCGAAATTAAAATACCGCTAATTTTAATTACGTGATATCTTCAAATAGATAAAAGATAATTGAA
This sequence comes from Thermobia domestica, assembly GCF_964235325.1. Taxonomy (NCBI): domain Eukaryota; kingdom Metazoa; phylum Arthropoda; class Insecta; order Zygentoma; family Lepismatidae; genus Thermobia; species Thermobia domestica. The sequence continues at coordinate 16,003,500 of NC_137457.1, forward strand.
ATATGGAACAAGAGCGCCGTAAACAATATTATTTTGCGTGAAGTACGGTTATCACAAGTCATCTAGTGGCTTTCCGTTTTCAGCTGTTTCGAAACGCGAAAATAAATGCCGATTTTCAAAATGGCTCGAAATCGAAGGCAGATAAGTGAGTCGTGATAACGGTTTCTCATGTAAAATGATATTGTCTACGGCGCTGTTGTTCCACATTTCGATTATTTTCTATCTATTTCAAGATATCACATAATTAATGTAAAATTAGCGGTATTTTAATTTCGCCGGAATGAAGACTTAAGGGTATACATGTCAATAAGACCCAGAAATATTTATAAATAAAATAAATAAACAACAAATGAGTAATTCACTTGCGATAATTTTTAAAGAATAATACATTTATTTTCTAAAAAGTACTTTTTCAGATAGATAACATTTTTATTTATTATTTACTAATACAATACAGTTACGTAGTTATTCACACTGTAAGCAATTAATAAAACACAAGAAACTGTCAGTTAGGGTCTTATATCAAGACACTGATCTCAGTATTCACTTGCTTTTTCATCACATTTATCTAGAACTTTTCTCACATCTTCTCCAACTTTACTGTGAATACTTTGTCCTTTCCTACGAACTGAAGCCATTATTTAAGTGGATGAAATTATCACTAAAGAGAAGCTAATAAGTTGATTTATCATTTATCTTATTCAGAATTAGTTTACAAAACAAACAGGACTTTCAAGAAATACTGCCTTCTTAAAAAAAAATAGCCAAAGAAACTGACTTGGCGGAAATCAGTGAACACTTCGAACATTGCACTAAGTTTGAAAATTGCTATCTACTAACAAGCAAGGTCCACAACGAGGCACACTCAGATCCGACTCAAACTTCGCCCAGAGGACACATAATGGAAAAGAAGAAAAAATGCCAAATTGGAGCTGCCCAATGCCAGAAACACCGGAGTTATGCTCCCCAACATAACGCACCACGCGACAATATGATCTAAGGTAAACGTCGCAAGATACCCGTTTATGTCGAAAACGGAAAGGGCGAGAAGCACCGGGATGATATCAAAAAGATACCTGATATGTTATAACAATGTTTTGGCGGCCATCTTGAAAGCCACGATCTTGGATATAGCGTAAGGTATTGAAATGAGAAGTGGGATGTGTGATATATCAATGTAAGGTAAAATGCAAAATGAAAATCAATGATGTAATCGCGAAAAACGTATGTGTAATGGTGAGGACGTGATGAAGTGTAGAAGAAAAAATGAATTTTTTTAGTTTTACGTCCCGCGGTTATGCCGACCAGGCTAAAGGAGACGGTGATTATGAGAAATGAATGAAATGTTGGAATGATGAAAGTGTAGAAGACTCGGGTAAAACAAACGTGTATGCGAAGGACAGAAGACGCCACGGCATTGGGTAACATGCCACGGCAATTTTGTTTCAATCTACGACAGCGTGAATGTTGTAAAGACGAGTGCCCAGAACTTTCTGTGATCAAATGTGCTTGGTGTTTGCGGGAGCTGTGTGTCACCCATTTCTTTACTCACTACCACTACTGCCGAGATTTTCAACAATAGGTACAATCTTATATATCTGTATCTATATATATCTGTGTGTATGTAGCATTCCAACTCAAATGTATATGTTTCTCTCTATGTGTGTGCGTGTGTGTTTCTTTGTCGCATCATCCATGTGTTCTGGGTTCCTTTGGCCGTTTCTGTTTCATCGCGTTAACAACATAACTTCAGCTGTTTTTCCATACTCTGCTCGCATGAATTCCTCTTCACGTTAATACCATGCTCGATACGTTATTAGCGTTTGGGCATTGGTTTCAGTTTCTAATTCTACCCGACATCGATCTTTCACAAGACATCCTTCACGTTTCAATACCTTACGATATATTCACGATAACGGCTTTCAAGATGGCGGCCAAGTCTGCGTTATACCATATCAGGTATCTTGGTATCATCTCGGTGCTTCTCGTCCTTTCCGATTTCGACCTAAACGGGTATCTTGCGACGTTTACCTTATATCATATTGCCGCGTGGTGCGTTATGTTGGGGAGCATAACTCCGGTGTTTCTGGTATTGGGCAGCTCCAATTTGGCATTTTTTCTTCTTTTCCATTATGTGTCCTCTGGGCGAAGTTTGAGTCGGATCTGAGTGTGCCTCGTTGTGGACCTTGCTTGTAAGACGAACCCACGACTAGGTAAATATATTTCTTGAAATTGAAGGACTTCGGAGAAAACGAGGCAACGGATGCAGTAATAAATGAGTGTTGTCCATTCCCAGCATGAAGGATAATTTTTTATTGTCAAGTTTCCATACAAAATACCCTACGATACAGAACAACGGGAACTTGTTTGTTTCATTGGACCGAGGTCTTATTTTTCTGTTTCGTATCAAATAAATGCTGAGACTAACACGTTAAACGCTGGAGGCGCTTTCTCCCCATTTTATGACATAAAATGTAAGCAAGTATTTGCATTTGAGATGAAAGCATAGGTGCAAGATGCTAACAATAAACACACAATATGAGGTCTACTCCAGTGGCATTTTCACGTTATTACATGAGAATTCTCTTAATTTTCTATATATTAACTTACACATAATAATAATTTGTTAATGGTAATAAGTCGATAATGAACTGTACTAGTGGTTGTGCATGGTGAATTGACTTACGAGATTATTTTCTGACTAGAGAGGAAGATATGGAGACTGAAAAAAAGGATTATATCAATAAGTTTTAATTATTATTTAAAGAATTTCTTGAGATTCTCCCTGAGATCTTGTACTTAAACTGCAACGAAAAGAATAATATATTTACTCTCAAATACAATAAATTCATTGATAAGTTGTCAAACGATTTTTTTTTTTTTTTGTAACAGAAAAATATTCAATAAATTGTATGATACACATACTTATTGAGGTGTGATGAGGTTCGTTCTCTTGCTGTTCTAGATAAGTAATCTAGGTATCGTTTTTCCTGTATTCTAGGGTAGAGTCGGAGCAGTAAGGTCTCAATCTTGTAATAACGTCCGCCTCAATGTTCTCCCATGCTCGCGGAGTATTTAACGAAAAAGGAATTAGTTTTGTTTTTCTGAATGATTATAGTTGGACCAAAGAAAACTTTAGAAAATACTTTGGCGTTTCCATGATGCTTTAGTGGGTCGTATATTCATACACGTTGTTCTTTGGTACATGTAACATCAGTGGAGTGTTTGTTAGACAACCCTTCCGATGTCCTCAATCGGTCATATAATTTACCAGGGCTTTCTCTCCAATACCATATAAAGTAGTTAAGCGTTCTTCATTTGAAATAAATGAACAGTGATCGTTAATGATCGTTTGGTGATCGAAACCATGAGGCAATTGGAAAAGACTATATGAAGATTGATTCAATTCCACATTTTGAGAAAATGCAACTTTAGGAATATTATCCATACAACTTCCATGGTTCATCGGGTTCACTTTTTATCAATGAAAATTTCAAATTCCCAATTGAGACCTCAACTAGACTGTTAGTCTTTGGGTAGTAAGGGTATTCAAATTTCATAGCTATGCCGAGAATGTTGCAAAGTTTCTGAAACTAGGAGCCAGTAAAGGTAATCAAAAGATTTATGAAAATTTCTTTACAAAAGCCAAACAGAAGTGTAACGTGCTTATAAACAAAATCTGCGACGGAAGCTGCTGTTTGATTTCCAACAGTAAATGTAATACCTATTATTATAACTCATAATATTAGCCAAATGTCTATGAAGGCGTGGTGGCTCAGTGGTAGAGCGTTCACCTCTGGTGCTTGGGGTCCCGGGTTCGATCCCAGCCCCCGCCAAGTGAACTTTGTGGTGGACAAACACCGTGCTCGTGGGTTTTCTCGGGGTTCTCCCGTTTCCTCCCACTTTCTTCATTCCACCATTTCATTCATCTCTCATCATCACCGTCTCCTTTAGCCTAACCGCCATAACCATGGGACGTAAAACTCAAAGATTTCAGTTCATTTCATTTCCAAATGTCTATGACGTAAGATGTTGGTCCCAGAATATGGTCCGAAAAAGTCAATTTGAACTGTATAGAAGTTAAGAACGGATATCATCGTTTGAATATTTCGTGGACGTAACCCTGGGACTACGTCGCTGTTAAACCTGACATGTTCAGCACTGATTAGCGATGAACGTATTTATACCAAAATTGCGCAGTGGTCAAAAGCAACTGGTACGCTTTAGAGAATCCAAAATGCAATGATTCAAGTGAAGAACTGTATGCAGACAGAAAAACTATTTCCAGTAAAATAGCTGTAATTACAACAAGGAGTTGGGAACCAGATGCATGTCTGTGTTTGCGATATAATATCCCATCGTTGACTTTGTAGAATGGAGCTTTGTGTTTCGTGGTGCAATCTTGCGGGATTTTTCCTTTTGTAAACAAATCGATCCTTCCTTTGATCATCTTTAAGTTGGTGGAATTCGCTGTTGGACTAAAGCTTGTCTTTCAAGTTCTGCGCACATTCGTTTTATCTTGGAGCCAATACTTTACTGGAGAAGCTGTTTACTAAAGTGTTCGATTTGCTAAAAGTATGCGAATTAATATAGTGGTATTGTTCGAATTCAGCCAAAGTGCACGCAAATCTAGGCACACTTTTAGTCTGTCGTAGATTAATGCACAACAGTCAGTTTTGAAATAGAAATATCAACCCAATAGATAATATTTAGAACGCATAAGTGTAAAAAAATAGTGCTGCTTATTCAGGGTTTGCCCAAGTGGGCCCAGCCAGAAAAAAACCCAGTGGGTTTTTTCGGGTTCGACCCACCTGAAAAAACCTACTTTAAAACCCACCTGGGTTTTTGACCTATTTGTTACTATATTATTGATACAATTAAGGTGATCACATTGTAAGTGATTTTTATCAGATTTTAGACTTTCCTTGGGCGAATTAGAGGCTTTCACGTTAAGGTATACAACAACATTCAACATAAGACCTTTATAAACTTTTGAATGCACTAAATGAATTTAAAAAAAAAACAAAAAAAACTTAGCTTGAGATAGTAATAGAACAAATTAATATATGGATTATGCTTATAGCCTATTTGAAGTAAAATAAGCCATTTTGTACTTTAGAAAATATTTTCCGTGAATAGTATGCTCGTCGACTTGGCGACACCGAGGGACATTATCACTCATACGTTTGACGGGTTTAAAGATCATAGGTGCCGGCACTAATAGTACATATGTAAATACATTAGTAAAACCATTAGTATTATTTCGTACCTTTGATGTAAAATACAAGGTTCTTCAACTAAAATTTGGTTTTCCAACAATAACAGTTTACTTCAGTCATTTGTTACTACTCTTCAAATGAACATTCTGTAGAATCAACACTAGCAATAGCACAAAAATTCTTGTTAAATTTAAGAAGCTTAATGCTCGGGGTTGCGGAGACTATGTAACGCTTACTATTTGAAGTGCTGAGTTCAAATTTCCGTACTAGTGGAAGTTTTGATGTACACGCCGTGAAAGAAGTGCTCGGGAAGTTCCCGAATTAAACGCAGAAGGATCGGAAATGAATACTTCAACAATAAAACTATTTATTTTACGCTTAAACCTGCCATACGTCCCGTAAAAAACGGGAATGTCCCGTTTTTGGGCCCGAGTGTCCCGCGTCCCCATAAATTTAGTCGAGACAGGGAAATGTCCCGTATTTTAACTCTGTTCCATTTCTGCTATCAATATCAGCTTATCCGAAAAGTGAAAAACAAAAAATTCTGACATTGGCTGGGAATCCTGTAATTAGTGAATGAACAGTATGCTGTTGCATGTAACAGTTTCGAGGAAGTTATTACACCACCCTGTTCGACTTGATAGCGAGAGAAATTTGCAATGCTACTTTTTTCATTGCACTTGATAGAAACTCGGATACTCTCCGGAACATCAAAAAAAGATGGCTTTGAGTGTTTCTACATTTACAAACACAGGGGAGATGACTAACCTTTTCTTCAGCAACACAAGTTAACAAGAATTGTAATCTTTTTCAGAGGCTAGGGGCACATAATTGTGCTTTGCTCCATGTCTTAGAAAAATGTAAATCTGGTCCTGACAATTACACACGACACAAGGAGAAAAATCAGCTTTTCATCAGATTAAACTGACGAACGTAATTTTGGCAGATACAGCCATGTAAATAAATATTGCTAAACGCGCGAAAAATATTGAAAGTAGATAGTACCACTGATTTAAATAATTTGCATATTGTTTTTCTGTAAAGCATTTTTATAGCACATTTTAAGTTTTTAGGCATCTTCAGTCTATACAATTAATTGCAGGGTACGAACAGAGAAGAGCAGCTGCTGCTTAGTGAACTTTCGCCTATTATATAATTGAAAAAAAATAAAAAATAAAATGAAATCTTTTAGTTTTAGTCTCTCGGTTATGCTTGCTATGCTCAAGGTGACGGTGATGATGAGAAATGAATGAAATGACGGAATGAAGAAAGTGGGAGGAAACGTTCCCGAGAAAACCCACGCACAAGGTGTTTGTCCACCACAAAGCTCACTTGGCGCGAGCTGGGATCGAACTAGAAACCCCATGCACTACAGGTGAACGCTCTACCACTGAGCCACCGCGACCTATTATACTTTTGTTCATAACCAGACTACAGTTCATTGCATTGTGTTGGAAAGTTGAGGAACGGGGGGATCTGAAGTGTCCCGTATTCTCATGGAGAAAATATGGCAGGTTTATTTATCATGAAGATGTTAATTTCATATAAGACATTTTAAAACATTTATTTATTTCATACAACATGAATTTTATCTTTGTTTTAAATTAATAGACCCCTTTTGGTATTCATATTTGGCGAACGTCAGTCGGGCTTCTGGATGACTTGATCTACATTTGTTCGTTTGTCTGCCGAGCTCCTTCATGGCTAAGCGGTTAGTGTACGCGTCTTCGGCGTGAGACCCGGGTTTGCTTCTCGGAGGGAGCTCATGTGGTTCGGATTCCACTTTAATCAGTAGGTCCCGTCTCATATAGGGACGTTAAACACAAAATCAACTCAATTCGTTTGTCTGCCTCTACCACACACACTGCAGGGTACAACTTTCGGCCTTTTAAGTTAAAATTTTCAGAATACAAGCACGAGACACACTAAATTTCCTGTATAGATTTTGGCGGCATACGAACGTAAAATATCAAAATGGCGGCTATTTTTTCAAACAGCGAGTATCCACACTACGAAGCACAATTTTTATTCTTTTAAGGTGAAATTTTGATGGTGGAAGCACAAGATATGCTAAATTTGCTGTATAGGTTTTCTCGGCGATCGAATGTAAAATTTCAAAATGGCGGCAATTTTCTTCAAAAACAGCCGTAAGTAGAAAATTGTTGCAAGTTGTGACAATGACAATCTTGAAATATAAATCACATTTTAACACTTTTACCCCAAAGACAGTGAAATATTTTGAAAACACCCGATTAAACCCGAAAAAACCCAATTAAAACCGAAAATACTCGAAAAAACCCATATGGGCCCAGGTGGGTTGGGCTTTTTCAAAAAAGCCCGGGTTTTTTCAAACCCTGTGCTTATTTCAGTTCAAATAGATGATACTTTTCCCATGTAAAACCTGCAGCACTACAGAAAGTATTAGGAATCAATGAAGCGTCTTTTTAGTCACTTTCATGCCATGAAAGGGGAAGGAAAATGACTACGAAAACGCCACCTTCACACAAGCCGTCAGAAAAAGAAATGGGGATATTAGCTTAACACAGGTACTAGGTTCGGACGGCTGTCATTTGAAGAGAATGCACAGTCATGTGAAAGAATTTAAAAGTAGGATTTCTAAAAAAAGAGAGACTGGGTGTTGGAAGGAGATTAGGAAATCGACAGGAATACCTCCATGTCGACGTCTGGGCTCAATTGCTGGTGTCCACAGGCTCGGCTCCACTGGCTCCTTCAATTGGTCTGGTCTCACGGTGTCGGCAAGGTCCTCCCTCTCAAGTAAAGCTCCAGTCTTCTGGTAGGAGTCAAACAGCAACTCCTCTACGTATTCGACCGCGACTTCCAACTACAACTTCCCAAAGCGGAAGTATTCGTTCTTATTTAAGCTCGGGCGCAAGGCTCGGCGACTATTACAAGTAAGCCTAGAAGCGAGTACCAGACGTCACCAGAGGTGTGGTTAGAGGTTGTAGGAGGAGTCAGGATGATGTCTCTCATGATTTATTAAAAAAACAATAACAACAACTATATAAATCACATCACAGTTATAAAATGCTGATTCAGTGAAAAATAGTTCAATCGTTCAGCGGCTCTTCAGAGCACTAGTCCACAACGCGTTTATATCTGATAGCGTAACATAAACACATAATGAAAGGTCTCTGTCCTTTTCCATAATGCACTAGGACATACAAAACACGAATAATAGGTAGCCCACATCATTGTTCGCTGGTAAAACAAATATCTATAAAATCAATAAATCGATAATAAATCAATCACATCAGTCTTCAATGTGGAACCGAACACAAACACACAGATTCCTTTACACCATGTACACTGGCATCCGTGAAAATGATAACGTCTCTTTCGGATTAAATTACATTACCATAGGAGCTGAAATTAAAGCTTCTTTAAGCTGTTTAAAAGCCTGGTGCTAAACAGTGGTGCATTTATATGGTAAAATTTTCTTCAGCAATTTTTCCAAAGGTTCGGTAGAAATAGAAAAGTTTCTAATATGTGAACGCAGAAACGAATATAATCCCCAAAATATTTTCAGTTGCTTGTAGGTTTTTGACCTTTTATAATTTCGAATAGAACAGATAGTTACACTGTCAGATATGAAAATACCATGACGAGATACTTTATGTCAAGAAGTTCCAATGCAAAATTAACTAATTTAGTTTTCTCAGCAACTTTTAAACCTCTATTCATCAACTGTTATATTTTCCATTGTACAAAATTTGTTTCTAACAGACCTCAATCTGATTTAAACTGCTCGCTGAGCAAAATAATACGTTTTTTTTTTTTTTTTTTTAAATATTAATGTCACAGTTGCGTCAACTATCCACTTTGCCTTTGTCAGACTTGATAGTGTCTGATAAAGCCAAAGTGGATAGTTGGTGGTGATAACTGTTACACGTTAATATTTTTAATAATAAATTTATTGGTTTGCTCAGCGAGCAGTTTAAATCAGATTTAGGTCTGTTAATCAATCTTTCAAGTTTGCAGATGGTATATATTACTTCAGGGTGCGAATTACCGGGGGGACTTTCCCACTCAATCACATTTTGTTCCCCCCAAAGAAGTCAGCTGAAGTATTCCCACCGGGGATGCTCGCTTTACCCCCCAAACTATGCTTACTGGAAGGTCCATAAACCGTGAAAGTTGAATTTTGATGAAAATTAGTGACAAGATTCAGTTCGAGTTGCTAAGTAATGTAGTAATAGTCACTCGATGCGCAAATGCTTCGTTGAGCTGCTACACCGACGCCATCTTGAAATCCTGCAGGCAATGTCCAAGAATACCCTTTTGGCACAAAAATGAAAAAGCTTTTGATAGATCTGACTTCAGTATTATATGTGAGAGTACTTCCAGTGCATGATCGCCATCTTGAATCACCGTTAAATATGATAAATGGCAAGGGGGTCATGTGGGGTATCAAATAGCACTGGGATTTAATCCTAAATCCATTTCCGTAACCAAAGTTTACATATTTGTTTTCACTTCAGAGGTAAGAGCTCTCTTACCCACAGGAACATATAAAAACTGTGCGAGTTAAACTTGTGTCATGAAACACGGTCGTGGGAGCACTTGCATGATTTTAACTAATGCAGTAGTTAATGCACTGCAATAGCCACTATACCAATCAGATCTTGAGACTAGTAAGAGAAATCGTTAATTAAATTGAAATTTCTGTAGTGAAAAATGGAATATCTGCATGCTACAAGTTATATCTATTTCAAAGTGCGATGGAATAGACTGCTGGTCGATGAAACACATGCCTAATAGTACTAACAAGCAGAGAATACCAAAGGGATTGTTCGGATATATATTAGAAAAATGATATAAACTGGTGCATATTAGTTTAACGACCAAAATGGTTCGGATTCCACTATAATCAGTAGGTCCACGTCTCCTTTAGCGTAGCAGGAGTGTGGTACGTTGAATTGTATCAAACCAAAAATCTATTTTAGGCAATTTTACGTGGTCCATTATAGTGTGTTAAGTGTTCTTCTCCAATCTAGAAATCTTACGCAAGGACCATTATTGTTGCAGAATATTGCATTCTTTTCCAATACTCATACTTGACAACCTATAATTTACCGTGTATATTACGAAGTTAAAATACTTTAATGTATTTATTGACAGTTTCTCTAAATACAATGGATTAATTGCTGCCGCATTGAACAATGAAGGATATTTAAATTATCAGTTCACAGCCAATTCTTAGAAGATACACCTGGAAACTTAGAATTCACTTTTCTATTGTCTATTCTGCTATTAGTGATAAGAGAATGCATGCACACCTGCTAAGAATATGTGAGAGTAAAGATTATTACAAGATTCAATTTCAAGTTGCAATCCATAAAACAAGCCTCTTTCTTGCTTTTCCCTTCAAAAACACTTGCTTATAATAAGGGCAAGACTAGTTTTCATATCAAAACTGTGATAAATAACTGATTGTAGCAGGTGTTCACTTTTTCGGTGTACAAGTTATATGGCAGAATTTTCATAAAGAAAATGCATTCTGTTGTATATCATCAATTTTGTGCGCCAGTCCTAAAGGACATGCTTTAGACTAGTAGAAAATAGTGTCTGTGGTCATGAAGATTGTGACGAAAGTGCACTTGTTAAGTGTTTGCACTGCTCCATAATGCTGTGTGCTAATCACTACGTTTTGCATCTCCATAATCACAACTGAAGAGCAAAAGGTTAGTAGGCTAATATTTGCTTATGTGCCATAGTTTATATTATTTTTCTAATAACTTCAAGACAGATTCTTGTAAAATCATATGTGCCGTTGCACCTAACTTATATTACAGCATTTAAAAGCTATGCATAATCACAACACACACAGACTCATATATATAGCGCATTTGAAATAGGTATAATTTGTTACAGTGCTGCTATTCCATTTTTCACTACAGGCATTTCAATTTAATTAACGATATCTCTCACTAGTCTCAAGACCTGATTGGTATAGTGGCTATTGTAGATCAAGTGAGTCCTACTACATTAGTTAAAATCATGCAAGTGTTCGCACGACCGCATTTCATAACACAAATTTTACTTGCTCAGTTTTTATATGTTCCTGTGAGCGAGAGAGCTCTTAACTCTGAAGTGAAAACAGATATGTAAACTTTGGTTACGGAAATGGATTCAGGAGTAAATTCCAGTGCTATTTGATACCCCACATGACCCCCTTGCTATTTATCATATTTAACGGTGATTCAATATGGCGCCTTTCAGGATGGCGATCATGCACTGGAAGTACTATCACATATAGATGATCTACCCTGGTTTACAATACTGAAGTCAGATCTATCAAAAGCTTTTTCATTTTTGTGCTAAAAGGGTATTCTTGGACATTGCCTACAGGATTTCAAGATGACGTCGGTGTAGCAGCTCAACGAAGGGTTTGCGGATCGAGTGCCTATTATTACGTTACTTAGCAACTCGAACTGAATCTTGTTACTAATTTTCATCAAAATTCAACTCTCACGGTTTATGGACTTTCCTAATTAGTATAACGCCAAATTTCACTGATTTTTCGTAATTTGTTGTAAGTTTAATATTCTAACTGTATTTCGAAATTAGCGATGTAAGCTATTCAGTTTTGGTCATTTCTAATTTTCCCACCATTTCCACCGTTGTTCGTTTGAGAATTATTTTATTATGACTACAGTTGTTACTTGCAACCGTATCCTCGTACCTTTCAGTTCGTCGTCGTTCGTGAATTTGAATGTACTAATTGCGCATAACAAAGTCACATATGGATTTATGAATGTTCTTAGCGGTTGGCCAAAGAGAAGTAAACAAAGTTTCTTCCACCATATTTCGCGAAAGTCGGACTTGTGATATTCATCCTCTACGTTTGTATCGATTATCATGTTGTTTTAATTTTTGCTATATTTCATTTTCCAGTGTATTCTTTGTTAGCGCATGGTCCTCATTCCCTAGTAGTTTTCGTGTATGCAACTCAAAAGTTGCATTTAATTTGTGGTAATTAGCATAATAATCACTGTCTTTTACAGTTTACAGAAATGAACTTTTGAAACTGCAGTCAAAATCTGATATATATCCTCTCGTGGCTAATATATTTTTAACGTACACGCTGGGGATGCGCTCCTAGTGAGCAGACATGTTAGTGAAGGGGAGTAAGAGCACAATTGAAGATTTGTTTCAGCATTTGCTAATACGACTAGTTCGCGAGTCATTGTCCATCTAGAAGTACTTCAACTGGAACGGGTTTTTTTAAAGTTAACCCTTCATTTTTCCATCTTTTTTTTCGCTGTACAGTTTGCTGTTCACGCCAATAATGTTGTCAGGAAAACTTCAATGTAATGTTTATACTTTATTTGAATAACGTAGCACATAGTGAGTCAACTTATCTGTAACCTAACAGTAAAGTAATTGTAGTGTTGACATCCTGCGCTCCGTCACGGAATCGATATTTGCAAAAAAAGAAGAAAAAGCGCAGTTTTAGAGGGGAATAGAAGCGTAAGCTCGAAATTTGAATTGAGAGTTTTTAAATATTTGGCTTTCTATTTGACCTTGATGCTAGAAATTAATTGAAAAATACTGGAACGCATATATACGTACGTCTATTCTTTGAGCATAAGACAACAATAAAATGCCATCTTATGGGCAATTTAAAATATATATTCGACCCACACATTGTGAACAACACAGTGCAGTTTATCATCATTAAGTTAATAATGAATACGGTAATATTCTGGTTATTTTCCTAAATTCAAGAAAAGAAAAAAAAAAAATAAATGAAAGAACACATTTTGATTGAAAAGTTGCAGTAAAGAGAAGAGTGCAAGGTAGAGAGTGGAAACTGGAATTTGTACTCGGGAGGAACAATCTGTAAGTTGTCTAATTAACCTTTAATTAATTTCAGTGAAAAGAAAACAGAAAGATGTGGATGTTCTTGGTGACAGAAATCCGTATTAGGAAGGAAAAGTAGAATATGCATTTCTTGTTACGAGAACGTTTCAGCCTAATGATTTGACTATTTTCACATTTAGCTCATTATGAAAATAATCTTTCGTATAGTTGATTCGTGAAAGTAACATTTCTCACATTCTCCAAGGACCAGTTGTACACCAAATTGTTTTACTTTGCAAAATTAAATAACAGGTTCTAACGTTGTAGTACTGACACAAATCATCACATGTTTTGTTTTAAACATATTTATTGCACAATAGCCTTCAAACAAAAATTCTTTATCGTTAGTAGTACACATCTTTCCAAATAGAATGCTCTTGCTCAAATGATTTCATCACAAATCTTAGGTTTATTGCTTACATGCTGCCACATCATTGTAATGCAATTTGCCTGCTTCAATCATTTCGTCACAAATCAGAGCTATTGCTGATGGCATGCTGACACGGAATTTGCTGACCAAACAAAAAAGTCTAAACATGATCAGGCTATGTATTAAATTGGAATTTGTGACTCCGACCCACGAATCCTCTGTAGGATAAGCTTCTCTGTGGCTAAGCGGTTAGCATACACGCCTTTGGCGTGGGAGACCTGGGTTCGGTTCCCGGCGGGAGGTCATGTGGTTCGGACTCCACGTTAATCAGTAGATCCACGTCTCATACAGCCTCGTTGCTGAAAAGGAGTTAAAAACAATTCCTTTATAGGACAAGGATAAAGATCCTGTGTTTAAGAAGAGTAATATTTATTCTTGACGTGATGCTTGAATGGGTAAATATCATGCTGCTTAAATAATAATAATATCGTTTCCAAGATTCACTACAATTCTCATTCCAAACTCTGTAAGAGGCATTTGGCTAGATAAGATTCTACAAGATAAATTCTGTTGTAAATCCGTAATCTTAGTAAATTATTTCACCACGTCACGAGTGCATAGAAACTCTGAAGAAGTAGGCATGATGACGTTATAATGAATACTATCTCGAACGATAATTATATATAAGCGGATATGATGCAGTTCTGATGACGTTGTATTAACATGTTCTAATTTTTATAGAAAAAATAAACTAAAAATTTCCAAACAAAAAAATTTAAACTAAAAATTTTCAAGGCAAAAGATCTTCAAAACTAAAAAATTTCAAACTAAATTTTGAAACAATTCTTTTTAAAATAAAAGATTTCAGAACAAAGTTTTGAAACTAAGAATTAATAAAAATTAAAAACAGTTTTGAAAATATTTTTTCCAAACAAAATTTTGAAACTAAAATTTTCAAACCAAAAATTTGAAATTTAAAATTGAAAGAAAAATTTTGGATCTTAATAATTTCAAAGCTAAAAAAAATCTCACACAAAATTTTGAAACAATCTTCATACCAAATATTTAAAGCTTAAGAATTTCAAACAAAAAATTGGAAACAAAAGTTATTTTTGAAACAAAATGTTAATTTTTTTTAGCTAAATTTTCAAACTTAAAGATTCAAACAATAGTTTGAAACAAAGAAATAGAAGCCAAGTTTTCAAACAAAAATATTTAAACCAAGAATTTGTTTAAAAATTTAAAGTATTTTTTTTAAACAAAATTCTTGAAGTAAAACGATCTTAACAAAATTTTGAAACTAGAATTGTTTTACCAATTTCGTTTCGAAGTTTGTAAATCAAAAATTTTGAAACATTTTAAACCAAATTTTATAAAACAAAATTTTGAAACTAAAATGCAAGAATGTCTTTACGGTTAACTATAAAACTTTATCCCATTTTAGCTATTCGAATAACAAACAGTTCTCAATTTCTGTATCACATTTATCAGTGTGGTCAAGAATGAAATTGTTCCAACTAAAAATTTGAAACCAAAATAAATTCAAATAAAAAATTAAACAGTAATCGAAAAATGGTAAGCAAAACGTTTAGAAATGTATACAGCGAAGATCTGAAAGCGATCAGACAATCAGATTGCATCAATATTAACATTTTCGGTGATTAACCAATCATATTGCACCACTTTAGACAGTAAGTTGTGGTTAAAGTTCAAAATGTCGTTGCATATCAGGTATAATGTTTCAACATTTTGATCTTAGACTACGAGTCATAACTACAAGTCGAAGATTCAAAGTTGGAAATTGTTAAGGTTATGAACATATTTCAAGTTCATAATTTAAAGCACGAAGAAAATATCGATCACTCAGATTTCAGTAAAGATAACTTTCCACCAATGATTTTAGACTACGAGTTGTGACTAAAAATCAAATATTATTTAATATAAATGGAATATTGGATTTATTTTAATAACGTTAAGCACAAGCGCCTGATTTAAGAACATTTACCAAGTTTTTATCATCACATTTCCCAAATATAAGGAATGTGGCTCTTCCAAAATGTTATTGCATCAATATACCTGTCTTATAATTAACCATGCACTTAATCATATAATCATGCATTGTAGTTAGGTGTCATCTAAGATTAACTAGGTCAATAACCTCCAATTTGAATTTTTGGCAATTGTTTACCCTTAGAAGAAAATAAGCAGAACCAGACAGGGACTAGAAACGTTTACCGAATTTTATTTGTTAATTTCCAAGTTTAAGAAGTATCGTAACGAAATTGGGAAAGGGAGCATTAAAGTATGAATGTACTACAAAGGAAATGAATCCTGTACACAATTATATATTCATATGACGTTTAAAACCGCATCAAAATCAATATCACTGATCGAAAACCTTCCACGTTTTACATATTGCTTACGTTTATATTTTGGTATCTTTTACCCATAGGCGAGTAATCAATATCAATGAAATATGCATAAATGCATATGTGTTCTAAAAATATTTAACAATTATTGTTTTGTGATCATTCTCAAATTAAAGGGTGGTCCTTATTACTCTTCTCAAAAATTTAAGATGGTAATATCAATGTACCCCAGTTCTCATTCATATAAATAATAAGATTTCATCAAGGGAAATAAGTTGGGTCAATACCCTCCGAAATGTACATTTTTGGCAGTTATCCAACCATGAAAGGGAACGAGATGAACCATCCAATCTTATAATGGAATTTATTATGTATTAAACAGAATTTTTAAATTTGGGCAATTTCGAAAATTTAACGGGAGTGCCAATGTACCCTCCCAAATTTCAAGAATAGTGTGTCAATATACCTATGTGTTCTGAAAAAGAATGGACCTCTGTACATATATAAGATAATACGATCTTATCAAAGGTAATAAATAAGGTCAATAACCCAACAGGTGGTCATACTAATATTTGGCAATTTTTTACCCATGAAAGAAACGAGATGAACCACCCAAAATTTATAATTGTATTTATTACGTCGCTATACTATTATACGAAATTTTTAAATGGGCAATTTCAAAAATTTAAGGGGTTGGCCAGTGTACAATTCCCCAATTTTCAAAGGGGTGCAATAATATATCCATGCCTTATAAAAGGGAAGGAACCCCTGTACACGCCCATATAAAGATATGAGGTAAGAAGACCTCGTAAAAGGGAATAAATCTGGCCAATAACCAACCTCATGGCAAACACGTGTTCGTACTAATTATTGGCAATATTTATCCATGAAAAGGAATAAGATAGACCACCCAAATTTATAGTTGAATATATTAGGGTCCTGCACTGCTATCCTAAATTTTTAATTTTGGCAACTTCCAAAATTTAAGAGGTGGGCCAATGTACTCTCCCAAATTTTCAAAAGATTGTACCATGCACACATAGCTTATGAAAGGAAGTGGGACCACTGTACACGCCCATATAAGGTAATAAAACCTTATGAAATAAGATAAATTTGGTAAAAAAAAATTCCGAAATTTAAATTTTTGGCAATTTTTACCCATGAAGGGGAACGAGATGGACCCATAAAACTTACAAACTCTGGTCCTAGGCTACAATACCAAATTTTTAGATTTGGCAATTTTCAAAATTGAATGAGGATGGTTCTATGTGCCCCTGCTAAAATTTAGGGGTGGGGCAATGTACTGCTACCAAAATGTAGAGGGGTAGTCCTAGTTACCCTTCAGTCATTGACCCTGGGTCAAGGGCAATGACGTTTGTCTTATGACGTCACAAAAATTTTGATGACTTGGCTAGCTATCCGAGCGGACGTACTACTTACGTTTCGTCTTGGGATTATTTTATTACTAGTCATTATCAATAACTTAATTTGTATGTTATCATGGATACTACTAGATTTAGTAAATATAGTTTAACAAAGCTATTGCATAAGAAAAGAAAGCGCAGGCTTACAATGCTTGAGACTAGCAGCAAATTAGACAAAAGTCAGAGAAACTAAAAAGAAATGCGAACTAATTGGATTACCTGTTGGATTGCTAACATCTAAATGAACTACTTTACCCTCTGATACTACCCACTATGCTATAGCCAACGAGTGGAACATAATCTCGTGAACATCATATATTACGTATATTTTAAGAAAATATGTTGGTGTGCATAGTCGAGACAAAATTTTGTTAAGGTAGGTTCTGAGACAATAAAAATTAAAAGTAAAGTTTAGATCATTTTATTAGTTTCTAACTGGAAGATACATGATATCTATCTAAGTTAAACTTAGAACCAGGAATGACAACTATAGCTAAGATTTGTGAAATTTTGTGCAGGTGACAGAACACTGGAAAATAAACTTCATGAACACATATTTGGAAAGTGTTAGCGCTTTGCAAACAAGTTATATATTCACCATGTCACTATCAATTGCCTGTTCCACGTAATGTATGGAGTCAAAAGTTGAATTCCTGGGTGCTACATCAGACATGGTCTCACAAGTAGTGCCGTCTGAAAATGTGCAGTTCGTTGAGTGTGCAGATAACCAGAAAATAATTCTACACAGGATTGTATATTTAGATGAAAATCGATCTCTCAAAATAAATGTACTCGTTTTGGAGAGCTCTGAATCATTACTAAGATGATAGACGGTTTCCGAAACCGATCAGCTTCCTACAGTGTTCCTGGCAGAATGTTCGTTTGTGGCAATGATAACATTCTTCGTCAAATATAAAACATCACTTTGAACCTCTAGATAGTTGAGTCTCAATAGATATACCTCAGTGATCGTAACTATCCAGTAAGTCAACAGAAACTTTTGGTTTCTTCCAGAAATGACTGTGTGCGCCTTTTCTAACTTAATTAGAATTTGTAGTAGCACAAACAAATAATCTACTATGACAATTTGTTTTGTTTGAGAAACAGAACTTTCTTTTCATAACACTTATTTAGTTAACCGACGATTCTGGAAAAAAGATACTGTCTTAGCTTTTACATACAAAGAAGTAATATATTTACTCAATAAAAATAATTATTATCAGTGTGTTAAAGTTGATTTCTTTCCGAGCCATAAAAAGAGAAAATGAAAACGTTTAATAAATTTTTATACATATAGACAAGCCAATCGTTTCAATACTGTCTTCACTAATAGTTTTAAAGTGGTGCTTAATGTAGAAACTTAGATTGAACGTACTAATAAGTAAATAAAAGAATATATTAGACTTAAAACAGAATTGATAAAATAAAACATATTCCAATATCATAAAATATCTAATGCATTGGTATCATTATTATTTATATGCATACTAATTGCAATACTACGCACAAGGGAACATTTTCCCAAGGCTACACCGAATATTTCCAGAAAATTGACACATGAAAGAGGAACAAAATATTTTAAAAAATACAAATACTAAAAACGCTAATCTCTAATATCTATCTAATATACAGGGTGTCCGGTGAGGAAAGTCAAAGATTTTGGGAGGTGATAGGGGAGGTCATTCTAAGCAAAATTGCTTATGTGAACATAGGGTCTATTTCCCCTCGTTCCGGAGATAGGGGTGGGGTAACATTTTTGCCTCTTGCACTTACCGATTTTCATTTGAAACATTCTAGCACACCCTATAGTTGGGATTATGTTACATATTATACGTCGTTTGAAAGCTAATGAAACAGGCTTGCATATAGTGTACAAGTTGTTCCAGTATTGCATACAAGAGGGAAATAATGGAGGAAAAAGTTTTCGAATTTCCCTATAGAATCTCCTTTTTAAAACAATTTTGCTCTATTCTTGAGTAGAAACAGTGTCGCTATAGGAACACTACCTGATTAGGCGAAAATGATACTGTATACCAAAGATCGAGGTTAGGTGTCAAATTTTTAGCTTCATTAGAAGCCGTAAGAAAGCATACTCTAATAACCTAACGATGTTCGAACTTTCCATAGATGACAATGGTTACGAATATTTATAAACGAATGTTTTTGTGCAAAATTGGAGATACAATACTATTCCCTAACATACGAGAGCTCTACATTTCTATGCAGGAACACTAATTACAGATCTGAACAGATGACAATGAAACTTGAATTAAAGTTTTCGTACAACATAATACACCAGAATGTCTGTTGCAATAATTACTTATAATACATAAAAAATGGTTACTTCTAATGCATACAGATAGAGACGTAAACCTACTTGTGTCAAACTTCAACGTAATTACTTTGCGCGTGCAGCAAATGTTGAATCATATCACTATCCTCCTCAATGCACTTTGCACTGCACGTCAGTACATGCAGTGTTGCTCTTCAGATGTCTTCTCGGCGCTCTTTGACGGTGTTGAATGCATCTAGATTGGGGCATAACATTGGCAACGGAATTGGAACAAAATTGGGCATAACAGTGGCAACTTTGGGTGTACGTGAGACAAGCAAAATGATTGTGTGCATTAGAAGTAATTATTCATGATTTCGACAACCCTGTTGCAATGCACATTCTGAGGTATTATGTTGTACGAAAACTTTAATTCAAGTTTCACTGCCATCGGTTTTTCTGGTCTGTAATTAGTGTTCCTGCATAGAAATGAAGAGCTGTCGTATGTTAGGGAATAGTATTGTATCTTCAATTTTGCATAAAAAAAACATTTGTTTATTAATATTCGTAACGGCTGTCATCTATGGGAAGTTAGAATATTGTTAGGTTATTAGAGTAAGGAGTTAGGAAGAATGCCTTTTTTTACGGCTTCTAATAAAGCTAAAAACTTGACGCCTACCTGGATCTTTGATATACAGTATCATTTTCACCTAATCAGATACTATCCCTCTAGCGACAGTATTTCCACTCAAGAACAGTATAAAATTGTTTTAAAAAGGAAATTTTATAGTGAAATACGAAAAAATCCCTCTGTTACTTCCCTCTTGTATGCAATACTGGGGCAATTTGTATACCATCTGCAAGCCTGTTTTATTGGCTTTCAAACGAGGCATAGTATGTAACATAACCCCAACTACGGGGCGTGCTAGAATGTTTCAAACGGAAATCGGCAAGTGCAAGAGACAAAAAGTTACCCCCACCCTATCTCCGAAACGAGGGGGAATATACCCTATAGATCTCTCAGGTGTATTTGAAGCAGACAAATAGACATTATGAAACTACCCAATAGATAGAAAAATATTTTAAACAATATATTCTTCAAAATATTTAGCAGAAGTACAACACACTTTTCAGTTATATTACGATATTACGACATAGTATGTATGTCAACAGTGAGTATTGCGTGAAGCTACAAAAGCAAAATAAGAAACGAAACTATTTCAGAATTACTGATCATAACAATTTGTCTCTTTGAATGAATACCCGAAATAAATATTTCCCCACTTCACTTGAAAAACAAAATAAACTAGCTTTGGAAAACTACAAACAACCAAAATATATTTTATTTAGACGTTTTGTTTCCAATTTTCAATAACAAATATAATACTAACATAACAGATATTTACAAGTCGATACGCACAAAGTCGTTCAGAAACGAACTTGCGCTTGATGTTTTAAACTTATGTTTACAATATAATGAGTCGCGATATATTATTCAGGAAATACCTATATCCACACGGCAGTTAGGGGAAGTCTCTCTACTAAGAAACGGTATGTACAATTCGATGCATAGTGTTACAAAAAGTTTAAGACCAACTTAGGGACAAACTCTTGCGCCGTGTGCTTATGCATTCAGAAGTACACTGCTTATCGAATAATTATTTTCGGTATAGCTTTACAAAAGCCCTTATTTACATTCTTTCTCTTCTTTAAAGACTGAATATCACATGAACCTAGAAAGATGCTCCTTGTAAAATCTATGGAAATTGTTAATCATGGCAGTAGGTTTTGTGCTTTCCAAAGTCTGTAATGCGGGAGCAGAGCTGTAAAAACTACTGACAGAAATGAGTGTGATTCATTTCCTTTCAGTAATTGCAAGCAAATGTTCGAGTTGGCATCATTTGGGCATAACAAAAGGGTGTAATTGCCTCACTCCTTTGAGCTTGATAAATACATATTGTTTGATAACATGTATAATAATATACTAATAAAAAAGTTTGATCCCAGCTCGCCCCAAGTAAATTTTGTGGTGGACAAACACCGTTGGCGTGGGTTCTCTCGTTTCCTCCCACTTTCTTCATTCCACCATTTCCTTCATTGCCCATCATCGCCGTCCCCTTTAGCCTACACCGTATAATCGTGGGAGGGAAAACTGAAAGATTTCATTTTTTTACTAATAAAAAATAAAACTATTATGTCACGGAGAATCTCTGCCTCCCCTCGCCCCCGGGTAAAATCCAAAATGACGCTGCTTTTAACAACAAACCTATATAGTTACGATATCACATTGCTAGAGAGTTTACTTTTGGTTTCAAAAGTCGAAGAGTTGATCCCAAACCATATGAGTTCACGGACGACATTGAGAGAGAGAGATTCAAATATGGAGTAGAAAGGAATGATTTACATATACAAGGTTAGAATTGGAGAAAAAAGATCGGACACCATCCATATAATGATGAAAATTGTGACTGCGAAACAGAAGGAAAGGTTCCAAACTGCGAGGATCACATTAGGCAGGTGTCGAACTAAGATGGAGAGCTCTTTTTTAGAGAATCAAATGACTGCGAAAGGAGAAAGATCTGAACATCTGGGGAATTAATAAAAAAAAAACTAGCTTGAGAGCCGGGTTTCGAACCACGAACCTTTTAGTTATTGACCCAAGACTTTATTCACTCAGCCATGGAGAACTCTTTGTAGTTCATTACATGTTTCCATTACGTACTAGAATGGGATATTTCGAAAATTGTCTCGGTGGATGCGCCGTTCAGATGGGACGCAGACCTCTTGCAGCTCAGTCACATGGTGTATAATGAAGTTCTTGTTCAGGAACACTTTTTAAAACAGTAAGTTTATTTATATTGTGTTAATATTTGATAGAACTATCTAATAATGTAATGCCAAATAAATGCGTCGTTGTCTGTTACAAGAATATATAGTGTAAGGGATTCCTACTTGGATGGTATTAAGTTCAAATCCCGACCGTCCTTATTGAGTTTTTCCTCTAGCTACGCTCATAATGTGCACTCTAGAAGTTCATTTTGAAGTAAATGTAGTCGCAGCTAGTTTAAGACGAAATTATTTTAAAATATGATATTTGTTATTACATGCTTTTCTTCAACTTGCGATGTTTCAACTTTGAAATTAAAGCCTATTACCTTAATGTAATTAGTTTCTCTAAGTCATATCATCCTGAATATTTGCACGACGACGACAGTCGGATGGTAATTAAAAAAACATTTTTACTGTAATATATGTAACTTACAAATTAATGCAAATTTATAACTTGTAGTAAATATCTATGTTTACGTCGTGGCTTGTCAGATCAGCATTTAGTGAACGCTATTCCTACCCTGGTGGACCTAGGTTCGAATTTCGTCAGTTCTTGTTACTTTTTTCTTAGCTACACTTAGTTAAAGCAATGAGATCTTCGAGCTTGAATCAAATATAATAGCAGCCAGTGAATTAATTGTAGCTGACATTTTTAAATAAGACACGTCAGTCCTTGCTTATCACTAGCTTACAATATTCAACTTTTAAAACAATGATAGCTACGTTTAATTCACTAGCTACTATTATATTTGCTTCAAGCTTGAAGATGCGGAATGCATAAACTAAGTGTAGCTGAAACAAAAAGTCACAAAAATGGACATTTGAACTCAGGAACACCAGCGTAGAAATCTCGTTCACTAACCCTTCATCTATCAAGCCATGAAGTAAACATGACTTTTTGTAAGTTATAAATACGGGTCCAGTTGACAACATTATGAGAATGTGCAATAACGTTTTTGCTCTTTTCTCTTCAAAACATATTTAAGACGATTTGTTTCAATTTCCATTAGAACTTAGAAAAGGATGATTGTGTTTGTGTATATTTTAATATCCCACATAGTGTTGTTTGCAAACAACTCTTTACGCTTTTGCTTATAAGCACCACCAAATGGTTTTACGAGAAATTACTATACACCACATGGATCCACTACAATATGCAGACGACGGACTTCTGGCTCCTCCTACGAAGCAGACGACCTCGTGCGAGAGGTACCGGAATTGGCACCCGCCGCCCCCACCGTGTAAAACACTGTCCCATATAGGTTGTAGATAGAGCGAGTTAATAAAAAATGTCTGGAATCGACTCCCACTACCGGTTTTTATTATAAAAACTCACTAAAACTGCATTTTAGAAAAATACAACAATGATAATTTATCTAAATTTGTTAGGTTAGATATAGTCTTTAACCGAGAGGTCGCAGACAGGATCTCCATAAAGGCTCGTAACAGGCTAGGCAGGGTGGCGAAGGATTCACCAATGCTACGTAGGAAGCAGAGGGGGTTTGTGGTTGCAGAGCCCTCAAATTTTCCTGCATAAAAAATAGGTTTTGTCTGGTGTTTCCAAACTTTGGTTTCATTTCTACATTCTAACTAGATTTATGAGACATCAAGATATTTTAATAGGGGTCTTCTCCGAACGGATAATTTATTCTACGCATTTTTAAATTGGAACTAACCTGTGTTTAAAGCCAAAAGACTTCTTATTTTTTCTGCTTGCACTAAGTTAACTAAACCCTGTCCTACCATAAACATTTAAAATATACCTGATCCCAAATTTTGTCTATTATGTAGAAAGGGGTTGCAAAATGTAATCCAGAATCAAGTCCTTTCTAACACTTGCACCGGGTGTCACATTTGTATATTCTAACACGTGTCTTACTATGTGTTGGTAAAATATATTTACTTTATTGCACTCATGCATGAGACTTTTCAACAAAACTAACAAATGTCTATATTTCTTCTAGGACATCTTTTACTTAATATTTTATGACACTCGACACACGTATCAGAACCCTTACTTCTATGAAGAAATATATGTTGGCAAACATGATTTTCTATTGAACCCTTCAGCACACTCCTTATTTCTAAAGCGATTTTTATCTTTATGTAAGAAATTGTCTTGTAACAGTGGTCATGTACGAAACACGTTTTTGGTTTTGGTCACGTAAGCACTAGAATATCTTAGCTTTAAATTACTGAAATGTGTAAAATTTCTAACGACTATGAATTAACACGTGTTTTTTTAAGGTTGCTATGTGACTAAATGTTTTAGTGCAAGCATCACATGTAAAATTTTTTTCACGTGTATGTACTAACATATGGCTTTTTAGAGATGATGTGTAACAAAATCCCTTACCGCAGAACTCACATATGTGAGACATTTCTCCCTTATGTAGCAACATATGGCTTATCAAAGATGATTTTGAGCCGAACCCTTTACCACACTTCTCACATATATGAGGTACCTCACATGTATGTAGTACCATGTGCCTTGCCAAACTTGATTTAGCCCGAAAGCTTTTACCACAACCTTGGCACGTATAGGGTTTTTCCCCTGTATGTATTAACATATGTTGTTTTAGGATTGATCTGCGAGTAACTCGTAAGCCACACACTTCACATGTATGAGATTTTTCATTTGCATGCACTAACATATGCCTCACCAAGGTAGATCTTAGCCTAAACCTCTGAAAACACTCCCCGCATTTATGAGCTTTTTCATCTGTATGTAGTAACACGTGCCTTGCGAGAGATGATTTATAATTAAATCCTCTACCACACTCAGCACACTCATGTTTCTCACCTTTATGAATTAAGGTGTGATACATCATGGGTAATTTCTGACTAAACAGTTTACCACACTGCTCACATTTAAAAGGTTTTTCGCCAGTATGAACTAGCATGTGTGTTTTCAACTGATATTTTAGTTTAAATGCTTTACCGCATTCTATGCAATTATGAGGGCTCTCACCTGTATGTGTTAATACGTGACTTGTCAATTTCGATTTATAAACAAATCGCCTATCGCATTTCTCACATGTAAAAGCTTCATCGCATCTATGTACTAACATATGTGATTTCAATTGTGACTTTTCTTTAAATCCTTTACTACACTTCCTACATGCAAAAGTTTTTTTGCCTGTATGTCTTAAAATGTGACTTTTCAAACGTGATGTACAGCTAAATCGTTTACCGCACTCTTTAGACGTTTGAGGATTTAAGTGTGTATGTATTAATAAGTGGTGATATAAGCTTGTTCTGTGCCTAAATCCTTTACCACACTCCTCACATGTTAGAGGCTTTTCACCTGTATGTATTAACATATGTCTGTTCAAGGTTGATTTTTCTCTAAATGCTTGACCACATTCCACGCACAGATGGGGTTTCTCGCCTGTATGTAATAAGACATGACGAGCCAAACTTGATTTGAGAACAAATCCTTTACCACACTCCCCACATGTAAAATTTTTCTCACCAGTATGAGCTAGCATATGGCTTTTCAAATGGGACTTCAGTTTAAAGGTTTTACCACAATTGGCACATTTTTTATTCCTTTCACCTAAATGTATTGACATGTGATTTGCTAACTGTGATTTACTAGTAAATTCCTCGCCGCACTCTTCACATGAAAAATATTTTTTACCTGTAAGTACCAACATATTATTTTGTCTTTTTACGTCTAGAATTTTACTAAATTCCTTTTCACACACTCCAGACGAATGAGAAACCTTACCTATGTGTATTAATACTTGCTTAGCTAAAGATGATCCAACACTCAATTCCTTACCATACTCCTGACATGTATGAGAATCTTTGTCCGTATGTAGTGTTATGTGACTTCTGGAAGTCGATCTGCGACTAAATTCCTTCTTGTATTTGTTATAGATGCGATTATTCTCGCGTATATGCACTAAGATGTGGGTATGGAAAGATGTCCATAGATTAAATTTCTTTCCACACTCCTCACACGTATCAGGTGTTTTAGATTTTTGTTTTAGCAAGTGTCTTCGCATACATAATTTTTCACAAAATTCCTCTACACACTTCTGACAGTTTTGATATTTCTTATCCGCATGACTTAACACGTGAATTATGAAATTAGATTTAACTGTAAATACTTTCTGACACACATGACAAATATAGCGTTCTTCACTAGTATCTGTTCGAAATTTATCTGTTATATCCGACCTTTGAATCAACCTCCCATCGAAAGCTTCGGTAGTACAAGGTTTTCCAACGTGGTTAGAAAATTCTTGAATACCTGGACTAAGAATATTACCTCTTCTGGAAAACAGATATTTAAGGAAATTTCAAGTAATTTATGTAATTAAAAATATTTAGGATTATACATAGTACTAAACAAATACTGAAGATCGCACATAAATCTGTGCACTAGACTTACAAATTAATAAGAAGTAAGAAAGATGTTAGTTCTAGAGTACTCTTAGTCTTTCAACTTCAAACTGAACTATCGATAGTAATGACAAATGCAGAGACAGAAGGCGATATTAGATTTTGTGTAATATACGTAGTAATACAGCAACGAAAGTTACACACTGATATCTTTATCTTTCCTTCTAAATGAAGCAGATTACTGTACTTCTAATTTTAGATTGCTCCCTGTATATACATTAGTAATTTAGACTATTTCTCTTGAAGGGGACCTCTATCTGTTAAATACGTTGGTAGACACTGAAATTCTGATATTCGGATACCAGAAAGAGGATTTTTTTTCGGCAACCAGGATTTTCGGATGTTTACCTCTTCAAACGACACTGCATTACGATATGACATTGTTCAAATCTACATATTGAATGAAAATATATGATGGCATACTTATTTAAAGGTAAGAAACTAAGAAAGCTAAAATATAGCAATCGTTAAAAAACAACTCCCAGCAAAAAGCTTTCAGCCTTAGTATTAAATTCTAAATATTTACATCGAGGATTTGCATCTTACTGGCCTGTACATTATTTCTAACAATGTATAAAATTCCAGTGATTAACAAAGACATCAATGAAAATAGAAAGCGATCAGTTGAAAAAATTGTTAAGTAGCATTGCCTTTGTCGCCACAGGGACTTTTTGTTTTCCTTATATATTAGTCTTTTATGTCGTTAAAAAGATGGGTTGCGCCTTTAGTTGAGTTGTAGGACCAACC
This sequence comes from Thermobia domestica, assembly GCF_964235325.1. NCBI lineage: Eukaryota > Metazoa > Arthropoda > Insecta > Zygentoma > Lepismatidae > Thermobia > Thermobia domestica. The sequence goes on from NC_137457.1 coordinate 16,031,027, forward strand.
TTCAAGTAATATTATTTCCTTCGAATAGTATGTCGTGTGAATTATTATTAGTAATTCGCAATTAAAGTATATAGGCCATCAGAAAACCAAGATGAATATTTATAATTAGGCACTATAATGTTTTCACCTTTTCAAATAGTATTTTGAAGTGTTTTGAACTCATGTTGTCTCGTGGCTCATCTTTTTTCGGAAGAAATGGACTATTCAGTCACGAGATTCAAAAATATATTTCTTTTTACTCCACGAATACATATATGACATGGCCAGATGTAAAATTTGCATGTTGATGAAAAGCATATATTGCAACAAGTAAAGTAATATATTCTCTCACAATATAGGCTTTCTTGTATGCATGCTCTCAAAGTTTCAATTCGGAGGAAGTTTTAGGCAGAATCTTATTTTATTTACACGTCCAAAGATATATTTGAATTACAAACCATATTTGACCAAGAGAAATGGAACGAAACTAAAAACATCTGTAACTGAAAAGTTACAGAAACTATGAACATACACACTAAATCAATATCTGTACCGCAAGAAGAATTAGATCCATGACAATGTGGAATAGAGACGAGTAGTAACTTATCCTTCATTTTAATATATATATATATATATACACCTAGAGCTTAAGGTATGTTCCTATCAATAGAGCCCCGACACGTTCCTATCAACATTTGAACCACAAATAATAGAATCTGACGTTATATAAAATACACATATGAAATTCAATGATATTCAAACTGATACAAGCCTACCATACATCATCAAAGGTATCCACAAAATTTACGGTTTTCGGCAACGAATTAGTGATTATAAATTACAGAGTAAGTAATATAAATTTTCATTGGTAAATGGCATTGCTGGCCGTTTGATGTTACTAAAGTTTATAATGGATGATTGCAAAAGTATTTGAGTCAACAAGGTGAAGTAGACTTAACGAAAAATATCTCAGTTATGTGAAAGTGAAGATCAAGAATTGCTAAATCAGATCCGATGAAGTAAGTAATCAGTCAATAACCTAAAGGCCATTATTTTTAGCTTTTAATTATGATGGTGTAATTATCTGTTGGAATGGAATTATTTAAATCTGTTACTAGCCAATTGAATTTAAACATTACTTTCTGGCCTTCTAGATACTTCCGTTTTTTTATATTATGTAACCTCGGGATAAGATATGCCAATAGCACGTGTACTTCCTAAAAAATCATAATGATGGCCGTTGAACATAAAGGAAGATTACTTTCTTGTTCCACTTTTGATAAGGAAATAACTAATTACTAAAATACAATATGCGGTAATTTACGGTGATTTTTCAGCTTATTCGTTTAAGAACTATTCTTTTTCTTACGATCCAACCTAATATTTTGGTTCAGAATAAAACCACACATACTTTTCAGAACTGAAGATATACTTTTAATATTAATTACTGTATCACATGAACTGACTATCCGAATGATGATTCCGTTGCTTTTAAAGTGGTGGCGCCTCTTTAGAATTTAAAACAATGGGAATTATAAAAGCATTATCTGTTTTGAATTGACCACCAAATAGGCCTCAAGCTTGAAAGTATTGCTATATGTGTATATTTGACATTTTTGTACGATATGATGTAAACGGTTTCACTTTAAATATTAATTGATCATTTATAGCCGCACAAATTGAAAGACTTTCTTATTTGTGTGTTGCGTGATCAAATAAGTTTATCTCCTTACAACATGAAGTAATTTATCACGCGAGGTCTCAATTAGCAGAGTTAATTTGCAACGAAGCAGCGAAGTGTATTGAAGAAAATAGATTTAGTATCTATTATAGACGTTCGAAAGAGATCATCAATTTCTCTTTCGGCTCGTTGGTATTGCAAATAAATTGATATGAATTGATAGATGGTCTATTACTTGTAGTGTTAATATAAACTAAATAATTAATTCGCTAAATGCATATGATAAGGATCTTATGATTTGTAAGAATAGTTGGAAAGGAAAGATATTTCCATATACGAGATATTTTGACACAGTAATGTATATATTTAATATTAGAGATTGCTAAAACTTTTGATTCGATAATTTAACCCTGATTTTGAAAAAAATGTTTCGCAACCTACGTCTCTATGCAAAATACATATGCGTGGATGTCTCTGCCATTGAACTTGCTTTCTCCTTAACTCACTTAGAACTGAAATCAAAGTTTCATATTTTCTACACAAATTGAAGTAATGCCGTTCTCTCTCTTTGTGACAGCAGAACAAAAATTTTAAGACAAGCCTACGCATTTATAAATTAATAAAACGGAAAGGATATCGTTTCCCTGCTTTCAAAGAGACCTGTGTTTGTGGCCATTCATTCGGAATCATTTAACATCAGATGAAACTTAATGAAAGAAAAGAACACGCGTCGTGTGAAAGCTTTATTGAAATTTAACATCTTTTCGTAAATATTTCGCGACGAATCCAAATAGAAAAATTGGCAGCGGTCGAGAAGCACCCTGTTTCAAAAAGAACACACGTATTTTGAATGCATATATTTATTAAACTTTAAGACACACGAATATGAAATTTTACACACATATTTACGAACCTCTCAAGTTCAAATTACTGATGTCCAATATGTCATCCACCAGCGACACGAACAATATCAGATTGATACTCAAATTCCTTCCATACTCGGGCAAGCATGTCCTGCGCCACTGATGTTATGGAAGTACGGATCCGGTTCTTCAACTCTTCCAGGTTTTGTGGGAGTGGTGGTACATAAACGTTGTCTTTAAAGAAACTCCACAGGAAGAAGTCACAGGGTGGCAAATCCCGTGAACGTGGAGGCCAGCTGAAACATGCTAAGTCACGAGCTCCTTGACGACCAATCCAACGGTTCGGTAGTTTCATTCAGATATTCACGCACGTGGCGACTCCAGTGAGCGGGTTCCCTGTCTTGCTGAAAAATGAAGTTATCTTCGTGGAGCCTCGGAAACAACCAGTTTTGTAACATATCGAGATACTGCTGACTATTAACCATTAACCATTAAAGATTGGGCCGTAAATAGATGATCGGCATATCGCACAAAACACATTGACTTTGGGCGAATCTCGTACATGTTTGATGACTGCATGTGGGTTCTGTAGGCCCCAAATTCGAACATTTTGTTTGTTTACCTGACCACTAACACGGAAAGTCGCTTCGTCACTGAACACGATGCGTTGTGCAAAAGTGTTATCATTGTCAATAGCATCCAGAATCTCGTTACAAAATGCCACACGTTTACGTTTATGATCAGAACACAGAGCTTGTAGCAGCTGTAACTTGTACGGTTTCATAACCAACCGATCTCTGATAAGACGCCAAATTATTGTTGTCGGTACTCGTAACTCCCGATTGGTACCAGTTAATTTTGAAGGACTACATTGGAAAGCAGTTTGAATTCGTGCAACATTTTCTTCGGGAACACGAGGGGGCCAGGATTCTTTCCTTTACATACACATCCTAACAAATAAAACACAGTTCTGACCAGAGCAGAATGAAATATATTAAAAACTATACCTACAATGTGTTACAGTTTCAAGGACCTAACGTCCTCTTCATCAGACACCAACACTGAGAAAAGACAGGTGACAGCAGATCTTATATACACGAGAAAGTGAAAGACCATGCCCTTTCTTCTCTCCCATTGGTCGGAGGGAACCAATGAGGATAAAGGCAAATCCGCGCAAACAGAAAAATATAATGAGCCCTTTCACTTTTTCTAACAGTTCATTAAACAGATGACATACAAAGAAAAGTAAATTACAAATAGAAAATATTAAATAAGAAAAATAAATAACATATATATATATATATATATATATATATATATATATATATATATATATATATATATATATATATATATATATATATAAAATGTTTTTAAATAAATAAATAATTATTATAGCTTATATGCACTTTTCTTGCTGCTTTTCTATCACATCCAACAATTTCTCCCATTGCTCGTGTATATTCATACCGCTTGTCCAATTCATTAAGTTCTCCTCTTGTTCTCTCTTTATTCTTCTAGCCTCTTTCCACTTTCTAATAATCTTCCTGTTCTCTCTCTCTAAACCCCTAGCCCCCTCCCAGTCTATTTTATGTCCCGTTTCCTTTACATGTTTGTATATAGCGTTATTATCTCTTTTCAGTCTAACATCATCCTTATGTTGTTTTAATCTGTCCATAAGCCTTTTCCCGGTCTCCCCTATGTATTTCATGTCACACTCACTACACTTTACTTCATATATTACTCCTTCTTCCTGCTCCTCTATATGATTTTCCTTCCTTTTCCTTTTCTTCCTTATGCACTTCAGCAAAGTTTCTCCTCCTTTTCTATAAGTCTTCACACCACCTTTTCTTAATAACTGCTTCAGCACTTCTGTTTTTTCGCCTATGCTCTGAATTCCATACCACTTCTTGTCTTCCTCTTCTTTCCTATCCATATTATCTTCTTTTCTCTTTCTCCTAAACTGCTCTATCCTATATCCATTATTGTTCAATTGTTTGTAGAATTTTTCCAAATCTTTTTTCTTTCCCTCTTCCTCGCTGTTGATGTTGTTTATCTTCCTTTCCATGTTCCTAATGAAATTCTTCTTAGTTGCTTTGTCTACATCACTTCTCCAGTGGCAATAAATACCTGCCCAACACGGTTTCTGATACCAACTGGTAATCACTTTCTCACCTTGCCTCTCTATCTTCATATCCATGAAATTGATAGAGTTATTTTCTTCAACTTCTAATTCTAACCTTATGCCTTTCTCTTGGTCTTCTATACTTTCAACATATTTCTCCAGTTCATTTCTATTCCCTGTCCATATGCCTAAACAATCATCAACATACCTGCAAAAGAACAGTAACTTTCCTCCTGCTTGTTCTGTAACTTTTTTCTCCCACTTGTTCATTACTATTTCCGCTAGAACTGGACTCAGCTTGGATCCAATGCTTAAGCCTTCTTTTATCTTCACTAGTCTTTCTCCAATTATGCAATAGCTATTTTCCCACAAAGTCTTAAGCGCTCTTATGAACTGTTAGAAAAAGTGAAAGGGCTCATTATATTTTTCTGTTTGCGCGGATTTGCCTTTATCCTCATTGGTTCTCCCGACCAATGGGAGAGAAGAAAGGGCGTGGCCTTTCACTTTCTCGTGTATATAAGATCTGCTGTCACCTGTCTTTTCTCAGTGTTGGTGTCTGATGAAGAGGACGTTAGGTCCTTGAAACTGTAACACATTGTAGGTATAGTTTTTAATATATTTTATTCTGCTCTGGTCAGAACTGTGTTTTATTTGTTAAGCTACTTATCCAGAGCCATGGAGTTTGTTCATTATACACATCCTGTATCTACAAACTGTCGATACCATCTGCGAATGTTCCACTCATTTGGTGGATCAATTTGGTACCTCAACCTGAAACGTCTTTGCACTGTAGTCACGGAATTGCACTTCACAAACTCGAGAACACAAAATGATTTCTGCTGCGGAGTAGCCGTTTTAAACATACGACGGTTACCAAGCAAAACATAAGACAACTGACATCTAGCAGCTATTAATATAAACTAGACTATATACTCGTTTCTTCAATAGCCGAGCCGAGGCGCAGCGATGGATAGTTTGGACAAAATAATTCTTTGTAATACGTGTATTTTTTTTAAACATGGTGTAGGTAGTAATCCATTAATTGGCGAATAAGAAACTACGTCTTACTCTTAATCAAGTATATGAGATTTAATAGCAAACTAACGTACTAAAAGAAAAGCCAAAGAAAGATTTCCTGATGTCAAAATATATTCAACGTAACTTTAAAAAATGAACACACGTGAACGTACCTGAGTTCCTGACGATTGCAACTTACTTCTTGACAATCAACTTCTTGAAAATTCTCTTCGTTCTGATATTCAATAATGTCAGACATATGATCGCTTGATTCATCTATAGTTTCTATAAAATTATCAATTTTAGGATTCAAATTACTGTTGTCATTGTCAGTTACAGGTAAATCAGACATTGATATACGTCTGACTAAACACATTGGTTTTGTAGTTAGTTTCCAATCTTCTGCATCACGTTCATATTTGTTTACAGCGACTCTGAACTCAGTTTCCAAAGTTTCTCCTGGCATACACAGATTAATGTCATTATCCACTATTCTATTTTCTGTTTCCTGATTACAATTAAATCCCGCCTTTGAAGATGCTAAAAGAGGTTTTTTATGTTCCAATTCATTGGCATCAAAATTATATAGCTTATAATTGTAATCTTTATTAGGTTTATTTCGTGCTTTCATTGAAGCGAATTTGAAAGTATCAATTTGTGGATTCAAATTACTGGTGGCATTTACAGTTAGATCTGACATTGATATGCGCCTGACTAAACACATTGATTTAGCAGTTATTTTTCGGTCTTTTATATCATCACATTCATTCTTATTTACATTGATTTTAATCTTAGGTTCCAAAGTTTCTCCTACCAAGGACAGTTTAACGTTATTATCCACCATTCTACTTTCTGTTTCTTGCTCGTATTCAGAACACGCCTTTGAAGATCTTAAAACAGGATTTTTAGGTTTTAACTTATTGGCATCAAAATTATATATCTCGTAATTGCAATGTTGATTAGGTTCATCTTGAGCTTTCATTTTGTTTTTCATTGAAGGAAATTTGGAAGTATCAATTTGTGGATTCAAATTACTGTGAGCATGTAAAGGTAAATCAGACATTGATAAACGTGTGGCTAAACACGTTACTTTTGCAGTTAGTTTCCAATCTTCTATTGCATCACGTTCATTCTTGTTTAAAGCGACTATAAACTTAGGTTCCAAAGTTTCTCCTAGCATGGACAGCTTAATGTCCTTATCCACCATTTTATTTACTGTATCTTGCTTGCAATGAAATCCTGCCTCTGAAGATGCTAAAAGAGGATTTTTATGTTCTAATTCATTGGCATCAGAATTATATAGCTTATAATTACTATCTTCCTTAGGTTTATTTCTTACTTTCATTTTGTCTTTCACTGGAGCAAATTTGAAAGTATCAATTTGTGGATTCAAATTACTGTGGGCATTTAAACATAAATCAGACATTGATATGCGTTTGACTAAACACGTTACTCTTGCAGTTAGTTTCCAATCTTTTACTACATCATGTTCATTCTCCTTTACGGTGATTTTATTCTTAGGCTCGGAAATTTCTCTTAGCATGCATGGCTTAGGGCCAACATCATCTTCCTTTTCACTTTCTGCTTCTTGAGTTAAGTTCATTTTGAGTTTAACCTCCCGTTCAGCAGCGAGGCTATATGAGACGTGGATCTACAGATTAACGTGGAATCCGAACCATGAGCTCCCACCGGGAATCGAACCAGAATCTTCTTTCTGTTTCTTGTTTATATTCAAATCCCAAATGTACTAAGTGAGGATTTTGAAGTTGTGCTTTCATTTCTCCTTTGATTGAAGTGAATTTGACGTAATAAAGGGTTATTTAGTTCCATCGAAGGTTGTTTAAAAGGAACAAAGAAATCTGGAAAACACAAAAGAGAAAAGTATTAACGTAAAGCATTATCTTCAACGAAACAAGACTTAATAAAACTAAACTGAGCTACTTTTTGAAGGCACCTATGATCACTTAACTACTATTTTATGTAGAAAGTAATACCTTGTTGTAAACTGAATATTAAACTCATGTTATTCCGATAAACAATGCCAATATGAAATATGTTAAAGCAAATATGACTTAGTTTATAAATACTGGAGACGCTTAACTCCAAATTAATTTAAACATTGTAGTAGTAATTAGCCTCATTCCCATGCAGCGAGGTCCAAAAGCCGTGCATATCAATGAAACGCATAGTCTTAAATGTACTAATATGATTATAATTTTAATCGATAGATAACAGTGTAAGAGTACGTATAACAAAGATGTTATCTGTCGTGAAGCGGTTATATGAGATCTTCGTATGGTTTATAATTTTCCAACAACAATGAATTTTTATTATTGAACATCATTGCTTTACTGCTTCTCGTCTACGAGATGAGCTTATGCAAAAAGAAATCCCGATGGGGCAGTGCCACACAACTGACGATAATAAGCTTATTCATCTGAGTTTGGGAACGCGGCCAAGTTGCAAAATGAAGTTATTTAAGAGACTAGACCTATCGACAGGAACTAAACTTCCAGAAAGTTAGGGAATAATATGCTCGCGATCAAAAATTCTAAGGTGATTATCAGTACAGAGAAGTGGAACGAAAGTGTTCCCAAAGTAACAATGAAATTATACCTTTGTGTATGATGTTTACTGTACGCAAGAACGAAAGAACCTAAATACCGAAAAAATAGCACATAAAGCATGGTTCATTCCTATTTGACGTTGATTTAAAGCCGTCGATGCTTCTTTCTCTCTCTCAACCTTAACAACGACAAAACGTGGTTTTACTTTAGATGCAACGAAACAGTTAAGTTTTATTCGTTCAAATATCCACATGTGTTACATAGAAATATACCGCAGTCATTTTATAATAATAGAATCATATCATGTATTTCATCGTCGAATAATGTGCCTCAATTTCTTTAAAATTTCAATTAACAGTGCAATGTATCATGGTTCCAATAAAATTTATTTGTCTCTTGAATTTGATGAACGAGATTGCTGGATCCAGCTGCCACACGTTATGCACCCAATCAAGACCTAAAGTTCCTACTTAAGTTTTTCTGTATCTCAATAATTTCAAAAGGAATACGTTATTTACGTTCACTGGATATCCGCTTACGTATTTCTTTAGTTTGGAGTATCTTAAAGGAAACTATATACAAACAGTATGCAGGAAGTAGTAAAAAAAAAAAAAAAAAAAAACTAACGTTCAATATCACAACGAAAGTTAATATCAGTACAAATGTTCCAAAAAGTAGGCCCAAATGAAAATTTTAACAGGAAAACTCAATTTAGCAATATTGAAAAGAAAATCTATTTTCAGCATACACTATGAACACATGTTTCATTATTTATTACTCGTGCTTCACGCAATACATATATCTTTACACACTCCACTTCCCTAATACGAGGGGCATATTAAAAGTAGTGAGCAACATATTTTAACAACGGTAACTTTTAGTTGTAAGTGAAACCAAGCGTATCATTTCAATCTACAGACCCTTGTTTCTTTCTTTCCAGACGTTGACGCTGTTTGTTGCTAGCACGCGACCACAGGCAGGATTTCCAAAATGGCGGGTAGCGATTTTTCGTTTTAACAGCGTGCTGTGATTGAACTCCTTGTTAAAGAGGACCAATCTGCTTTTGAAATTCACCGGAAACTACAGCGTGTATATGAAGATGTGTGCACGGGTGGCAGCATTGCTAGGAGGTGGGTGAAACATTTTAAAGGTGGAAACATGACTATCGAAGACGAACCTCACAGCAGTAGCCCTCCAACTGTCTCCACGGTAAGCAACAAGGGTTCGTGAGGTGATTAGGGGAGAGAGGCGTATCACTTTGAATAAAATCGCTGAAAAACTTGTTTTTGGACGCAGCGCGGTAAAAGAATTGATTCACAGCTTAGGTTATCGGAAGATCTGTGCCCGTTGGGTACCACTTTTATTAACCACGAACGTCAGAGCCTAACTATTGCCCAAACCTTTGTTCAGAGATTTGGACATGCAGATGATGACATTTTGACGTGTATTGTGACTGGAGATGAAAGCTGCTTCCATCATTATGAACCTGAAACAAAATGAGAGTATGCAAAGGGCACGACTTGAATTCGCCACCGAAGAAGAAAGCAAAGACAGTGCAATCGGTAGAGAAAGTTACGGGGAGCGTGTTCTGGAATGAACAGGATTGCATTCTGGTTAACTTCCTTGAGCCGGAACAAACTATAAGTTCTACTCGCTACATCCTTATACTTTTGAAGCTCCGTAGTGCCTTGCGTGATAAACGTCTTGGAAAGATCATCCTTCAATAGAATAATGCGCGTTTGCATACTGCACGTGCCACTCTGCAGTATATCAGATTTCAGTGGGAAACAATTCCACATCCTCCCTACAGTTCCGACATAACACCCTGCGACTACAATTTTTTTGGTTTTGTGAGGGAACAGATGTGAGGTCATCGCTACGAGATACTGGAGGATATTCATCAAGCAGAGCGTCAGTTCGACGGGCAGCTGGAAAAGAATTCTATTGGAAGGGTATTTTTAAACTAGTAAAACGATGGGGAAAATGTGTGCATAAAAACGGGCAATGTGGAAAAGTGAAAGGAAGGTCTGTAGATTGAGACGATCTATATTGTTTCAACTAAAAATAAAAATCAGTCATGAAAAAATGTTAGTTTACCCTTCGAACGTTATACAATTCGAGTAATTTAAAAATGTCTTTTTCTTTCTTTGTAAAATATTATAGCTATTATAATATAGCTATTAAAGTCTGCTAAGTAAGAGCGTAGGCTCACAACATTAAATATCGAGCTACAGTGAAGAAAACTTATTAAGTGAAAAGCACGTTACGAAATGACTGGCGTGGGCAAAGGACAACTTGGACCGCGAGTGGGACAATGCAATTTTTACCAACAAATCTTTTCTGTAGGGTTGTGTAAGGATACGAGAGGCCTGGTCAACTGCCGCCAATAGGTTGGTCCAACGGACAGTGAAACATCCCATAAAGATGCATACCTAGGAGTGTTTCTCCAAATTGGATTTCAGTACGTTGCAGGTGTTTAACTGCACATTAAGTGCACGGAAGATGTTACAAATTTATAAAAGATGTTTGCTACCGACTGCCAAACATTGGTTCATCGACAAAAATAACGACTGGATACTGCACGAGGACAATGACTAAGGACCGCAGCAAACTCTGCATTCACTGGAAAAGAGAGAAAAGAGTGCAGGCACTGGATTGGCCCTGACAGCCACCTGACGCTAATACCATTGAAAATGTCTGGTCATACATCAAGCTGAAGCTTCAAGGCAAAGGGGTTTTCACTTTAACCCACCTGTCAACGCAAGTTCGACGCATTTGGAGGTGCCTTTCACGTGAATATGTGGAAAACTCGGTTGCATGCATTCCTCAGAGATTCCAAACCATTATCGACGCTGCGGGAGTTTGCTTTACTTTTGCTAGCCAGACTTATTACAAGATGTATTAGCTGTAAAAAAAAAAAAAAAAAAGTGCTTAGTAATATGGTTTATGATCAGGGTTGGGCTGAGATGAATAGCAGACGAAAATTAATATCTCCGGGGATTCTTAAGTCATTGGAACTTAGGGCACAGTTGCCGTTAGCAATAAAGGTGATTCAAAGGAACTTGTAATTGTGAATGTGAGTGTTACCAGGAAAGGTCCACTTCACCATTCCATATTTCTTCCATTATGATTGCCTTATATCAGCCGCTTATACGCTTTAACGTAAGTACTTTAATCATTTGATAATCTGATGATTTCTTATTGTCAATAATTTTAATAATAAAGAAATCCAACGAACTAACTTTCAAAGAATATCTGTGTGTCCTTCTAAACTTAACTATACACGTCTGTCAAAAAACATCTATAAACGAATAAGTAACTAAATTTGTTCAGAATGTATGACTGTATTACCAAATCATTACTTTATGGGTCGCGTCACTGTACAAGATTTTAGTTGTTCTACTGGAGCATAAATGTAGGCCTCTCACTTAACTTAGGATGCTGTTAATTTTCTACAAATATCAATTGCCCAACTTTCGAATAAGGATGTACATGATATCCTCTGAACTTAATTGATATTTGTAACTTCGCTTGAAGTAACGAGAATAAAGGCATGTCTTGACTATATAACCAATTTTTCAAATTTGGAATGCAATATGTGGTGCGTATGAGACAACTTCATGTATCCAGTATGAATCAGGGATTTGTTTCGAATTTCGGTGAACACTGGATTGATCGCTGATTATGGAACACTATAGAACTACTTAGCAAAGATGGAGATTGCGTGTTTCTGTATAATAAATTACGTATATTTTGTATTGTTTGCTCCAAGTATTGAAAGTTTTCTGCCTTGGATCTTTTGTGGTGAGAACTTCGATATTCTTTGAAACAAACGAAAAATCTGCTCTACGTAATTGTGCAAAATTATGCATTTTCTCTGTAGGAAATAAGTAGAACTAATGAACTGTGGTGTCCAAAAGTTCCTCGTATTATACACGAAAACGGAATGGATTCGTGATTAGATTCATAAGCGATTTCATATAAATACTGAAACTGAATCATTTCAAAAACTGAAACTGCGAATGTGTTTTGGTATTGACTTTTTTAAATGCAACGACCTTCTCTTTTTCAGGAACTAGAGCGAGATGTGTCCTCTCTATCTCTCTCTGTCTGTATATATATATATATATATATATATATATATATATATATATATATATATATATATATATGACACTTCACACTATATATTTGGTTATATCAGCAGTCAATGTTAAAGTGACATGTAACAAACAGGGTGGTAATTTTTCTCGCTTACTCTTATCTGGAAATGACGCATAAGTATTGGTATCTATCACTACTAAATGTTTCTTGTTCTCAGCTTTGTATACCTGAAGAACCGAAGGTTGAACAATCATTTCCTTCATCTCTGGAAAGTATATGGGTTCCATTTTAAAGATCTAGCCCTCCAAGCAAGCCCTAGAGTAGTTCTAACTTTAGCAAAATGTAGGAAACGAATTTCGAAAGAATAAATGAAATTTGCTAACCACCTGCACGATTATTTTACTATTATAAGTTGGAAATTTGCGCAATTGCTTCTATTTCTTCAGGATTTCGGCGAATCATAACTTGTTCAACAATATGACTCAAGTATTTGACAGAGATTAATCCAAATTCAGATTTGTCAACACTAAATAAGAATGGATTGCCAGAACAGTCAAATAATTCCAGTAAATATTAGTATGAATATGAATAAAGAGAGAAGGCATCGACACGTACAGACAAGTTTAGAGATGGATTATATGTGGTAAGCAGTATGCGTTGGATGTTCAGTGATTTATTTGCGGTGCTGAGCCGAACAGTGAAACGGATTATATATATATATACGTGTGTATGTGTGTGTGTGGTAATAGGTATTCTCGAACTAAGGGTCACTTCGCTCGCAGTCACTGAGTGACGTGATATAGTTGGTCACTGCTTGTGAAAAGACTGACAGCAGATACCGAGGCTTCTTGTCCTTTTTCCCCCCCTTTTATTGCCCACATTATGAATGGTGTTCCCAGGACACACAGAAATACATGGAACACGCAGAAACACACATATAGCCGTTCATGTTTCGAGATTTCCGTGTTTATTCGGCGACTATCCGGTTCATATAGTTTGTAGAAGCATTTCCACCGTCTCAAGTTATTCCACTTTGAGAAATGGCTGTTAATAGTAAGAAAGCACTTGTTATTTTGCTGCTCAAAAAGAAGAATGTCTGTGCATTTTATGCTATTAACGAGATTGCAAACTGGCTTGTATCATACTTTGTATTGTGATCTGTGTGCAGACAAAATGAAGTTCTGCTGCCCGGCTCCTGCAAGGGCTGCAAAGTTCTAAGCATTTAGCCACAAAGAATCCCATCAATATATGTTTGGTTTTGTCAACTACATATTTCCGTCCTTTACGTTTTTCCTTAATAATTTAATAATAATAACCATAATAATAATAATAATAATAGAAGTCGAATTAATAGTCTCCAAATAATAATTGATTTAGCAAGTCTATTGGCTTCAATCATTGGTCGTCGAAGTTAAATAGAATTTTAACGTTGTACTCACAGTAGACAGTAGCGAAGAGTCGGGTAATTATTGTGTACTGCACTTCCCTCGCAATTCTCCTGTGCATGTGCTCCTCAACACCTTGTCACAATATCAATTTAGATAAATTTCAACAATCCGATTAATTTATTCATTACAATGAAATTCTTAGTGTTGGAGTATTCAAACTATTACGGACGAAAATTCAAAACGAATTTCTTTTATTATTGCGCCAAATTCAGACTCACCATTCTCTGTAACTTTATTTCATACAAGGAAAGATCGTGAATTTGTAATAATTCAAGTCTTTCTTCACAGCATATGTAAAATGAAAATTCATTAAAATTTATACTAAAACGAAATAAAGGTATGCATAAAATAAGTTTTTTCATTATTTTCTACTGTTAAAAATTTCTCCCATCGGGAAGGGGTACACACCCCGCGACTAGGGCAGGTTACGGAAAGATCAAGTGTGCCTGTTTCGACTGATCAGCACTTTTTTTAACATATACATACACTGACATCAAGATACACTGGCAACATCGTGCGGTGACGGTTACTACAGTGTCCCCGCAGGAAGGCTACAATTTAAAGCAATGCTTTTCCTCGAGTAACGGAGAGTTGCTCGAGACAGTTGCGGGAGAGCGGTCGGTGACGGCGACCGTTTTAGTGACGGCAACTGCACTTGCCTCGTACGAAGGCAACAATTTAAAGCAACATTTCACAAGCAGTTGCGTCACTCAGTGACTGCATGCGAAGGGGCGGTTAAAATACAGTGGTTGGCCTATTCTATTGATCTAACTTGCACTGGGAAAAGGATTGGACCAAACCCAAATCAGTCGTCTACATGGCACCTGCCGTATTATCGAGAACTTAGTTTACTGGTAGGATTAGCTCTGCCCAAGCCTGGCATCACTTAGATAACTCTCTCAAATCAACTACTATAAGCAGGTCGTTTCTGCTGTTTGGTTTCAAAACAGTTAAAATATTTTTTCCAGTATTCTCTACTAGAAGTTTCAGTTATGCCTTGTTGCCTTAAGAATAAATAAATAAATAAAAAAAAATGCACGTTCCTGTTCTCTGAATTTGTGAAGAATTGTATGTTGATTCATCTTTTTTTTTTTGTATACTAAATCCTATGATTCCTGAAATATCTTAATTTTGGAAAAGCCATTGTTGTTACTTTGAATGTGGTAACCTTTCTTTGTAAAATGTCTAATATTCGTTGCTTTCTGTGAGGAAGAAAGAGCTGGAATGTTACTGAATTTAAGACGAATGCAATCCTTAATTTTTGCTAGCCGCTCCGCCGTGTTTCTCTTGGAGTCCTTATCTGTGTGTCCATGCATTGCTTCCAAGAAGAAACACCATACAAATTTTGTCCTGCAGGCATTAAAGTCATAGCTCCTACGGATATACGCTTCAAAAGTGTTTGGTTATATTTGTGACCGGAACTGATCATTTTATTGACAGACGTTGGTATACTTACTGCAAAAGGTGCATTCAAGTTAGCAGGTATTGGTAAATGCATATAGAAATATCAGATTTAAATGGTAGCTGAATGTATTCTATACCCTACGACAAATTGTGCTTTTGTAATATAAAAATTGAAAGTTCGTTTCTTTGCAGTGCAGTTTGAAATAGGAGAGAAATCGAACGTCCGTAAGTGCCTATCCGGTTTCAATGATGTAAATAAACTTTCGGAAAGATGGCTGAAATTCAGCTTCAATGCAGCAGAGACTATGCAAATTCTATATTCAAAGGCAAATTTTCCTAAAATGGATGCCAAAAAGGAATGAAACATTAACATTCATGTCAATGGAAAATCAATGAAAAGCAGATAATTCCTCCACTTATCTTAAAAAACAAACAACAAAAAAAAAAATGGCTGAAATTAAGTTCAAATGTAGATGAGGCTACGCAGATTCTATATTTAAAAGTAAATTGTCCCAATTATAATGGAGTCCGAACTACTTCGGTCGTTCAACTGTACCCCAACCAGAAATCGAATTCTGGACCACGCGAACGGAAGTCAAGCGTGCTACCTGCTAGACCAAATGGAGGTCCTCACATTGTGTTGATTTAAATCACTGAGTCAGTGTTGCCAGATTCGAAGATCAAAAAATAACGTGTCTGTGCTCCAAAAGTTGCGGATTTGAACTATTCGTAGGCCAAATGTATACAGTAGAAATGAATTATTTGGCAATTAATGACTGGTACTAATAAAATAATTTTTAACATGGACTGGAAAATGTGCTGCACATGTTTGAAGAAATTATGATAGACGGACAAAAGCAATTCTAGACAAAATACCACGAGATAAAAACAGCCTAGGAAACGTCCTTATACAAGGTTTGACGAAATCTAGAATTAGGGAGTAACCTAAAAAAGAATTGCTTAAGATAGATAGTCGTGGAGAAGACGTGGAAAGACCTTCATTTAGCAGTGGACTGATAATGATTACGATGATGGCTATGATTTTATTATATCTAGACCTTAGAGACAAACTAAACTAAGTCATAATTCCGTAATTTTACACGAGAAGCGAAAAACCGGTTTCTTAAAGTAAGACCTATAGTACTGTTTTTAAACTATACTAAATAGTTACAAAGTAACAGAATGCCTTTTTAATGCAATTTCGACCAGAAAGTGACTTAGCATATTCTACTTCTAAAGTTCATATATATATATATATATATATATATATATATATATATATATATATATATATATATATATATATATATGGGTTGAACAAAAAATCTAAAACGTTTGCAAAAGTGTGAAAATCATACCTAGTACGGTGTGGGGCCTCCTTTTGCATCCAAAAGCTTGGATCCGACGTGGAATGGAAGTATACAGTTCCTGAATCGTGGTGTGTGGAATTTTATACCAATGTTCCTCCAAAACATGCTTCAGTTCCTTAAGGGATGCTGGTGGAGGGTAATGAGACCGAACACGCCTTTCTAACTCAGACCACAATGGCTCAATGATGTTAAGATCTGGTGATTGTGGGACCAAGGTGAGGTGTGATAGCTCCTGGTCATGCTTCTCAAAACATGATTTCACCGTTTTTTCAGCGTGACAGGGTGCCAAATCATCTTGGTAGACGCCATCACCATCAGGGAACAATATTTGGGCCATGGGTAGAACCTGGTCCCCCAAAATGGCCTCATACGCCTTAGCATTCATCATTCCATGCAGGGTTATGATGCGACCTGCAGAAAACCACGATATCACTGCCCATACTGCAACAGAACCACCCCCATGCTTTACAGTTGGGACCAGACAGTCTGTATCATAGGCCTGCGACGGTGTTTTTCATACGTAAACACGACCGGTTGTTGAAACAAGGTAAAGGTCGATTCATCGGACCAAATTACGTGTATCTACTGCTCATGAGTCCACGCCTTGTGGTCCTTGCACCACTGGATACACCTCTTCGCATTTACTGCTGTAACCAGGGGTTTGGATAGCGGCTTTGCCATGAATTTTCATTTTATGAAGTTCCGGTCGTACTGTTTTCGATGAAACCGGGTTCTGTAGGACGGAATTGAGTTCAGGTGTAATTTTGATTGCAGTGGTCTTTTTTAGCTGCTACAATCCGTTTTAATGCCCTCCGGTCCCTATCTGACAGGATTGTCTTTCGACCACAGCTGTGCTTTGCAGACGTCGTTTGCCCATGAATTGTGTATGCCCTCGTGACATTGGACACAGTGCCTTTCGATACCCCTACAATGTTCGCCACTGTTGCCACTGAAACTCCAACCAGACGGGCACCAACGATCATGCCTCTTTGGAAGTCTGTCAGGTCGCCCATTTTACCGCACCACTTTCACACCACGACACTCACAGGTGAACTGGTTACTGCTGACAGAAGAGGAAGGTCCACATGACACATTGAAAACAAAAAAAAAGATAGGCAACCGCAACACGTGTTGTACAGTGGAAGGCCAAACTTACGTGTCCTGTATGAAGTTTTTAGATTTTCTTGTCTACCCCTATATATATAACTCACTAGGTAAGGTAGGGTAAAAACGAATCCAAAATTTAACAAAATTCGTACAGCGAAAAAAATATTTTTGATTTTTCATATTGCAGCAAAACTACGAAAATTAATACAAAAGAAAACTAGAAAGTTAAGAACTACTTGTTTTGCCGGGACAGTGAAAATAGATACAGATAGCTCGACTTACTAATATACTTATAT
Source organism: Thermobia domestica (assembly GCF_964235325.1). Lineage (NCBI taxonomy): Eukaryota > Metazoa > Arthropoda > Insecta > Zygentoma > Lepismatidae > Thermobia > Thermobia domestica. The sequence goes on from NC_137457.1 coordinate 16,048,988, forward strand.
ATTTCGAATATGTATGTCCATGATTTGCAAGTAATTTTAAATCAATATAAAATTTCAACGTAATAAACGATGACTAGTTTTCTCGAGTAAAGATTACATGCACCGCCGAGAGCTCAGGAATAAGCAATGTATGTTACGGCACTGGATATATGCTTATGTAATACATTATGACATTATGTACTTGTATAAGAAACAGAATATACTTACAGTGAGACGCGAACTTATACGAAAACATCGGACTTTGAATCTAAATTATTTGGTGATCGAACCTGAGACCACAGATAGCAAAGATGAGTGCCGTATTTCCACCATAAGCTTAAGGAGTTGTTGATTTTGAGTTTAACGTCCCGTTCAACAGCGAGGCTATGAAACGTGTACCTATTGTTAACGTGGAATCCGAACCACATGAGCTCCGCCGGGAATTGAACCCGGGTCTCCGACGCCAAAGGCGCGTATGCTAACCGCTTAGCCACGAGGGAACTCCTACACAAGGTTAAGGAAGTGCTTGTTTTAAAATGCCAGATAAACAATGAGATGTGAAACGTTAATAAAGCATTTGATCAATTTGAAACAAAATATATTGTAGTAATAATTTATTCGATTTGTTGTAGTAATAATTTATTCGTTATCGATTCGATAAGATAACGAACGTTATATTCTGTTTTTAAAACGACAGTCAAAGCAGAATATATTGGATAATAACTGAGAAATTGTAAAATTTCAATTTCGGTGCGATTAAATACATTCGTGCTGCTATGTTTTGCGTTATTCGTTAGGAGGTATTGAACAAGTCTGATTCAAAGCAAGGAAATAAAATACTGTATAGTACTGGAGTTAATTTAATCGAGTTTAATTGTATAGGCAGTACTGAGGCTATTTGAGACAATGTCTATATTGTTGAAACTGAAATATGTGTTACTATTAGGGTTTTATACCAGGTATGTTATACCCACTGATGATTGAATCTGGAACACACGCATGGAAAGCATTAGCGCTACCAAATTAGCTACGAAGAGGTACATCATACCATAATTCTAAGTCAAGAATGAAGGCAAAAAAAAAAAAAAAAAAAAAAGCGGAAACATAGTGTACGATAAAAATACTTTCACAATTTTAATGTCACTCTATTTATTTCGAGACGAGACCGAGACAAGCATCTGTTGACCAAGACTGTATAGTGTCGTCTCGTCTCGATAACATCCCTACTTACGGGTCAGAGTAGAAGAAAGAGAACTTGAAGAGATCGAGAATTTTAAGTATGTGGGAAGTGTTTTAACAACAGACGCCTACTGCACCAAAGAGATCAGGCCAAGTATTGCCATAGCGAAATAAGCATTCAACAAGAAAATATCACTCTTAACTAGCAAGCTCAATATTGAACTTAGGAAGAAGTTGAACAAGTGTATATCTGGAGCATTGGACTGTATGGTTCTGAGACTTTGACATTACGGAAACTGGAGAAGAAATATCTAGAGCTTCGAAGTGTGGTGTTGGGAAAAATGGAGAAGATAAAATGGACAGAGACAGCAATAAACTAAAAGGTTTTAAAACAGGAGAGGACATGTCTAGCCAGCATCCTTCGGAGGAAGGTTAATTGGATTGGACACATCTTGCGAAGAAATTGTCTTCATACCGCGTCGGAAGGTAAGCGAGGAATAGGAAGAACACAACTGATCGATGATCTGAGAAACAGAAGAAAATATTGCCAGTTAAAGGAGGAAGCTAAGGATTGAAAAACGTGGAGAAAACAAATCCAGGCCTAAATACACACACACACACACATACACGAAATGTGCGTGGTCCGTGTTAATGTATTTTTAATATGTTAAATTATAATAACCTTCAATCCGGAACTTACATTCATTAAGAAATTAAGTAATTCTTATAATTTCAAAGATATGTAGCAACCAACCTATATTTTGGATTTTAAATACAAACATTACACATATTCTTCACTTCCATCGATTAATATTGGGAAATTCGTAAAAAAGGCTCTTTCCGAATTTACATTACATTTCACTAAATATATTTTACCTTACAAGAATAGAACTTTGTGGCCACATACAGAATAAATTTACAAAAGTTTAAAATTATTACGGAAAAGTAATACACTTCGAACATTCTACCACAACGTTCACTTGAAGCGAGCCGGGATCGAACAAAGGATCCCGTGCACCAGAGGGGAACACTCTACCAGTGAGCCACCGCGGCCCCTTTCGGACGCTTGAGAACTTCAGCTAAGCCGTTCTGTAACAAACAGAATTCAATCCACGATATACGTCCTCACGGCATTAACTCAGAATATTAAAATTCAGCCCCCAAACTTTAATACACATCATCCCTTTGGCTCTAAACCATCAAATTATTTTATCAAGAAATTCACATGTAGTATTTGAAAAGTACCTGCGAAGTTATTTCTTAAGGTACGAGTTGCTTTAATGCGTTCACATTTAAGTTAACGAGGGCTTTCCCCTTAAATAGAAAAGCGCATTCAGATACATGCCACATATTCGAAAGTACCCCCGCCCAAAAAAAGACTTAAAATTGAGAATGCTATTTAACAGTGTCAGACCAGGAGAGTAGAAGAGGCCTCACGCAAGACTACGTCCATAGGGAGCAGGCTCGTTATCGGCGGAGATTACAGTGCAAGAAACACAAGAATAAGAATGAATAAATAAGTATAGTTTAACAGTTGAATTTATTATACCAAACTATCCTCTTTCATATGCACTAACACATTTTAAAATAAAATTACTATTCGTTTGACGAGTTATTCTTAACCAGTACCAAAGATAGGATAGATTTGTGTGAAGGAAGTCTGATGCAGATATGGTCGATAAATCTTTGTATAGGGAAGGATTTTATAACCAAGCAGTACTTTACTGTTTAAACATATAGTAACCTAACCCGGATTCAATGTAAAAGGGACAAAATACTAAGTGAAAGTTCAATTGCGTTGCTACAAATTCAACTGATCTGTCAGGAAAGTTAGAACAGAAATGCTAGTATTATAGTCTTGAACAATATTTCTTTGAACGTGTAAATTTGAGGTCTTGTTCAAACTTTCTTTGACCGTCCACAAACAGCATTAGACAACATACCAGTTACTTCTTTGAAAGGGGATCCATCAAAATGTAACTGAAAAATAACTATTACATAGACGTGTGATATGCACTCTACCCTTTATTTTGTCCCACATTAAATGAAATTTATTTTAATTACGACCGAATTCCTGAGATGGCAGACAAAAGTAAGTTTTCTTCCTCCTAAATATATAAATTTGAAGTTTGAATTAATTCTGAAAAAATAAAAATACACTCACAAACAGTTTTAATATTTTCATCATTCTTATGGATATTATTATTACTAGAATTTCTATAGCAATAGTTGGAGGACAATTAAGATCATGAAGCAGAAATACTTTCGACAAATGTATAGTAAAGAATATAGGAACGTTTCCGGTCCTCATGGGCTTCATATGGTACCGTGGGCAAAGATTAGATATCAATATTGGCGGGGAAGACCGCACAATCTAGTTCTTTAAGTGGTGGTCAATATAATTATGAAGTAGAAAAACGATGTTGCGGAGGATCAAGGGAACAGGGCTGTCTTCAACATTTGTACCTTACTTTCAGAAATATGTGTGATAACAAAGAAATTTTTAGTGTTTCATCTCTTGAATAATATATACAAATACACATATCTTTTTACTGGTATATATTTCACATGCGAAAGGGAAAGAGAAACCACTTTTCCCTTTAGGACTGGACAACTATAAGCACAAGTTCTTGAAAAATATTAGGGCAAGAAGATGAAGTCTACATTTTTACATTTCCAGCAGTAAAGTTATCAAAAACCTCCCGAAACAAAATCGTAAATATGCCACCGTCCACGAGTAAGGCAGTCCTTGGCTTTCAATTTCAGAATACCCTTTTGGCCGAGTTCTAAGGACCTCCATACCCGGTAAATGATAAAAGACCAGTACGATGTATACGGTATTCTGTAAATATTGTAGTACCAATCCAGTACACGGAAAATTATATCGGAAAACATAGTTAGCCACTTATCACATGCTCATAAATAAATCACAAATTTTTAGATCCCCTTGTGACACTTCTTGTTTAATTATATGATTTATACGTATTGACATAACTACAAATGTCATTATTCATTAGATTGATTAAATTTTATCGTTGTGTATTTCATTCAGATTTCCCGTGTTGCTGTGTGTGTGATATTTGGCATTTCTCTCCATTCACATAATCTTTTCGAAAATCCCACAGCATTGATCGGAGACGTTCCCAGATTAGTTCACATTAGATAACTTACTACGAAACTAATGTTACGGTGTGAACATAATGAATATTACTCGATCTAATAATATTTTTCTTTAGTACCTCAAAACAAAATAATGAAATCATTTTTTCTCTTCCCTCCTTTTTACCTTCGTTTTGCGCGCGATATGAAAACTGCTTGGTCTGAAGCAGGCGACCACGCTTCACTTCACTTCTCCTCACTTCCGCTCTGTTCCGATCTAGAGGTAAACTTTAGAATAATTAAACTTCCGTACTTGCTATCTAAGCATAAGTAAATTACAAATTATTATACGCTATAGGAATGCATTAATTACACCAAACAATCGAAAAAATTTAGGGAGTTAGGATTTAGATTTCCGGGCTCTCGTTAAAACTGAATGCAGAGTGTAACAATAAAGCAAAACTTAACTTAGAAATTAAGAATAAAAAAGTATTTCATATTAATTTCGATGGAAAATAAAATCTTTGAGTTTTACGTCCCACGGTTATGCTAAATGAGACGGTGATGATGAGTAATGAATGAAAATGGTGGAATGAAGATGGGAGGAAACGGGAGAACCCCGAGAAAACCCACGCACACGGTGTTTGTCCACCACAAAGTTCACTTGGCGGGAGCAGGGTTTGAACCCGGGACCCCAAGCACCAGAGGTGAACGCTCTACCACTGAGTCACCGAGGCCCCCTAATTTCGATGGAAACTACTAACTCTCAACTGGAGTAAATTCACACATCATTTCGGCTTTTGTTTAGCGATACGGGGTCAGCTTTTTCACCAACTTTTTTGCGATATTCTACTCAAATTCGAACGTTTTGATTCCATACATGAGATTAGGCTGAGTTAAGTTCCCAATATTTTATTCACATAGTATTGCCGAGGGCAAGTTTTTTTTTTTTTTTTTTTTTTTTTTTGTCTTCATGAGGAATAGTTCACTTTCTTTGCCCACACAAGTCACTATAAAATTGAAGTTCGGTAATCTGGCGCTAAATTAGTTAAAATGTTCACCAGACTTATGTGAACTCAAATATCCGTGGTTTTACTATACAGATCCATACTATAAGTAGTAGTACTACGAACGGGTTAAAAGCCCCGTAGGGGTTTGTTCGGTTCTGTTCTCGACATAAAATAGGCAAATTGAAGACTTCCCCAATCAGTGCCTTCAGAGACTCTAGGTATAGCTGAAAATTAGCTGACCGATGCGCTCTAACAAACAAAAGCAAAGATATCTGCAACTGTCACTCATCAAATGCTAAGTCTGTAATACCATCAGAGAATTCTACCTGATGTGCACTTTGCATTAATTGAAATAGTGCACCTGCGGATATCTGATGAGCTAGCCTAGATCTGGTAATGTCAGTCCCTTTCAGGTAAGATGCAGCAACTCCAGTAATTGTGATATTAGCATCCGTAAGAGCATCGGTCCATCCGCTTCCGTCTAAATACTTTCCTAAAACTTTCAGAAAATCTTGCTCTATATGTAAGGATCCAAACATAATGAACATTTTTTCTTCACCATATCTGTCAGGTCAGTTCCACTGAATAGATTTTCCTATTGCATACAGTGGCTGATCCATACATATTACAGGCGACTGGCCAGGATTAAGGAACTCGGTTGCATCCGCAATCATATCCAACCCATGTTTCATCATTGGCACAGATGTTGAGTCCTCATTGAAGAGAGGTAACATACCTGTTACTGACTGCAGACGAGAAACCGCTTCATAGTGAGCACGATGTACTGACCAGGATTTTCTACTTCTCTGGGTACAAGAGGAAAGCCAGTTAAGCTCAGTAGCAGTATGTCTGTCTATTATTTCACGGTTTGGGGAGAAATCTGCCTGCAATACGTCCGGTATCGATGGTTGAGAGGACTAAGTAGTCAGGTGCTACAGCAGTAAATCTTTGGGGAATCTTGGGAACAGACTTACGTTTAGTAAACGCATATGGTTCAATAGATCGGTCTGATCCGAGGTTACCTTCTTCAGGGTGCTGAAATAAGAATAAGCTGGTTCCATGAAACTAAAAGTCACTGGTTGTACTAGACAAGTTGTGGTCTAAGTTATCATAAGCTGATGTGGTAAATACACCCAGCTTCAAATGTGGAGGACACAGAACATTTTCCCTTTCAAACCGTCTTACCGTTTCATTACAAAGAGATGACGAAATTCGAAGAAGTTTGTCATATGAAATGGACATCCCCATTGAGTGAAGATTATCTACTAGTTCCTTTTTCCTGGTTTTAACGTGGACGTTTAAGGCAACATAAATTGGTAAAAGCATATATTTTTGTTTCTGGGGCCTCTTGCCTCTAGCTCGGTCATCTGGCTCAGTTTCTTTCTGTGATGTCATATTCAGAGCAATTAGCTGGCAAATAGTTAAAGCTTCCTGTGTCGGTTGTAATGATTTTGAGGAGGAGCCGTACAACATAATACTTATAAGGGAAAGTAAAAAAGGATCAACAGCTTTCTCTTGACACTGTTTCGAGAATGTCCCGTCAAAGTGATACTTTCTTTTCAAAACAGGTTTTCTAATTGTTTTTGCTACTTTTGAAATAGTAATTGCCTCAGTATCACAACTGATAAAAGATTGGCGTATACTATAACCAACACTATCATTGCATATCAGGACATACTCCTTGCCAGACCGTTCCTCTCGCATGTCACCAAAATGAGCCAATATTTTTTCTCTCCGTCGAGTTGAGTGTGGTTGGCTGACGTATTCTTGGGTTTCGTGCAAAGTAGTTAGTTCATGCAGTATACCTACATACAAGTTCTGGCATCTGGAATACGGGATAATTGTGATTTATAACAGCATTCTGGTGCACATCCTTAATAAAGTTAACTAGATTTGAAAATGCTATTCCTTGAAGAATATCACAAAGTTCTTTTTCAGGGTTAATAGTATTAGGACGACAAGAATTATTTAATTTGTTGAGACATTTAAGATGATACATACATTCCCGTGCCACCATATCACCTTCTGCTAGTTTTCCAGAAAGGATGTGATTAGCGGTTTCTGCCACACACTGACGAATATTTTACTCGATACTTTTGGTTTGTATGCGCCGAAAAGGATCATTGGTAGTTGAAGGTTGACACAAAAGAAGCATATATTTTGAAATGGGACATTGGGTTTCTGACGCTTTGGCTGTTCTCGTGTGTTAACTATATCATCAGTTGTCTTCTTCGAAGGATATGGTACCTGACTTACGTTTCTGCTTCAAAAGTCTGTCGAGTTTTGTGTTACTGAATTTCAGTTGGCAGGATTTATGATATTTAGCAGAGTTTTAGCTAAAGTTTCAACTACACTTAATTGCCCTTCTTTCCACAATCCAAATGAATATCCCTTGGAAGGGCATTTCCCTCCTGAAATTTTGTAAGGTTTCCCAGAAGTTAACCATATCCTGCATTTAGATCCATGGATCTCTTGTTTCCAGCTGGACACACTAAAGATTCACTTTTGCGGTTTCTTTGACATATTATGCAGAGAGACCAGTTCATTGGCTTCAAGCATGGAACATCGGCTGCCAAACTGAACTTCTTCTCAGACGCCATTCAATCAATATAAAATGAAGATGCAGCTACAATTAATAAAAATAATTGTTTGTTCTGTCGCGTAACAGAGAACAAAATATTTATAGCAAAATAAACGTCGATTATCAGTGTAGTTTAATCTCTGGCTGTCATTATGGCAGCCTCAAGGATCTGCTCTTACAGTCCATTCAAGGTCCATGCTCCCGAATGTGTCGTGCCTGTCTGAGTCTGCACTCGGCTGTCAATATTTGTAATTACCTTCTTTACACACTTTCTTTCTTTATCAATAACAGAATATTTTGTCTTCCCTTACGGTAGGATGAGTTGAAACGCGTGTCAACTAAAATGTTATGTAATGCTCCTTATAATTGTAAAAACTTTTGTTTTGTACCAAATAATTCTAAAAAAAAGTTGCAAAAAGGGCAAGAAGAAAACATTGCTGACGAAAGTATTTATTTTTAAAGATAATACATCGCGCGTACCTTGCTAGTGGAACAATTGTGTGAAAAATGCAAATAAAAATAACTTAAGATTAGGTGCCACCTCTTGACATTTTAAAAGCACCTTCTAAAGAGACAGAAAATAAACACAGTAGCGCACCTGAACAACGAAATTGAAAAATTACAGCTGTTTGGTTAAGAGAATATACATATATTTGTAATCGTTGTAAAGCTTATTTTATGTTCTATCGACGCCAAAAGGAAAAAACTGCAAAACTTTTATGAAAATTAAGTTATTAGCGAAAGTCCGCAAAGGCGATATGGAAGGATCCGCCATATTGGAAAGTAGCGGCCATATTTGTGAAGCAAACATACAATTGTTTGTAATCAGTTGAAAGCTTATTTCATCTTCTACCAATAACAAAATAAAAAAGTGACAGAATTGTTATATATCTGCAGTTATTTGCAAAAATCTGAGCAGATCTGGAAAAGTGGCCATTTTTAAAATGGCGGCCATCTTGGATTTCTGGAGAGAAATTAGAGTGGCTCCATATCAATCTTTGACCTACATATTGATATGAACTTACATGCAAAAGGATTCGTTTAATTCATTAACTGCAGTATGTTGTCAGTTTGCCGCGGTACTAAGACTCTGCAAGATTCCAGCCACTTCCAGACACCTGCAGCAGACACCAGACTATGCTTCACGTTTCACTGTCCTGTATAGCAAATTTCTTCCATAGATGCAGCAATTACGTCACTGCATTAGATACTGCAAACTTCCGATGCTCATCTCTCGTTCACGCCATCTTCAATGCATCACAGCATCCCTGTTCTTGCTAGCCAGAACAGGAACTATCAAATGAATCCCTGTCAGTTTTCTACAATTCTCCATCTCCAGATGTTCTCCAGTGAGGGTCTTCAAGTCATCTAGTCAACACCTACATGATATTCAGGATGTCATCCCACGCCGAGCTTTTGGGACTGATCAACCCAGAAGACCAGCTGTCAATGGATTTTCCACGTCTCGACGCCCCTGCCTGATTCTACTCTAAGCGTGATTCTGTGGGACACGCTCGAAGATTTTCCTGCAGAGATTTGTCACCTCATCTTTCATCGATGCCCATCATGAACATATCATCTTATCAATGCCTGCATTTACCCTCTGATGAGACTCTCTTCAAGCAACTTAGAAGTTTTCAACAGATACATCATCTCATCGGATGCTCCATTATAATCTTCGTAACCTATGAAGAACATCACTCCAAGATGTCGACCACTTTCAACTACAGCAGCATACAAATCTTCATCTTATGGATTAACAGCGTTTATATCTTCTGCACCTTAATTTATATAGTATACACACAATTTAATTAATTTATATACTGGTATATTAACAAATCATAATATATTGCTCACTAATATTCACTTCACTTAGACATTTAATTTTACATGTATATTTTCATTTGTATTGACTTTTATTATTATTTTACTTATATATATATATATATATTTTCTCAGCATTTTGATAGCTGATACTCAAATACTTGGTTGCTAGATTTTCTTATATATGTATTCAGTAAAGTTTCATTAAAAAAGGTTTGCAACCATTAGTACCAAGCAAGTCCTAGGCAATTGCATTTGTTCGCATTATAGTTTATATTCACAGGCACTTTTTAATCAATTTTACGATTTACTACTTGCTTTGTTCTTTATATTTGAGTACAATTAAAATTTGTAAAAAAAAAAAAAACAAAAAAAACTGTTATTTTCAGTCATGTCCATACGACAATGACTAAGAACTAGCTTCAAGCAAGTAGGGCTGTGTGTTGTTTAATTATACTCAAATAATGGACAATTTTATTTGAGTATAATTAAAACATTTTAAGTCTCATTTCAAAAGATTAAAAGTATAAAAGAAATAGCAATATTCCATAAACGTCAGGAAGTTCATCAGCCTTGTAAAAGATTGTAAACTTCTGGTGAAAGGGAAAGTGTCCTGTCTAAAGAGTATAAAAAGCCACTCTTCCAAAAACACGTTAAGATTTGGATACCTGAACTTAGATTGGCTTATTGAAGTACACGAATGGCAGCACACTCTCCTGGGCAAGTAAGTTCTCCTTTCCTTCTCCTTCTGTTCTTGTTATAATGATATTGGCTATTGCTAGATAGTTGGAAGGTTTTTCATAGACAGATCAAAATACTCCACTATCACTACAAGTCAATAGATTTGTTAACTTTGTTCGTAAAATCATTGAAAAAATTAAGGCTCTCATTAATTTGTTGTGTCAATTGTTTGAAATGTTTCTGCATGAGCTAACGGCACCAACACTACAAAAAGGATTAAATATTTCCTCTCTTAGTGCTTTGTAATAGCTTGAAGCAAAATGTGACATTGTTTGTTGTTATAATTATCATAAAATAAAACACGTTAGATAACGGTCCATTAACCCTTTCATTGCATGTCAAAACTTAAAATTATTCTCAATATTACAAATTAATATTCTTTCTGAATATTTGAATATTCTCATCATAAGTTCTACGAGAAACAAGCAATACCCTTTTTTTTTAAAGGGACGAAAGAATATTACTCGATCTCATAATATTTTTCTTTACTACTTCAAAACAGAAAATTAAATTATCTTTTCTCTTCCCTCGTTTTTACCTCCGTTTAGGGCGCGATATGAAAACTGCTTGGTCTGAAGCAAACCAACACGCTTCACTTCACTTCTCCTCACTTCCGCTCTGTTCCGATCTAAAGGTGAATTTCGAAATAATTAAACTTCCGTACTTGCTATCGAAGCATAAGTAAATTACAAATTATTATACACTATAGGAATGCATTAATTATACTAGACAATCGGAAAAATTTAGGGATTTAGAATTTAGATTTCCGGGCTCTCGTTAAAACTGAATGCAGAGTGTAACAATAAAGCAATATTTAACTTAGAAATTAGGAATAAAAAAGTATTTCATATTAATTTCGATGGAAACTACTAACCCTCAACTGGAGTAAATTCACACATCATCATTTCGGCTTTTGTTTAGCGATAGGGGATCAGCTTTTTCACCAACTTTTTTGCGATATTCTACTCAAATTCGAACGTTTTGATTCCTTACATGAAATTAGGCTGAGTTAAGTTTCCAAAATTTTATTCACATAGTATTCCCGAGGGCACGTTGTTTTCTGTCTTCATGAGGAATAGTTCGCTTTCTTTTCCCACATAAGTCACTATAAAATTGAAGTTCGGTAATCTGGCGCTAAATTAGTTAAAATGTTCACCAGACTTATGTGAACTCAAATATTCGTTGTTTTATTATACAGATCCATACTATAAGTAGTAGTAATACGAACGGGTTAAAAGTCCCGTAGGAGTTTGTTTGAGTCTGTTCTCGACACAAAATGCCCAAATTAAAGACTTCCCCAAATTTCTCCACTCATTTTACAATCTGTGGATCCGTATAGTAAAACTGCATACCCAAATATCAACTGCCAGTAACCACTATCAACTCAGTTCAGCTGTTTTTTTTTTTTTTTTTTTTTTTTTTTTTTTTGTCTTAGTTTTGGCCTTCAACTTTAAACTGTTATCGTAATTTCTTTGAAAGAGCTGAAGAAGTAATGAAAGTATTAACACAGAACAAAAATTAAGAAGTGTGACTATTTAAAGCGAATACAGAGTCATTATAGCGTGCGCGCCATTAAAATATAACGGCATATTTTTTCAACTGGGGGGCCAGAACTCTTTGCTTAAAGTTCGAACTTTCTTTCCCCATTTTATGATGTAGGTTACTTTTGGTTATGTAACGTTAGTTTAGGCAAATTTCGGTTCCTTAGTTCGGATCTGGCAGGCCAGAATTTTTTGCCTAAAATTCATACTTTCTTGCTCTATTCTTTTGAAAAATTACAACCCTTTCGATTTGCTTACAAATACGGTTTTCGGATGAACAACATAAGAAAGAGAGTGCAAAAGCATACCTGTGCTAAATGGCCACTAAAAAGAGCGAATGCTATCTAACCAAGTCAGGGTACGGAGAAGCTGGTTGGCCTACGCGTCCGAAGAAAACACGCGCGTCAGCGATGGTGGGTATACCAGTAAGCGAGGATAATGAAAAAGAAGTGGATGTTCCTTTTACAGCAATTTCGGGTTACGTGCCGTAACGCGGGACCAACTTTAGGAAATTTACCGGGTCAATTGAAGAAGTTATTTAAGTTTGTGAGGAAGAATGAGACAAGGCAGGTAAGGGAAATAGTAAAAGTTAAAAAAGTGGTTGTATTTGTTGATTGTTTTTGATGTTAACGGCACTGCATGTGGAGGCGGATGGACTATTTCGCGGAGAGGTCACACTTGTTTTACTATACGGATTCATAAATTGTAAAATGTACAGATAAAAGTTCGGAAGTCTCTAATTTGCCCATTTCATGTCGAGAAGAGAACCCAGCCAACCGCCTGTAACCCGTTCCTACTACTACTATTACTACTCTTACTCCTGCTCCTACTACTACTAAGACGTATACTATGGATCCGTATTAAAGTAATACTGCACGGCAAATGTAACGTAATCTAACGTAGTTTAGTTCAGATGAATCGGTTGAAGTCACTGTTTGAGTCAAAGTAAAAATTTGCCTTTAATTCAACCAAATATAACCAAATGCAATACATTTACGTGTTTTTTTTCAGTTTTCAGAGTGGCCGGACGGAAATTTCTTCCAGCAGCATTTCTTACCGTTTAGGCGATGTTCACAATGAAATTAATATGTACTCCTCATATTGTTGTTTTCAATTTCCTATCACTTTCCGCATTCAGTTCTTAATTTGATTAGTCCGTGTCTTTGAAGAAAGTTCTGTATTTCCTTTTTTTCCCCTACATAAAGAGGTACGAAATTCAGAATTGATATGAGCTCTTTCGTGGCTAAGCGGTTAGCGTACGTACCTTTGGCGCGGGAAACCCGGTTTCAGTTCCCGACGGGAGCTCATGTGGTTCGGATTCCACGTTAATCAGTAGATCCACGTCTCATATAGCCTAGTTGCTGAACGGGACGTTAAATTCAAAATAAAAAAATCTGAGTTTTACGTCCCACGTTTATGCCGGTTAGGCTAAAGGAGACAGTGATGATGAGTGAAATGGTGCAATGAAGAAAGTGGGAGAACCCCGAGAAAACCCACGAGCACGGTGTTTGTCCACCACAAAGTTCACTTGGCGTGGGCTGGGATCGAACTCAGGACCCCAAGCACCAGAGGTGAACGCTCTACCACTGAGCCACCGCACCCCCCAAATTCAAAATCAACTCAGAATTGGTATGTCGCATGCTATGTAGGATCTTGTGATACTTGAAATAAATATTCACACACTTTACTTTCATACTTTTATACTGGTATGCACTGTTCCGCTAAATGGAAGGAATATAGTACGTAAAGCCGCGTCAGTTCCCGAAGGAGCAGGACGCTCATACTTTTAGGGATTATTCATTGAGTATCTACGTACTTACCAAGGGCGTAACAAAGCGACTTTTATTTACTTATCGAGTGATACGAAAATAAAAAAGAACGTACCTTTACTTTGTATCTGCATGTGTAGTGCCCTTGTACTTTATCTGACTATATGTGTGTGGGGGGAGGGGGAATTTAACGCATATCGCATGTCTTGTGCACATGGATACTTCTTACTATTGCACTACGTAGAAAATTTATGGTATTTCATGTTGAAGTGGTAATAGAACACAGAAGAACCGCAGATCAGGGGGTTCTCATGTATACAGTAGTACCTGCAATAATTAACCTTCATACGGTACTTACGTTTATGTAACATGAATTCATTTCTCATGTAAACACGCTGTTATTCACATACTTTTGGCCAACTAGTTCTAAAATTATCCCAAATATAACAAACTGGATGAAAACTGTCAATCGCATGTAAAAACAATGTTACCAAATTTATATTATTGCCAGCGTCGTTAGCTTTTATTTAACTGACTATTAAGGATAATGCTCGACATGAAGTACTAACCTGAATCGTATTGAAAAATGAAAACTTTGTCAACTACTTCACCCACAATTGCTGGATAAACTCCACAAAAGACTGCCGCGTCTTTTTTTTTTTTTTTGTCTTTATCTTAGAGCATTATCGGTCAAAAAGATAGGTGCAAAAATCTTATGTGCTACAATTGCAAAATTGTATTATTTGCACCTCACATTGTTGATATGTGATTCAGGAACAAAATTGAATAAAATACAGGACACATTTGGGAACAAAGGACACAATCTGGAAAGAAAATCAAAATTAGGATAAGGTCAGAATCGGGAAAGAAGTTCAGACAATCAAAGAGGGCTGTAAGCCAAGTTGAACAACGCAAAAGCTTAGAGAAATGTGGGAAATATAAAATGAAAAAAGATAGAGTATGAAAAAGGAGGGGATGTATGTACGTGTAAATGTAAAAGAAAATGTAAGTGTAGTGTAGGTATAGGAAATCCCACTGAACTCTCTTCCTCACATCGCACCACAACATACGCGGCACTGGCAGTAACTGCCATTGTCGAACTCCCCGCGTCTTTGTTTATTATAGGGTTTTAAACTTAGCATTATCGAACGTTGTCAAGTACCCTACACGATGTTATCGTACCAATGCAGGAAAATTATCGTTTTTCACGTGAAATTTCCGTACAGCTTTGTTTGTAATAGAAATTTCAGGTTTTGTTGTGCCATTGATAGTATTATCACCACTGCAATAATAATAGTTAGTAGTAGTAATAGTATTAATATATAATAGGCATGTTTACCAAGCGCGGTGCTAAATTATTAATATATCATTTTATAACACTAAAGGATAACTCATTTAAGATTAGTGATAAAAATTTTAACTTTTTAAGTGAATCTCGTATAAAGGCAGCTCTGAGAACTTTCTCTTCGCAAACAGACCAAAGTGTATATGTATGTGTGCGCCTTTGCGACGCAGAAAATCCTTTAACTTCTCCAAATATGGTTATGGAATGTAACCCAAAGAGTAAAGTTTTCCTTCCTATGCATTCTTAACCACAGTGCTTCATGGCTATATTTAACTATTACTTTATCCATTGTGGTGGTTGAGAGCACAACGGTGGAAAGTGATTGGCAACAGTGAATTCAATAGGTGATGGATAGTGCTCGGCAAAATGATTCATTTCGGAGACTCAATTCATTTACTTTAATTCACTAAAATGATTCGATCATTTAATTCGTTCATATGAATTGGCCGTCAGCGCATCCCCTTCGCGCAAGTGAATTGGTTGAGAATAACCCGCTCATTGAATCAGTTAGGTTTTCGCGCATCTATTTTGCGCACATGAGTTATTCGAACATATGAATTTAGTGGGAATTATTCGATCTTATGAAACGCTTGGGCAACTGCACTTCTTTTCTGCGCATTGTGAGGAAATGCAATCTTGTGTATCATCTTTGCCAAATGACACGGACAGCGTTGCATTGAAGTGAGTGGAATATCTCTTGAACTTGTAAGCTTCAGTGCAATTATGAAGTTAACGCTAACAATACTCACATTGTTGTTATTTAGGCATCCTGTTTTCATATTAGGGCTTGAGGCAACAATTGGCGCAAATAGAAAACCAGGGATCCCATCCACTAGAGATGAACGCTTTACCCTGAGCTATCACTGCCTCAATAAGCAAAAGGTGAACATATATTTGCGAAAATACTGGTAACCGAAATTGAACCCAATCTGAGAAATGCCCCTGAGGAAACTTCTTAACCCGCAGGATTTTCTCCTCTGCCAACCCTGAAATCATCACAGTTTGTCTATATTCCTAAGAGAAAACTATTAGTTAAACTTGAATTGTTTTTAGTTTAATGTCCTGTTCAACAGCGAGGCTATATGAGACGTGGAACTACTGATTACATATAAAATCCGAACCACACGAGCTCCCGTCGAGAATCGATCCCCTTGTTTACATGGAAGCTCAGAAAACCATTTGTATCTTCACGTCTGTTTCAATAGTACGTAGTAAAGTAAAAAGTAGGTACTACTAAGCTTTGTTCCATGTGGACATGTATTTCTACTGAAAGATCAATATACTGTCTTCGAGAAAGAATCTATGTTCGTCTTTCTATATATACATTTTTAAAATCCATTATGCACAATACAAATATTTTGCAGGGCACTTTTTCTGTGTAAATACTGTATTTACATTAAATATAATAGGCCTATAATACTTTGAGTTGATTATGAAACATTAAATTTGACCTTTGTGGCTAGTGTAGCTGAAAGTGAGGATAATAGTTTTATCCAATATACGTACAGTATCTTAATAAAATGGATATATGCTTATCAAGAGTATGCTGATAGTAACTACGAAATCGTATTACATCTAATTGAGCAACACTGTCAGCACTTCACGACGAGAAACAAGCAACAGGAAAGTTTATTTTGAAAGTAATCGGTTTGTAACAACGTAGCATCCATCCACACACACACACACACACACCACACACACACACACACACACACACACACACACACAAAACGCATGCACCTACTAAAGCAGGAAGAAAAAGCGCGCGTATGATATTCTTTCCTTTTTTCACTCCCCGTGAACTGCAAGCGCATTCGCAGAAGCAACCCTACCAATTCTCTCACACAAGCTGTCCTGGCAATTTGTGATTTTCAATTCATTTCGATCACGGCAAGCAATTCAGTGAAAACTACAAATTATTCATTAGAAGAATCGATTCATTTCTGGCAAAAATCATAATTCATTTGATTCACGCCAGGGTTCGTTCATAATAATGGAATCGTTTATGATCGACACATTACTAGTGATGGACGACGGTGGAAGAAGTAGAGGATTGAGAGAGTTGCATAAAAATTATTGGTGCCTCAAAGAATGAGATTCCTAAAAGTACACTTAAATAACTCGAAAACGATGAAGTGGAGAATTGGAAACTCGTCAAATATAATGGTGCTTGCCTAATGAGATGTGTCTTCTTACCTAAGAAAATAGAATGGACGTAAACAACTAAATCAGATTAGTACAAAGGATAAAGGGTTTTTCCCTACATGAACATTATCCAGACGTGTCGACCGCGTTCACGTTGGAAGGGCCTCAAATATGCGTATATTTCCTACAATTAATATAAAAATAATTGTGATGAATGTGTAATGGAATTGAATTGTCTTACATTATATATAAATAGCTAATTATGCATGGTTTCTTTTGGGTTTTTGTTTCCAAAGGCATGAAAATATAATCTTTTAATGTGCATGTGGCCAAAAGGTCGGTATGAACGCATAATTTAATGTGTAATGTCAAAATTAGTAATACAACTTAATATTGTACCGTTACAAGGGGTAACACAAACAGAAATCGCGCCCGGTACTTTGGGTTGAGCAGGTTGGAAATGGTGATTGGATCAGGTAAACTGTGGGTGCCTTCGGGTTTATTGTAGCACGAAACCAATATGCAATAAAAACGTATTATTGCATAGTGGCCTCAGGCGGAATGAAGCTGGGGGACCCGCAAAGCAAACAATGGTGCAACTTATTATCACGTTCTTTGGTTGGCTAATGAAACGTTACTTTTCTTAACTACTAAAGCTAATCTAAATTCCGGTACAAAAACACTATACAATCACTTATCTACCAGACTGTACGTTAATGTTAAAAGTAGCGGAAGATGCTCAACGAAGAATAAACCAGGCACTGCTTCAAGTTGTAATGGTCACTGTAGTACACCTGTATTGTATTGTATTTTAAATACACTGTACCTAACGATACTATTTTAAATACATTGTACATTATATACATTATGTCATAGAAAATTAATTTAAAAAACATTATCACCCTCACTATGTTCTGCTCATGTGTCACTAGTAACTAAGATGGATACAACTTAGTTTTGTTCATTGATCAGAGCATGAACTCTAAAGGTTTGAACTCACTGGGTCCACTATTGGCTGTGACAAATTGAGACGAAAATAATAGGCAATTAGAGTTTCTGTTTGCAACCTCTTTCTTGCCTTTGTATCTATTAACTCACAAACGCCCAAGACCAGTTTTATTCGTTAGCAACTGCCTGAACAATACCGTGTTACATCGAAAACCTGAGAACAAAACTGAACGAAATTCGTACAAGAGAACGGGTAGTGTGCCTGAAGTGGAACAACGGGGGTTTGGCTAAATGAATGATATAGCCCATGTAACGTAGTGAAAAATAAAGTGGGTCACTGGTGGCACAAGGGGCGTTTGTGGGTTAAGTTAACCATTGAGAACACTCTTTCATATGATGTAGTAGAATGAGACGACGCTAGAACATCAAGGACGAACTGAGCGAGTTGGGAAACTTCCCGCGATTATAGTAGTCCAAAAGCTAGAACCGATTTGTTTACCCTACAAAACCCAAAGGGGACATAGTGTTTTTCTGAAAGCCTACCACATACACAATCAAAATGTGGAAGCCTTATTAAAAATCAGTGATGGGGGCATGAGATATGATGCCATCAATATGGCCGCCGTCACAATTCATAGCACAGTCTTTAAATGAGAGTAACTTTTCAATTAATGAAGCTAGATACTTGGTATTCGGAAAAAATCCCCCCCGCACACAAAACCCTCCTAAGGTTTTTCCTTGTGGAAAACAACTGGAACAGTTTAAGAGGAGCCTTTTCTTATTTATGATAATGAGACTGAAAGTGAGAATAGGGAGATATTGTTTGCACAACAAGGTATACTGGTAGAATTAAGTAAGTACAATACTTGGTGTGTGGATGGGATTTATCAAGTGACACCAAAAAAAATCCGACAGGTATATATCATCTATATAAAAGTCAATGTAAAGGATATTCCAGTAATATACGCTCTTTGGCACAAAAAGAATCAGGAGACATATCGCGAATTATTTACTGAACTTTTGAATCACTGTTCTCGGCAAGGCCTGTAGTTATCTCCTTCGTTAGTTGTTATAGACTTTGAAATTGCTGCAATGAACGCTGTTGTCGAAGTCTTTGGCGAAAACGTAAGAATTCATGGGTGCTTTTTTCATTTACGACAATCTACTTGGCGCAAAGTGCAAGAACTAGGATAGTTGAACCATTGTAAGAATGATCTGGAGTTTAGGTTGTTTGTTGAGAAAGAGGATGCCCCTGCGTTTCTGCCAGAGGATGATGTTGGAATTGGAATGCGACACTTAATCGAAACTTCTAAAGAAAAGGGACAAGAGCTACTACAATTTTTTGATATAACGTACTTAAGTGGATCGCCAGGGCACATCCCAACAGATGATACTATCCGATTGTAAAGGATACCTCCAAAGTTTTCTACATGTATATGGAATTTGCATGATTCTACAATTAACGGGGAAAGCAGGACAAGCAACATCAGCGAAGGCTGGAATAATAAAATAAAGAAGATAATTGGGTATTCTCAGCCCAGTATATGGAAATTAATTGATGCGCTCCAATGCGACGTAGAAGGCGCATCCGTAGTTTGCTATTAAAACTGTGGAAGGTATACTGCTGTAAAGAAGGAACTTCCTTATCAACGGCAGTTAGTCGAAATTTGCAACAGGTATAGGCGTAAAGAGATTGGTGTGAACCAGTTTCTCAAAACTGTAGGCCATGTTGTCCGGCAGCTTATGTTGTATCATGATAATGATGGAATGTTTTGCTTTTTATCAAAACTGTACAGCAACTAATTAACTAATTAACTCATTATTCACGAATTACCAAAAATATACAAGGTATAGAATCTTTGCAAATGTACACTGTAAAAAGTGTGTATTTAGTGTTGGTGTTACTACTGACGAATAGATTTGAGTTTAATATAGGTTTACTTTGCTCTATGTTTGACTTCGAATTTGTTTCCCGTGTTCAAATCATAACAGATTAAGAAAATTAGTTCCGGTTTTATGTGATGAACTGTGTTATGCTAACCTGTTCATGTGTGCATGTATTCGTATTGTAAACTGTGCCCATTACATGAGTTATTTTTAAATGTAAAATTCTAAACATCTTTTTAGTGTAATGAAAGCTGATTGTTACAGTCTGTAGAATTCGCTTGTAAGAAAATGTTCAGTATGAACGTTCAGACTGTAACCTCTGTTTAGAGGATTAATGGTGGGTTTTTGGAAAAAACAATATATGACGAGTAGACTTGGATGATGGGCAGATTTGGATTGCAAGTAGAGTGGACTAATGGTGAAATAAAAGTAATACCTGAGTATTTATTTGACAGGCTGTGAAAATTAATTTAGTTTGTTTCAAAAATGGTCAGGTATTTTTAAAAGCTCCAAGATTACTGGTATATCAGAATGACTGATATTACTCACCTAAAAGAAGTTAGTTCAGTCTTCAACTTTTAAGGTAAGCGAAATAACGTAATTGAATTTTATAATTTTGATCGTTATTTGCTTATATAATAAATTATGTAAAACCATTTCTTGCAATTAGTGTATTTGGCTATGTTCATTTTTTGTCCAAGTAAGGTTGATTTTTAATCTAGTAAATGTAAGGGGAATTATGTTCAGTCAAAAGGATTACGTCCGTGGGAGATAATATCCAGGGGGATTATGATCGGGGGAGATTATGCACAGGAGGGATTTTGTCCTAGATTCTGCAAGTTCGTTCTAGTTCCAAATTATTGGAAATGGATGTGCTAGGTATAGCAAATTATTGCTCTTTACATACATTGCAGCCATTTTTGAATATGGCGCATATTTTGCTTAGAATTTAGTTTTTTGCTTCACTGTATTCCTTTCATGGCAAATATCTATAAGATTGCTAGAGATAGGTAAAACAGTATGAAATAAACGAGATTTAGCAGAATCTGACCTTTCCAACGGTACAAATATTATTATTATATCTTAAAAAGTGAATGACATATTCAGTTTTACGTTGATCATAGCGTAGTTCTCGACCTTCAATAACGTACAAACAAACCACTGTATTTGGTTTCATTCAGAAATAATTGTAAATACTAAATTATGATAATTCGTAGAAATGAAGTATTCGAGAAACAGCTACACCTTTTAAATCTATGGATTGATAATTGATCAATAATACTACTACTACTTATAATAATAATAACACATTACTTAATAGCTTAATAATTGTATGATTTTAAATACTCAGTTTATACTACGGAATGTTAACATTATTAATAAATGCTCCGAAAAATAATTGAAATCGTTGAAGATGAAAATAATAAGTCTTCTTTTTATTGCAGTTTGTCGGTAGATGAAAGTTACAGCCAGTGAAGATCACGTGCTACATGAGTAAATCAATATATGAAAAGACTGCAGCAGGTACACGTTGTTATACTCACCGTTAGCGTGTGATAATCTGTTATGGTAGTTCAGTGCAGAAACACTACTTACCTTATTATAAATTAATGACTGTGTTTGTTGTAATAAACTATGTAAACTCCGTTACACATTTGATTTATTGGAATTACGCAGTTAGCTTACACAAGTGTATGTGCCATGAAATACTTACACACTCTTCCCACTGTCACAAAATTTTACTCACAATCTTTACACTACTATATATTTGGCAGACTGCATATCTCACACAACCTACATTGTCTATATTTACTTTTCACAATAACACAGTCTTTGTTTTAGCCAGGAGAACTTAATACTTTCAGTTTGCTTTTTGCACATCAGTCGGCCGAAAGAAACCTCCCATTCCTTCCCTCTTCTTCTTCTTCTACCCGGTTAGTTTTTATTCTCTTGTTACTGACTGAGTATTGTCCCCACCTACGGGTGTAGACCTACTGCGACAAATGGTGCCCAGCGGGGCTAATCCACGATGATCAATAAATCCTCGTGGATTCGAACCCATACTCCTTACCATGGATAAACATGTTTCAATATTTTTACTTTAGTGACACCCTGTATGAAACATAATGAAATACTGCTAAACTAAGATATGAACATACTAACGTAAATAAACAAAAACAAAGAAAGGACAAGCAAGGTACACGGAAAAATCACTAATAACACACTTTACATACAACTTATTATTTTCTGAACTGTCCGAACATTTACTATTTACGCACGTCCATTGTGGTTCTGCTCACTCTGTTCCAACCATTTCCTTTTCTTGGCTTTCTTCAGGAGACTGTAGAGAGGTGCGGCTACTTCAGCTAAATTTTCTAGGAACCGATGTTGGTACTGCATGAACCCCAAGAAGCGTTGTAACATCTTTGTACTGGTGGGCCGAGGATATTGAAGTATTGGCTTGATGGCTTCCGGACACTTCTTGGTCCCTTTCGGTGTTACAACATACCCTAGGAAACGCTTAATCATTCGACGAAAAATTGATTTCCTTAAATTCTTGTTAAGATTGGCTTCACGATTAGCTTGGAATAATATCCTGAGGTCTTTTAGATTTTCATCGAAGCTGTCATCTGCAATCTGAAGATCGTCTATATACCTGACAAACGATGAACCCAGTTGTTGGACCTGTAGCACTTGTTGCAATGCCAAAGCCAGAGCCGATGACCCATTAACATAACTGTAGGGCAGGACGGTAAATTCCCAATTTTCACCTTCGAAATTGAAAGCGGTAAACTGTCTAAACTCGAGATGTAATGGTATCCCATCGTAACTTTGGATGAGATCAATTTGTGCCTGGTACGGTTTATACTGGATTTTAGCAAATATATCTTTAATAGGCTCCGCTTTAATAGGTTTCAATGATACGTGCTTGTTGACCTCACGGAGGTCTAAGCACATTCTTATCTTCTCCGTTCCCTTCTTTGGGACGACAAGGATCGGATGACAATGCATAGACCCACTGGGCTGAATTAACCCTGCTGCGAAAAGTTTCTGTATCTCTTGTCTAATTTGTGGGCGATACTTCAAAGGGATGGGATATTGCCGGCGTACAATTGCACCATCCGTTTTTACCTCCATTTTATACTGATAACCTCTGCAACGTCCTGGATGATCCTTAAATATATCACGATATTCACTAAGTAAATTAAATAATCTTCCTTTTTGGTCTTCGTCTAAGGCGTCTGCATTCCGAACCTCTTCTTTCAGCTCTTCTTCATTCGGCATGTCATACAATGGCTGGCATGACTTGCCCTTCTTCTGATTATTACACAGATAGACTTCTTCAGCGTTCTCTGCATCTGGTAATATAGGTATCATCTTGCATATACTATCATTTGTCAATGACTTCAATATTACAATCTTATCTCGGAAATTTATAATTGCTCACAACTTCTTCAGGGTATCTAATCCTAATAGCAAGTCCTGGCTCATCTTTTTCATAACAAACACTCGTATATTCATTTCAATATCTTCGATGTTTGCCAATATTTCAATTTGACCAAGAACTTTTCTACCTTTACTCGAGTAATCTACTAAAGTGATATCCGATGAAGGAAATAACCGAGGATGAGACACATCATAACTCACCTTTTGCCACGCTTCTTGAGTCATCAATGACACTTCACTTCCGGTGTTTAAGAGAGAGACTAAGGTCACTCCGTTTACCTTAACCTTAATCTTTGAACTTGAGTGTACCACCTCTTCTACCAGTCCTTTATTATAATAATCTTCAACATCACTTCGTTCCTCGGGGTTACTCCTAGCATGTGAAAAGCACACTAGATATCTCTGCTGAGGTGCCCTGAGCCTTTTTGTGATTCACGTAAGCGCACCTGATGATCGAAATCGCAAGAAGTTAAAAATGTGTTACGAAAAAACGTTGCAATTAGCCGTAGACAACGATATAACTTCTATTGCTTTCCCCAACATCTCTACAGGAATTTTTGGTTTTCATAAGAAGATGCATGTCGCGTTGCTTTACAAACAGTACGTCTTTTCCTGGAAGAACATCTTGACTCAATCGAAAGAATAGTGTTCGTGCAGTATGACAAAGAGAATCAGAAAATCTATGAACAACTCATGCACCTCTATTTTCCTAAATAAAATAGTTGGAAGAAAAAAGTATTAGTATGTTACTGGTTAATTGACTTAATCTTAACGTTAGCAATATATATAGAATAAGAGAAAGGATATAGTTATTCATCATCAGTGCTATGCAGTTTTTTCTTTCCTCTCGTCACCATATCCGTCTCCTATTATCAATTTTTTTTGGGACAACTTTATTTTGGAAATTTCAGATTCTCCACTTACCTGAAAAGAAAAGAGAAAAATGTAATTAGTACATAATACTTAGTAAAAAAGAAATCATAAATATTTTATTTTATGCATTATCTGGAAGAAAGAAAAGGTTGCAAAATTAATATTCTGACTAAGTTCTTTGTTTACATTACAGATAGTCAACAAACTTTTAAGCTGCATATTCCTTTTTACCTTGCTACCTTCCGCAGAAACAAATGACATTGACTTTACCATCAGCATTTTAAGAAACTACCTAATGTGATTCTTTATCAACATTCTTTACCAATATCTTTCCACCTAACTTTTCCTTTTCCCCACGACCTACCAACTTCTTCTCTTTTTCAACATCTCTATTGTGAAAAAAACGACGACCCACTAATGACACCAGTTTGTCAGTCAGCAGTAAAATTACAGGATTTTCACACACATATCAACGACTTCTTTCTGAAACCTCCAAACCCCAAATTTCATAAGATGTCGAGCAGATCTCCTAGAGCTCTTTTGTCTTTTCTTGGTGATTTCCTTTCTTACTGTCGCGGTGTTGCAGACAGTTCATCCGTTACGCATATGAATAAGAGAGAAACGCATTTGGAACAGACCGTGCTTGGTTTGGAAAAGCAACTTTTAAAGAACAATATTTTCTTCTAAAATTCAACGTCTGAGTTTTTGACTTTTGAGACACAAGTTAAAGAGAATTTTGAAAAGATCCGGAATTTTTCTGCACGAATTTTGGTCCAGGAAAAGGATACCGCCGACCATTTGAACCAATTAGTGGACAAGATGCAACAAGAAGCAACAGCTTTCACTTCAGAATTTTTTCAGATTTTGTTACAGTTTACTCAGTTTCTACAGATATTCAGATATGACTTGACTTTAGAGATGTGTCGAATTTCAAAGCTAAACCATAATATCATTCCCTACAAAGTTTTGTATGCCCATTTGTCAGAATTTGAAGACATAGTCTTAAGAAATGGGTACCGATTGGCTATAGACAAGAAATTTTTGGAACTGTATTATTCGATTAATGTGTTATCTTGCTCGATAACTGAGTCGTACATTTATTTGCAACTAAAGATACCCATTGTAGAACATCAATCTTCTTTTGAACTGTATGAAGTTAAACCGATACCTTTTGCAGTCTTCAATCAGACCTGTAGTATTGACGTACAACCTTTGGTTTCCGTAGTGGAGAATGGAAAACACCTGATACTAGTAGCTGGATCTGATCTTTTGTTCTGCAGATATTCTTCTGCCAAATTATGTAAGACCCCGTCTCATGTTATTTCAAATTCAAGGTTAGCCAATTGTTTGCATTCTGCCTGGATGGGACAAACAGTTTGAGAAGTTATCGGAAGCTGTGATCATACTTGCGTTCAGTCAAAATTAACGCATAATATGGACATTGGTTCCCATGAATTTGTTATCACGCATCCGCCACCAACGTTAACAGTCCAGTTAAAAGACAATACGTCTTCGATTAGTGTTCCTGAATCGTCGATGCTATACGGTGCTATCAAGATTAAGATACCATGCAACACGAAACTGATCGTGGATAGAAATTTGTTTGTAAGATCAGAATTTCCATGTTTTGAGAACGAACTGATAAAACCTGTATTTCTTCATCTGTTTCCCGCCCAACTCGCCTCAAACGATCTATTACAGCTAAATCAAAAATTTCAACCAAATTTATTTTTTAACACATATTCTCTTCTTAACAAAGTATGGACATCGAGTGTTAGACACATACATATATCTGCCTTCACTATTATCGATCAAACGCCTACGCCAGTGCCCATCTATAAACACGAATATTTCATTCCAGGAGTTATGTTGGAACATTGTTCTTACTCTTTTGGTGGTATATTTGTTATGAGAACAAGGAGTTTTGCGTTCTCTATTGTTTTGCTAGAAGTGTAATGCACAGCCCGAGATTTCGATGACAGAGATTGGTCATGTTGACATTTTTCAATTGATTTGTACGATTGTAGGCTTTTTTCTTCTGTGCAAAATGATAAAATTGTTGAAGGAAGTGGCACGGAAATCAGTCAACGTTCGAGACAGTGAAAATTTGGAATTAGGAGATGTTTTGGTCACAGAAAGGTCAGCCTCTTTGGACAAGAAGAGTGACACTTCGTCATCAGTATCTGATCTATCACTTTCTCCACCTCCCGAAGAAATTAGAATACACGAGATTATACACGGAACAGAAGTTTTTCCGCCCATTCCGCCACCCATTGAAGTTTCCAACGCTAACATACAGGATTCGTATGTGAATAACTACATCGTTTATTGTTGAAAGTTAGTTGTCGAGTCATTGTCTTTCACTGACTGCCAGATTATTGTCGAAATTTTTTGGCACTGAAGGCAAAAATGTTGTGATAACGTGTCGTTGCAACCCACTCTCTTTTCTCTTTTGTTGATTTTTTTCCCCGAGCAACCCCCTTTCCCTTCCTATTATTTATTTTGACCATAATAAATACCAGGTCGAGTGCTGTGCGACCTTAACAAACACAGATCCCTTTTCACCCCCCTTGGAGGAAATGCCTTGGGGTTATGGTCGAGATAAATTCCTTTCTGCCCCCTCCCCCGAAATTAGAGTTTTGTCATTCTATTATAAATAGTTGTATGATTTATCTATAAATAATTTGGGCACAACGTTTATCGATTTACTTGTGTATTCATATCTGCTTGAGTTCATCTTTTCTTTTTCTACTCCCTCCTCCTTCCTAAATCCTACCTACATTAATTTACTGGTTCTTGTATTTACCCTTGCACTTTCATGGTCGCCGCCATCTTTAAGCCCATAATACCTTGCGTTTACAGGCATCAACGTTCAGCCGCCATCTTAGAAATTTTTTTTCGTTTTTTCCCACCATTAATTTTTCATGATTTTCTGTCTCTATTTTCCCACCACACTTCTGCTGTATAATATGAAAACTCTTCCTCGTTATATTTCAATCACCCTGTACCAAATGAACCCTAATTTTAAATCTTAACATTTCAAATTACCACCCCCTCATGGACCTATTCACATCCATAACCTCCTTATTTTTAACAATTACCCTCTTCAACCCTCACAGTACGCAGTTTGTTTGAAGCCAAGAAGATTCCACGGCTTTAAGAAAAGAAGAAGAGGACACGAATTCTTCTCCATACCGCAATTTGGATGGACCCGAACCAAGAACTTCTCAACATGACAACACTTAGCGTCAGACCCGCCCACCAGTTTTAACTGTATTCTTCAGTTTTCTCACCTAATTTATCAGCGAAGACGTCACCTATTCTACCGTTGGCCACCATTTTTTCTCTTCATCCAACAAAATACTCACAGCCACGATTAATGAAATATTTTTTTTTATTCCCACACTCCGCCCTGAATGATTAAGGTCATGAAGATGAACACTCCTTCAAGATGGCTGCCAGCGTTACTTTTTTCCCCTCCCTCTCATTCAACGGATCTCAACAAGTTTGATTAGTGCTGCCAACCTGCGGCCACCTTGCCAGTGATAATTCTCATATAACAAGGCCACGTACATTCTCAGAATTGCTTTATCTTCAGAACACTGACCTAGTGAAGTTGTTCAATTCTGCTGACCAAAATGTTTTTCAAGTTCACTCAACAACTACACGTGCTTTTCCATATGTTTTTGTTGACATCAAGTCTTATTAGTTACATTGGAAACATGGAATGTTATTTATGCTTTGTGTGTTTATGTGCAGTGTTTGGTAAATGATTTATTGATTATCTTCGATTTCTTTTGTGTGTGATTTCTTTTCTTTTTTTAAAAAAATGAGATACTGAAGAACAGAAAGTCATTCTTTTCACTTTTTTGTTGTTACAGTGTACTTCATGTATTTTATTTATCGTATAGTGACATTAATCAAAACAATATATACAGACAATTATCAAAATAGTGGTTACGACGATGCGTGTTTTCTTTAAAACCGCATGTCTAAGTTTAGCGGTGGGAGTGTGAAGAGACTAATATTTATTATTTATTGACTTTCGTTGATCTCCCACAAAATCATTTATTGTTTGAATAAGAAACATGGTATTCTTTAAGAGTTAACATCGGTGTTGAGAGGCTATTCTTTTTTTCTTCCCAATTACATAAAACTATTTCTTATGTGTCAAAGAACTTTAGTCATTCGGAAGTCTTAGTTAATGAAATTCATTTATGTCTGAGAATTTAGTCAACTTTTTCTTCCGTAATTTTGTGTTTTCGTAGCTAAATCGTGGAAGTGTTTGTTTATGTTATATAATGTATTATGTCGATGTGTACTTTATGTAATAAAGCTGAGAGAGCTCCTTTCCCAACTATCTGTCCATCTCTGACGTCTTGAGTACCTGTTGAGACGAAAACATCTCATCTACACGTGCCTGGAGTCAGCAGGATTATCAGCAGATCTTTGTCTTTAAATACTCCCTCCAACCCGGAAACAGGGAGTCACACGGAGCCTTTGAAGTCACACGGAGACTTTGGAGTCGGTTATCAAAGTTAGTCTCCAGAGTCTGTCGAGACTCGGTCTTCGGAGTCATCTTAGGACTCAGTCGCGTAGTTGTCAAAAAACTGACAACGGAGTCGGTCCGGGGAGTGCACGGCAGTCAATTGGGCACTCTGAAAGTAACTTAGAAAACGAACCGAACAATCTGTAATTCGGTTGTCGACGTACAGAACGACGGACGAACAACAGGAGGATAGCAGGAAGCCCAGCAGAGAAGATGAAGCTACAGGTCCTGTGACATCAGATTTCTTTCCTTCTTTTCCTTACCTCTCTCCTATCCATTCTCTCTCACTCCAAAAAAAGCTAAAATCCTTATTTTTATTTCTCTTAAAATCAGACGGGTGTCGTCTGGTCCCAGGTCCCGTTCTACCTTTAAGAAACATCCCGAGAATCTCTCTCTGACGACACAGCTTTCTTTGAAAATTCTTTTCAAATTAAGCACCCGTAAAACTTGTTGCTTCAGTACCTTAGCATTCTGAAACATGTATTTTTTTTTGATGGCGCACATACTAGTTCCTAATTGAAGTCGTGACCCGACTACGGTAGGTTCCATAGTTTCCGAGCTATAGACCTTTAAAGTTCCTTTTTTCATGTTTTCGGCAGCCTATAATTCCCAAAGGAAGCATTTGTGCATCCAGGTTGGTCTATACTTTTTGTCTTATTTTGGTGTCAGGAATCACCTTCCAAACGTTGTCGGTGGTTTTGAAACACCTTGTATGAAAACTACAACTAGTCATACACTTTGTTTCATATTAATTTTAGGCACTGTCATCTCTCCAGGCTCAGTGAGACGACCTACTGTTTCGTCCACAGAATCAACCACTGGAGACGCATTCTGTACTGAAGAGGAATCAAATAATTCCTAATCGTCACTGGAAGACAGCAGATATGTTGCTAAGAATCGAAGCGGTGCAACAAAACGGAACGTGTAACAGGTATGTGTATTCTGGTGTGTCATTGTTCTTCACATTGTAAACGTATTGCCACCTTGAAATCGCTTATACACTGTTCTGAAATTCTATCGGCCAGGGCAAAAGTCGGAGTTTTGTTTGTTCATCTTTTCTCAGACTTT
Organism: Thermobia domestica; assembly: GCF_964235325.1. NCBI lineage: Eukaryota > Metazoa > Arthropoda > Insecta > Zygentoma > Lepismatidae > Thermobia > Thermobia domestica. The sequence continues at coordinate 16,078,973 of NC_137457.1, forward strand.
AACCATAGGGTTACCGTTTTAACCGGATATTGTACGGATGGACGGCCGATACGTTAGAAACGAGTTTGTCAGCAGGAAATCGAAAACCATAGTTTGATCGTCCTCAGTACCTATGAAAGACCTGTGAACATCAATATTGCAAACAATCTATCTTTAATAAGTCTAGTAATTAGTAACAGTGACACTATAAATAATAAACATTTGGCCACTATTATTATTATTACTATTTTAGTAGTTGTTATTATTAAGATTATTAAGAACTGCACTAATAATCACTACTACTACTAGATTTACCATATGTCCGTATTTTGTGCGAACACTCCGTGTGTTAAAGCATCTGTCCGTGTCTGTGCTGTACTGTGCAAATATTCGTACTTTTCACTTAATTTGTTGTTCACGATTATTTGTAACCCCCCGTACGCTCTCACAAACTTGTAAAAGACGTAATTTTAAATGAAACAACTAATTAAATGACTAATTCTGACATTTAATTCAGTTTCGCAACGTACAGCATGGATACGGAGCGGACTTTAACATATGGATTGTCCGTACAAAATACGGACGTATAGTAACCTTAGTCGTAGTAGTAATATTTAGTAGTTGAGTTCCTACGTTTGTAGTGCTACAAATGCAAGCACTATTTTTACTAGTAATGGCCGAAATATTTTAATTTATAGTATAACTGTTATTATTACTATTTTTATTAACATAGATGATTTGCAACAATGATGTTAAGAGATCTTCTATAGAAGCCGAAGACGAGACAACTGTACTCTACAATTCGTAGTTTCCTGATGTACACTACTCCCTCACCAAGTTTGGTCAATAAAGCGCTTTGAAGCATCGATAATGTATTTGAAAGTATTTATCCCTATTTAACTTCTGACGTATGTTTTAGGTCTCTTCATAGTGAAACTATAGCAAACGGAACCTTATAATCCTATTTTTCCTTTCTGTCTTTGCCCGTGTCCAGAAATCAAATATCAGGAACTGTAAATCCTGAGAGAGTCTTCAGATGTCATTCGGAAGCTATTAGATACATTATAGCTCAGAAACATTTACCCCAACCTATTTTACTGCTGCCTTTGCTATTACGCTCATGTAGATACTAGCTACTTAATGAATCTCAATTCATACACAGCCGTCGCAAGCGTCTTGATTGGTGCAATAGTTGAGCAGAGGCGGCCTTTGGGGGTGACGACTGGGGCATCCGCCCCAGGCCCTGCGATAGGATATTCTCTTGTCACAGTCAGCTCAAATATGCGGGCCCTCTGCAACATTCTAATGTACCGTCGCTTAGAGTTAAGTGAATACTTTGGCCAATAATACGTGTGGTGGATTTCTTCGGAAACCAGTTTTCATAAACCAGAACTTCTTACTCAATATTTTACTTTTAGAAGCCTTAAATTCCAAAAATCTACACCATTACTATGAAAGCGTTTAGCATGATATTTTTGGTTTTAAAGTACCGAAATAATTACACCTTTGAGTTTCGGATTAACAATGGGTCAGCAAACAAGGCGACGCTAATACCATGCACGTGACTCTAAATTGCCTTATCTCAACTTTTCTTTGTTGTCGAAATAGAGTGAGAAGTCATGTTGTTTGTTGCTTTTGGGTCTAAAGAGTGGTCCTGTTGCTACGGACACCTCTGAGTCATCGCTTCCAAGAAATAGCTCCTATTGCACGCCTTGTGTAGCACCTCAGTTTGGCTTCGGAATTCGGACCGCGCGGTCGTAGTGAGATGTGGATACGTAATATTATGATTAATGCGTGTGTGTCTTCCGATTATTCGTTTATTGGGCAAAGAATAAGTGACCATCATGAGTGGCAGGGACAGAGACAAATTCCGTAAATATGAAAGTGGGGCTGCAAAAGCCAAGAAACGGAAATATAAAGATTTCATTCAGAAGCAAAAGGGATCTTTGGACAAGTTTGTTGTAGCGGTAAAATCAGCGGATCAACACCAAAAACTTGAGAACACGGATGATGATTTGTCTGTGACTGTGAGCGACCGGTGTGATGCGACAGACCAGGTTATGATACCAAGTTTTGCGTCCGACGAAGAAAATAAACTAGCCGGCAACAAAACTGTTTCTACGCCCTGTTGTCCCACAAGCAACAATGAAAACTTGGTGCAATTCTCTGGGGACAACGTTGTTGCAACAGACCCAGAAAGTGACCTCTCTGTGAAAGCGCGACCATTCCTCTGCATACTTCTGACACTCTTCAAACGACGAGCACACTGTTCGAGGACATATACAATCCAGGTAATTGGAAACATATTAACAGTGAAGTGCGTGTTATGTTAGTGGAGAAGGGTCCAATCAGGCTAAGTGACTGTGAATACCCAAAGGACGAAGGTAACAGACATTTTTCGAACAATTTCTTTACACAGAGGATGCCGAACGGAGAAACAGTGGATAGGCGATGGCTAAGTTATTCGAAGATCAAAGACAGAGTATTTTGCTTTCCTTGTAAGTTGTTTGGCACGACAGCTACTAGAGGCCAGTTAGCAAACGAAGGCTGCTGCGACTGGAAGCATCTTGGCGGTAAACTTCAGCACCACGAAGTTTCTGTAAATCACGTTAAGTGCATGACAGCGTGGTTGGAATCAGCTCGGAGAATGTCCAATGGTAGCGTAATACATAACATGATGCTAGAACGAATTTAGAAAAGAAAAGCTGCATTGGCGCGCAGTGTTAACAAGAATTCTAGCGATTGTACAGTACCTTGCCGAAAACAACAGCGCATTTTGTGGGAGAACGGAGAAACTTTATGCACCGAACAATGGTTAGTTTTTAGACTTAGTTGAGATGCTGGCCAAATTCGATCCAACCATGCAAGAACATCTCCGCCGAATTAAGAACGACGAGGCTCACGACCATTACCTCGGGCATAGGATCCAAAACGAGCTTATCGACCTGATGGCGTCAGAAGTAAAGGGGAAAATTATTGATAAAGTGAAACTTGCTAAATATTTTGCCGTCATCCTTGACTGCATGCCTGATGTTGGCCACAAAGAGCAGATGTCCCTAATATTGCGTTTTCTGGACGTATCAGATCCGGAAGTGAAGGTGGTGGAGCACTACATCGAATTTCTGGATGTGGACAACGCAACAGGAAAGGGGTTGTCTGAAGCTCTTCTTGCCGCACTGGCGAACCTCGGTCTGGACATCGCCGATTGTCGTGGCCAGGGGTACGACTTTGGTGCGAATATGAAGGGAAAACACCAAGGAGTTCAAGCGCACATTCTTCGCATGAACAGTCGAGCATTTTACACTCCGTGTGGCTGCCATAATTTGAACCTTGTTTTAGGAGACATGGCTAAATGCAACTCCCAAGCAGTGACGTTTTTTGGTGTCATACAGAGAATATATAAATGCTTTGCTGCCTCGGCTGAAAGGTGGAAAATTTTGGGAGAAACCGTGCCTTTCATGACTACAAAATCACTTTCAGAAACGCGGTGGGAGTGCCGCCTGGAAAGTGTGAAAGCGCTGTGTTATCAGACGAAAGAAGTCAGGGAGACACTGTTGACTGTCGCAGATACCGCCAATGATCCGCTAGTAAAAAGTGAAGCCGAATGTCTTGCAAATTATGAGCTCGAAAGCTTCGAGTTTATTCTGAGCTTAATCATGTGGTATGACATTTTATTTGCTGTGAATGCTGTCAGCAAAACTTTGCAATCAGCTGACATGCAGCTCGATGTGGCAATACAGCAAATCAAAGCCTTGTTACTTTCTTGAGAAAGTACCGGGAAACCGGATTTTCCTATACTATGATCGCAGCAAAGGAAATTGCGACCGAAATGAACGTAGCTCAGAAATTCAAGGAACGAAGAGTGAGATACAAGAAAAAACAATTCGATTATGAGGGTAACGACGATAAAACATCTTCGCCGGAGGAGTCCTTCAGAACAGGATATTTCTTATGGATAGTGGGTCAAGCACTTACCTCAGTGGAAAAAAGATTCGAACAACTGGAAGAGTATGCTTCAATCTTTGGATTTCTATACAACTTGAAGGGTTTGCGGTTATTGAACGACGATTATTTGTTAAAGTGCTGCATGGATTTGGACAACATGTTACGCGCAGAAGATTCACGCGATTTGGACGGAATTGACTTGTGCGCAGAATTGAAGATTTTTCGAGAAATTCTTCCTGATAACATTAATGTCGCCCAAGAGTGTCTTCAGTACGTATGGCCCATTCGAGATTCATTTCCCAACATCGTTATGTTATACATATTTATGTTGACAATTCCTGTGACAGTTTCCAGCGCGGAAAGAAGCTTTCCGAAGTTGAAACTTATCAAAAACTATCTACGATCAACAATGTCGCAAAGCAGATTGTGCGGTTTAGCTATTTTGTCCATCGAAAAGGAAGTTGCCTTAACAATGGACTACGAGGACCTTATCAACGATTTTGCACAGCGAAAAGCCAGAAAAGTGGACTTCCGTCTGTGACCGTCAAAGCAGCTGCTTCGTAAGTCAGTGATAGTTTTATTATGTGTTCTAGTTTGTTGCTCTTGCATGCATGTAAAATGTTTCCGAATCATTAATATCGTAAGTTATATCGACCCCCATGCCATAAGAACCCCTTACCCCCTCAAAACTTTCACCTGTTTCCCGGCTTCTAGAGGGGGAACTTCGCCTACCGAGCCACCCCGCCCGGGGCCCCGCATACTACTAAGGCTGCCTCTGAGTTCAGTGTTGGCACGCCATTTTGTTTTATATTGATTCTTCAAATTCTTCCATTCAGTTATACCTAGCTTCGTAAAACTTGACATGGACATTATTTGGTACAATACAAAACTACTGAGTGGCTCCACAATCCATAAAACAACGTACTTTACTGTCTTGCCAACATTTTATATAGAATTATGTTTTCATAACTTCCATTCAACATAGCAGTACTAAACTTGACATAAATGTTATTTAATAGAGTGCTAGCATATTTTGAGTATCACCGTGGCCGAGCATCCGATTGTCAGTGTTACCAACCTATTTTATATAAATGAAAGCTTGTGTGCCTAAAATGTTATTAAGGGACCAGAGGCTTCGCGATTGTTTGTAGAATTGCAATGTTTTTAAAGTGATTACATTTTATGATCAGGGTAAGGTGAAGATGATCAACACCATGATTTTGCACTCCAACTATTTCGTTGTTACATGGAACAATGGCTACATGCATATTTCATTTTCTTCGACAGGTTCTATTAGAAAGATCTCCCCAAGCCTACCTGAAAAGGACATCAAAGACAGTATCAAGAACTGGCTGAAACACACCGCAAAGATTTTTAGACGCCATGGCGAAGAAGAAACGGAACGAGTAAGAAGTGGATGTACTGAAGAAGATTGTTTATTTATGTGTATATTCTGTGAATAACTTTTATGTTCGCGTATAAGATACTACTTAGACCCTACTTTCTTTTTCATTATTGTAATTAATACTTGATACCTTTTGAGCATGTTTAGATTTATAAGCTGTAGACAGCTCAGATAACGTTTCTGCTAAATGCATAATATTGCCATTTAGAGGCAAATTCGTTGCTTTTCCATTGCTATACTGTTTCTAAATGTTGTCACATCCCTAAACATTAATAATTGGATTGTTAATCACATTATTTATGTGTTCACAGTCCAGTGGCGTATTTAGGGGGGGGGCTTCCGGGCTTAAGCCCCCCCGAAATCTTACTTACTATAGTAAAGTATATGAAATATCTTGCAGAATTTTCACATTTTCAGGCAAAGCCCTCCCCGAAAGTTAGCAAAGCCCCCCCCGAAAGAAAATCGTAAATACGCCACTGCCACAGTCACTTTGAATCAAAATTGGAGAGGGTTTGCATCTTTTGCAGTGCTCTATTATGGTTTTGTTGTTCTAGAAACTGTAGACAAACATTTTTTCCTGTTCCACATTTACAGTTGCTTTTTTTAATTTTTGGTGACTGAGAGCATTTGTATGTACTTCAAAACTAAAAAGGAACACGTTTGTGACAAATATAGAATAACGAAAGCACAGCAAGGCATTCAAAGCTTCCAATTTAGAGCTTGGAGATTGTTTTAAATATAATTTTATACATGTATCTTTGCGCAGTTCCACAATTTGGAAAGAGTTACTAGCGTCAATAAGGGTCCGCACTCACTAGTTGAAGAGGTAAATTCCAAAGGAGCCTAAATCGAAAAAGTAAGTGTTTCAGGAGACGATTTTTTGTGTGTTTCTCCATCATTCTGTTTCTGTGAAAGAAAAGTAATCTACATAAAAGTAAATTGTAATTGCGTACTTTTCGTAAGATAACGGTGAAATTATCACCTTTAGCAGGAGTTTCAAGTGTTTTTAGTGTTTTTAGTTTTTTTTTTAGTTTTTAGAGTAAGTGTTTTTAGGCATAAGTAAGAAAATATGATGATGTATGAAGGCGTGATATGTTTATGTACTTTATTTACAAATCACACATATCACATCCAAAGCTAATGAACTGTATAATTAAACCCATTTTACTGATTCACCCAGATATCATGAAGATCGAGAAATAAGACTTGACGAATATTTTAGCTGTTACTTGCTTCAATTCTTATTTAAAGGTACATGTGTTAATATGATAAATATAACATGCTTTGTTCATATGTTAATATACTGATATAATACTTAAATATTAGTACAATGAATTACTTAACTTCTTTCTGCAGTAATTGTTGCTTGCTGCTAGCTAAACCACATGTTGCTTGCTAACCATCATACTTTGTCTTCGATCACACATAAACTGAGTAGCACTCTAAAACACTGTTAAGAACATGTAAATCTTGTCTATGAATGAACATGTGTTTCTCTAAAGACTATGAATAAATATGTTTTTCTAAACTATTAATGAATGTGCTTGCCTAGTTGCACTTCACAACACGTTGTCGAATGCTCAGACACAACTTGAATAGCACACTGAAGGCACTGTTGCCAGCCAATGCAAACACAACTCACTAAAACTCACCAGAAAAATCACTAAAAGAATCACAAAGAATTCACTAAAACCACTAAACTATATATAAAAAAAATGAAACTAATATGAATAAAAATAATGCACATATGCAAGCTTATCCATCCTCCCCCTCCTTGATTGGACACAATCAATTAATATTCTAGGGGTAAAGGAATTAGCTTAGCAACACTACGCCGAAAAATGCCACTTTTACACTTCACAGTTGCCACTCGCACTAAATTATCACTGCCCGGATGAACTTCTTCAATCACACCTAACTTCCACACTTGAGGAGGAACATTGTCTTCTTTTAACAATACGACCATGCCCGGTTGTAGATTAGGCTGAGCTGACTTCCATTTTCTTCTTTGGTGTAACTGGTTGAGGTAATCCCTTGATCAACGTTTCCAAATATGCTGCTTCATTTGTTGAATCCGTTGCCATCTTCCTAGTCTGTTGATAGGCACGTCTAGTAGATCTGGTTCCGGAAGGCTGAGAAGTGTATCTCCCATTAAAAAATGTCCTGGACTGAGATATATTGGATCTGTAGGATCGTTGGAAATGGCTGTCAATGGTCTTGAATTTAGAATGGCTTCAATTTGAATAAGTAACGTGTTCAAATCTTCGTATGTCAGACTTGCAGTTCCTGCTACACGCCGTAGGTGGTACTTCATGGATTTTATTGAATTTTCCCATGACCCCATGTGAGGAGATCTGGCAGGAATGAATTTCCATTCTAAACCTTCTTGAGCTGAGTATTCCAGGATGTCCTTTCGGTTAGTCTTGGATTCAAAAAATTGTTGCAATTCTCGATTGGCGCCAACAAAGTTTGAACCATTGTCGCTACAGATAGATAAGCATTTTCCTTGCCTAGCAATAAATCTCTTCAATGCTGCGATGAAAGCTTGAGAAGTTAAGTCTGAAACTATTTCTATGTGAACTGCTCTAGTGGCTAAACAGATGAACAACGCTGCATATACCTTCATTTGAATTTTGCTGCGAATTGTGGGCTTGACATAAAAGAATCCTGCGTAGTCCACTCCCACGTGTACAAATGGTCTTGCTTCATTTACTCTTTCCTTGGGTAAGTGTCCCATTAACTGTGATGACCTTGTTGATCTCCACTTGAAACAAACCAAACAATTGTGTACTATTGCCTTGACCATCTTCTTAGCTCTTGGAATCCAATATCTGGTACGCAAAGATGCAATAAGAAGCTGTGGTCCTGCATGAAGCAACCTTTTATGTTCTTCTTTGACTATCAGATGGGTGAAATGATGACCTGCAGGTAGGATGAATTGGTGCTTGTTGTCGTACTCCAAGTTTGAATGTTCCAATCTTCCTCCTACTCTTAGCATTCCTTCCGTGTCCAGAAATGGAAAAAGATCCTTGATTGGCCATTTTGTTGAAACTTCCATTTGTTGCTGCAAGTTCAATATTTCTTGATGATAGGTAGTATGTTGTACTATCTTGATACATCTGTGTAACGCTAAACGAAGTTCCGAAGCGTCAAGACTATCGGTTTTTCTTTCTAATTTCTTGGAAAGACAATTATGTTTGAATCGCAAACAATATGCTACTACTCTCAACATTTTGTTTAACGATGAATATCTTTTCATAAAGCTTGTTTCATGAACTGCCACCAAACTTATCATGACTTTCTTCTCTTCTGGAATATTAGCCGGCTCATTTTGTTCTTGACATGGCCATTCCGCTGTGTGAAGAAACTCTGGACCATGCCACCATTCTCGAGACTGAATAAGAGTATTGGGATCCGCTCCTCGACTAACTATGTCTGCCGCATTTTCTTTACTAGGCACGTGGTGCCATTGATTGATTGATGTGATTCTCTGAATTTGAGCGACCCTGTTGGATACAAATGTCTTCCAACGATTGGGAGGTGATTTGATCCATGACAAAACTATCGTCGAGTCTGTCCACAGGTGTATACCACTGACCTCTATATTCAATATGGATAGCGTTTTGTCTATTAGCTTCGAAAGTAACAGTGCTCCACATAATTCCAATCTAGGCAACGTTTGCTTCTTCAGTGGTGCAACCTTCGACTTTGAACAAAGTAAATTGACTTCAATGTTTCCTTGTTCGTCTGTAGCCCTGATGTACACTACTGCTCCAAAATTTTCTTCACTTGCATCGCAAAAACCATGTAATTGAATTTCCTTAACGTTCTCCGAAGACATTACGTTTCTTGTAATTTGTATCTTCGCCATCGCAGGTAACCAAGACATTAATTGATTCCACTCAACTTGTAGGACTGTGTCTAATGGGTCATTCCAATCCATCCCTGTCTTCCACAACTTCTGTAAGAAATTCTTGTATTTGATGACAATTGGAGCGATTAGACCTAATGGATCGAAGATAGATGACACTATGCTGACGACTTGTCTTTTTGTCATTGCAACATTACTTTCTACTGCAGTTCCATTTTTACAAATTTTGTTCGAAATTATAAGTTTGTCTGTTAATGGAATCCATGCTATTCCTAAAGTCTTAACACCGTCTTGCTGACCAAGTATGATTGGCTGTTGTTTTTCCCTGAAGTCTTCGGGAACTCCTTGAAGTATTTCTTCTTTGTTAGAACTCCATTTACAAAGCTTGAAACCTGCTCTGCTTAAAATATTAATAAGATCCTTCTGTAGTTCTAAGGCCTTTGACACGTTTGGTACTGATTTTAACACATCATCAATGTAGAAATTGTGTTTTATTACTTCTGCTGCTTCTGGAAATTCCTTGGAATTTTCCTCCGCTATTTGCTTCAGACATCTTGTTGCCAAGAAGGATACTGACGATGTCCCGTACGTGACTGTTTGTAACTCATACGACTGGATCGGTTCTTCTACTGAGTTTCTCCAAAGGATGCGTTGTAAACACTTGTCCTCATCATGAATTAATATTTGGCGGTACATTTTCTCTAAGTCTGCTGTAAATGCAACTGGGTACAACCGAAACCTTAAAATAATGGAGTACAAGTCATCTTGAACAATTGGCCCAACTTGAAGAATGTCATTCAATGATTTGCCATTAGACGTTTTTGCACTTGCATCAAAAACCACTCTTAATTTAGTTGTTGTACTGTCCATCTTGAATACAGGATGATGTGGAAGATAACAACTGCTGCTGCTGTTCACGTCTTCTTCTGTAACTTTTCGCATGTGACCCAAACTTAAATACTCATCCATGAAGGCGGCATATTGTTTATGAAACTCAGGATTTTGTAGCAATCTTCTTTCAAGCTGCTTAAATCTTTGTAGTGCCATGTTGTAAGACTCTCCTAAAGGTGCATTCTCTTCCTTCTTTGGTAATTTGACAATAAATCTTCCGTCTCCATTTCTGGTTGTATTTTGTAAAAAATGCTTCTCACAATTTTCTTCTTCCGGCGTGTAAATCTTAGTCTGAATATCTTCGAGTTCCCAGAATTTTCTCAATTGTGTATCCAAGTCTGTCTCCATCTGAGCAAAACATGAAATTACCGACTGGTTGGCTTCTTCGGGTATTGAAGGCATATTTCCGACGACAACGTATCCTAGCTTCGTTTCCTGCAAAACTGGATAATGTCCTTTCCTTGTCTTCTGGCCTGGCTCAAGGAGACTGTAGAATAACCCCGCACCTATAAGCATGTCTACTGACGACGAGCGATGAAAATTTGGATCGGCTAAGCAAATATCCTTTGGCAAGTTCCAATTACTGTAATCAATATCCTTAGAAGGTATGCAACCTGTAATGTTTGGCAATACTAAACAATCGACCACTGCATTAAAATCACATGTTCTTGAATAAATATGAACTTCAACACTGTACTGAGCTTCGGAAGTTACAGAATTGATACCTCTAATGGGAACACGATTTTTCGTTTTCTTGAGACCTAATCTATGAACTAAAGCTTCGCTTACAAAATTCGATTGAGACGCTGCATCTAATAACACTCTGCATTGTTGAAAACGACCTTTAGTGTCTGTTACGTTAACTAACGCTGTTGCTAATAAGACTTGCTGACCATAATTAATCTTAAATGAGCAATAAGAGTCCTGTGGTTGAACTTTAACCTGGTTCTGTTCCTTAACTTTAGGTACATTAGTATTATTGTTATTTGTTTTGCTTGAACTGTCTTTGTTAGTAGCCTCCTGAGCAGTATCTTCATGCAACAGTGTATTATGCTTAAAATTACATTTCTTACAAGTACTTGATTTGCATGCCTTTACTTGATGTTTATTACCTAAGCAATTAAAACATAGTTTATTTTGCTTCACGAGCTCCTTTCTTTGATTAATGGTAGCACTCAGAAATTCTGGGCAGCGAAAAACAGCATGCGTTTCTTTGCTACGACAAATATTACATGCATTTGGAAGCACAGTAACAAACGCATTCACTTGACTGTTATTCTTTCTTTTTGCTTTGGAATCTACACTTTTGTTGTGATAAGTACTTTCAGATTGAGTAGGACGAATGTTTTCTAACATTTGACAACGACCTTCTAAAAATGAAAATAATTCCGATAACGATGGAAAGGAGTCACTACTTTGCTCAGCTTCCCATTCCCTTTTGCTTGCCGAATCAAGTTTTTCTACTAAATGTTGTGTTAGGAGTACGTCATGCAAAGGTTTGTCCAAATTCAATGCTTCAAGGGCTTGAAAATTACTACGTGCAGTATTTACAAATTGTCTAATGTCTTTAGCGTTTTCTTTCATTACTGGCTTGATATTGAGCAACCCTCGTACATATGTCGAAGCTATCAACCGTTTGTTTTCGTAGCGTTCAACAAGAAGCTTCCATGCAATTTCGTAATTTACTTCTACCGTTGGCAGATTTGCTATTAATGTAAACGCTTCTCCCTTGAGTGATGTGCGCAAATATTGAAACTTACAAACTGTACTTAATGATTCGTTATTGTGAATAAGGGAAATGAAAATGTCCTTAAAGGGCGACCACTCCTCGTATTTACCGCAAAATGTGGGCAAGGAAATTTTAGGCAATTGTACTGAACTACTACTAGAATTTCCAGCTTTGTTATTTGCTGTCCCTGAACCCGTTTTTTGTTCAAAACTATCAATAAATTCTTGTAGCTTAACCTTTGAATCATAATACAGTTCCTCGAATGTAATTCTGTGCGTTTCTTGTTCACCCGTCTCATCCAAGAGCTCTATTTCTGACTGTATCTCATCAAACTTAATAAAAACCCCTTCAAGTGCAACTAACCTCGTTCTTGCTTCTTGTATGCTAGGTTTATTTTCATTCTGTAGTTTTTGAAGAAATGTCTGTATTCTTGTTGCCTGACCTTTGACCGAAGCACGTTTCTTAATTAATTGACCCAACTGCACTTCTGCCATTGTTTCAGTCCTTCTTTTTTAACTACACAAACCGCTGACAATATATTTTACTTTTCACTTCTGAGTGACATACAAACGTGTAACCTTGAATTCAGCTGGGTTGAATGCACACACACCACTATACTGATATGAACAGCTCTGTCCTGCTTATGACAGCAGCACCCACACAAACACACACGAGAACAAACAATGCAAAGTCACGTTTCTCGTTCTGACATCCGGTGGACGGAGGACCAAAAAAAATGATGATGTATGAAGGCGTGATATGTTTATGTACTTTATTTACAAATCACACATATCACATCCAAAGCTGTATAATTAAACCCATTTTACTGATTCACCCAGATATCATGAAGATCGAGAAATAAGACTTGACGAATATTTTAGCTGTTACTTGCTTCAATTCTTATTTAAAGGTACATGTGTTAATATGATAAATATAACATGCTTTGTTCATATGTTAATATACTGATATAATACTTAAATATTAGTACAATGAATTACTTAACTTCTTTCTGCAGTAATTGTTGCTTGCTGCTAGCTAAACCACATGTTGCTTGCTAACCATCATACTTTGTCTTCGATCACACATAAACTGAGTAGCACTCTAAAACACTGTTAAGAACATGTAAATCTTGTCTATGAATGAACATGTGTTTCTCTAAAGACTATGAATAAATATGTTTTTCTAAACTATTAATGAATGTGCTTGCCTAGTTGCACTTCACAACACGTTGTCGAATGCTCAGACACAACTTGAATAGCACACTGAAGGCACTGTTGCCAGCCAATGCAAACACAACTCACTAAAACTCATCAGAAAAATCACTAAAAGAATCACAAAGAATTCACTAAAACCACTAAACTATATACAAAAAAAAAAAAAAAAAAAAAATGAAACTAATATGAATAAAAATAATGCACATATGCAAGCTTATCCAAAATAACTTCAGAGAATATTGTTGACTATGGACATTTTGGAAAACAACGCTGTTTTCTTTTGATAATAATTAATTTCAGTTATGGAGTTTTGCCATGAAACTCAGTTCATTATACGGAGATGCTAAAATGGAACTTATTAGAACCAATATCTCAAAATTGACAAAAGTTAACTTACAAGGGAACCTTCCGAAAATGATAGTTGCAGTGAAAGATATGGCCTATGCCAATTGAAAGAGCTGTAACAGAGATGAGCATTTCCAAAAAATTAGCTGCCCATAGAAATAGGTTCAAGAAATATAAGGGGTGGAAGTTCGGGAAACAGCAAGGTTGGACAAGGGGGAAAAGTGCAAATTCCGCAAAAAAAAGGGGGGCAGGGCAAAATACAATGCTGACAAGTGATGTATAGAAAGAGACTTGCCACAATAGGGAACAAATGGAGACCACCAGTAGGGTTAACAGTGTTGCCAACCGCAATGAAAATTACATGTTTTGCAAATAGCACTATATGAATTGAGTGCAATATTCAGTTATTGGAGATTATCAGTGCGGATTTAGAAGAAATCGATCAACTATCGACCAAATATTTACCATTCGCCAAATACTCGAAAAGAAGTGGGAATACAATACCCCGGTACATCAACTATTTATTGATTTTAGAAAGGCTTACGACTCGGTTAGGAGAGAAACATTATACAACGTTCTTACAGAGCTTGGAATACCGAGAAAGTTAATTAGATTAATTAAGATATGTTTAAGTGAATCCCAAAGTAAAGTCCGGGTAGGTTAATTTTTGTCCACGAGCTTCCACGTCGAAAATGGCCTGAAACAAGGAGATGCGTTGTCGCCATTATTATTTAACTTTGTGCTGGAATACGCCATAAGGAAAATCAAAGATAGCAACCAGGGCCTAGAGTTGAACGGCATTCACCAGATTATGGCATATGCTGATGATGTAAATTTAATAGGGGATGATAGGAGAACAGTAGAAATAAATGCAGAGATATTATTAAACGCTTGCAGGGACATGGGTTTAGAAGTAAATGCACAGAAAACTAAATACATGGAAGTGCGTCGGGACCGTAATACGGCAAATTGTGGAGGCGTTAAAATATTAAATAATACTTTTGATAAAGTGGATACTTTCAAATATTTAGGATCAATATTAACAGACGAAAATCATATTCACGAAGAAATTAAATGTCGACTAAAAGCAGGGAATTCGTGTTACTATTCGGTTCAAAATCTCTTGTCGTCGCGAATTCTGTCGAGAAATTTGAAGCTTAAAATATATAAAACGATAATCATGCCTGTTGTTCTGTATGGTTGCGAAACATGGTCGCTTACTCTGAGGGAAGAACATAGACTGAAAGTATTTGAGAACAGGATCCTGAGAAGAATATTCGGACCCAAGAGGAACGAGAATGGGGAATGGCGGAAGCTTCATAACGAGGAACTACATAGTTTATACGGTTTACCCAACATTGTTAGGGTCGTCAAGTCTAGGAGGCTTAGGTGGGCAGGTCATGTAGCTAGAATGGAAGAAAGTAGAAACGCTTTCAAAGTCTTGACTGGTAGACCCATAGGAAAACGACCATTAGGAAGACCTAGGCGCAGATGGGAGGATAATATTAAGATGGATCTCGCAGAGATAGGAATACAAAGTAGAAACTGGATCCAATTAGCTAAGGATAGAAGTCAGTGGAGAGCTTTTGTGAACGCGGCACTGAACCTCCGGGTTCCATAGGCCATAGAGTTAGTTAGTTAGTGCAATATTCAGTGTCATGTAGAACATAAGATATGACGTGTATAATCAGTGGTACAATCTAACAAAAGAAAATAGAAAGAACAGAAGTACGAAAAATACGGAAAAGACGAAGTTGGCCATAATGCGCCACATTTGATCACGAGCTGTGCATATTAGAATGAACAAGACAAGAAGCACCAACTATGCAGGAAACCGACGTACCTAGAGTCGAAAAGAAAAACGAGTTCCAAAGTTGGCAGCACTGGCCATGAACATCCAGACAAGTCTAATATAGTTAGGCCACTCGCTTCACAAAAAGAAAATTCCGGCAACAGGCATCACTCGGAATGCATCAATGCTAGAGTGATTGAGGCAATGCCAAGTCGGGGAACATGAAATGGTTGGGTTTAGCCAACAACCTATAATAGAAGTAAACATTATGTCATGGTTGGGTCGTATGTGGGAATATACAGGGTGTCCCACCAAACTTTGTGGCCTGAAAGATTTGAGAAACGAACAAAAATGTGACGGATCCAGTTGTGCAGGAATGTACCAATGTCAGGGGATGATAAAAGTCTGTGAGAAAAAAGTGCCCCCAGGATCCCCATCATAGGGCCCCAGGAGCCAACTTCAAACATGGCAACAGGGACCGAGTGGTACCTCTCTCGATTGATCATGGAATGTGCAACAACACATATAGGAAACATTTGAAGCATGTTTTTCAAAATGAAACATTTTAAGCATGCTATATGAAGCATGTTTTTCAAAATGGCCGCCACAAATTTATGTTGTGTCTTAACATGGCATCGAACATTGTGATCTCAAATTGCTGCGAAGCGAAAAGAGATGTTGCAAATCCAATTGCACAGGAATGTACTCATGTCGAGGGCCAAGAAAACTTTGTAAGAAGCAAGTCCCCAGGGTCCCCATCATAAGGCTCGAGGGGTCAACCGGAACATTTCAAATGGGAACAGGGGGCGGATGATATTCCTCTGGATAGATACAACACCGCCTATAAGAAACATTTGCCATATGAAGCACGGTTTTCAAAATGGCCGTCAAAAATGCACGTTGTTCTTGTCACCGAGCAGATATTTTGGCGGCCATTTTGAAATCCCATATAGTAAATATTTCTGATATGCGTTGTTGCATATTCCATGATTTATCGAAAGAAATATAACTAAACCGATGGTGCTATTTGAAAGTTTGAAGTTGGCCCCTGGAACCCTATGATGGGGGACTTGGGGGCACTTGCGTCTCACAGAAGTTTCTTGCCCGCTGACATGGGTACATTCCTGCACAACTGGATGTGTCACATTTTTTTTTCGCTTTGAAACTATTTCAGTCGCAGAGTTAGGTGGGACACTCTGGATACATCATATAGGCGGTGATAGTACTGCAGACAGCAACACACAGCAGATCAAGCCTTTGATTATGTTTGCTTTCTATTGGTGTGGATATGTGATAGAGAGACCACCAAAGGTTCCGACACCTCTAGAGTACTGTTTCGAGACATTCACAGGGGATCATTGTACCACGTATGACGGATTGGCAGTATTCCGCTGTGTTCACTGCAAATGTATCTTCTGTTTGGACCATTGTCTCATCGAACAATTGCACGTACAATGTGGACGAGCATGTACAAATGATGCGAAGGCTAATGCCTCTTGCCGGAATTTTCTTTTTGTGAAGCGAGTGGCCTAACTATATTAGAATTGTCTGGATTTTCATGGTCAGTGCTGCCAACTTTGGAACTCGTTTTTCTTTTCGACTCTAGGCACGTCGGTTTCCTGCATAGTTGGTGCTTCTTGTCTTGTTCATTCTAATATGCACAGCTCGTGATCAAATGTGGCGCATTATGGCCAACTTCGTCTTTTCCGTATTTTTCGTACTTCTGTTTTTTCTATTCTCTCTTGTTAGATTGTATCACTGATTATACACGTCATATCTTATGTTCTACATGACACTGAATATTGCACTCACTACATATAGTGCTATTTGCAAAACATGTACTTTTCATTGCGGTTGGCAACACTGTTAACCCTACTGGTGGCCTTCATTTGTTCCCTATTGTGGCAAGTCTCTTTCTATACATCACTTGTCTAAAACTGGGAAAAAAGGGGGCCGTTGCCATAGAAACAAACGTTTCCATAACAACGAATCCTGTCACTGCTTGTCAATCTAAAACTGTTTGAAGAAAAGAATAAGTCGTAAGTGGGAACCCTTCACCCCTGGTGGGGATGTTCATGAAGCTATCAGCTTATGTCTAATTACGTTGGAATATATTAGCCGTTACGGAAAGTTAAATTGTCAATGATTAATCTATTTCTGATTTGTTGATAAAACTGAAGCAACAATGGAATTTTCTACAGCTACGGGAAAAGAGAATTTAATACTACATTTTTAAACGAACAGTAACAGCATATGGACTTTACTTCTATTAAGAAAATAGGTGTTCTTTATTTCAGCGGATTATTCATTAACTACTGGACCTAGCAAGCTGAAATTTTCAGTACAGTAAGATCTCATGCTATTTTATACGAAGGTATACTCATCCGAACCGAAAACCATGTCCACGGGAAGTAATTTGAGAATAACTGTCCAAAATCAAACAATCTAAATCACTAAGTCATGCGATGTCGTACTGTCAACAAACAATTGACTACCGAAAACTGACGCTATAGTGCTGTAGTGGAGGCATAATTTACCGTGTACTGAAATGTATACTTGTACTCATTAATCAGAAATTTAATATTTACTCTGGTTTATTTATGTTAGCAAAATGGTACTAAATTAAAGCATATTTATACACTGTCCAAATCGAAAATTCACACACTCACACAAAACTACTAACTACATACACCACTGTTAGTACTATACATAAAGACAACTAACTAAACTAAACATGCACCATTTAGTTACATGCATGTTGACAAAATAAATACTCCCTTCTGATATATACCGTCGGCTCTATTTAATTTAGAGGGGGCAAAATGAGAAAGGTAAACACTAGGTCCAATTGACCTGACCAATTGTTTACATAATGATTGCCAAAAATTGATGCCCTGGGGGCACCTTAACGAGGTTTATGGAGGGACCCTTCCCCTGAAAGGGGAAAAGGCCCTAAAACGAACAATAACTAACCCATTCCCCCGCTAGAACTGGTTCAATTTGGAAAAGGGGATAGGAGCCCTTTTAAGCTAACTTAAGCTGCCATTCCGAAAGTTAACATTGCAACTATGAAACCTACTGTGTACATGCACTTACTGACTAATAAAAAAAAAACACATTTACTATACACACTATAATATATGTACGAAACCAGGTCGTATTGTCCCTAATCCCTACTTGAGTTTGAAATAAAAAAAAATAAAGTCACTCTTTCACTGTTGTCTATTCTCGATAGGCAGCAAACATGGCTTCCTAGTAAACAGAACTGGAATTTGTTATTTCACTGAATTGTAGCTTCTTTACCAAAATTTGTGGATTTTCCGGGCTCCTATTCCGTTGTAAATCTTTAACTATTGAATTACATTATATGTTACCTTAGTTGTCCTTGGAAATTGGAATTCTTCCCGAAAAATATGTGGCAAGAAAATCACAAGCTGCTCCTACTAGTGTGTCTTCAATTATTCTGATAATATTGCGCCGAAAAAGCCAGAGGTAGGAGAATTCCTCCAATCAGAACGAAACTCTAGCCGCGGAAATTACAAAGCAAATAGAAATTTGGCAAATCCAGATATAACCGGATCTGAAAGCGACTATGGACTAGTGAGAGGGGGTGAGGGAAAGATTAGGTACCTGGCCAAAATCTACATTGGTCTGAAATTAAGGAAATTTATATCCAATAACGGAACTATGTTTCGGTATGACGTCAGAATGGTAAACCTTGTAACTATTCAAGTTATATATCCGGAAATGGGATTTACACTTAATCAAAATATAAATAAATATATTATACAGTGGGAATATGGTTACTAACGAAACCTTTGGGTTCATTATATTTAATTCGAAGTAGAGAGAGTAAATAAATTGTGTAACTAAACCGAAATTGAATTAAAAAAAAAATTACTAGGTACAGGGTGCGTAAAAAAAATTACCATTGCTTTCAACTGTAATGGTATATTACATGTCAGCATTGTATTTTGCCCCGCCCCCCCTTTCTTTTGCGGAATTTGCACTTTTCCCCCTTGTCCAACCTTGCTGTTTCCCGAACTTCCACCCCTTATATTTCTTGAACCTATTGCTATGGGCAGCTAATTTTTTGGAAATGCTCATCTCTGTTACAGCTCTTTCAATTGGCATAGGCCACATCTTTCACTGCAACTATCATTTTCGGAAGGTTCCCTTGTTAGGCTCTTTTGCAATCCACCCCTTCAATTACTACATAGCTTTATAAATGTTGTAAACAGCTACTTGGATCAATATTGGGTACAATTTGTGGCTTTTTCTATGCACTGTTGTGGTTTCATTGCTGACAGAAAACGGTAGAGAAGCAATTCTACTGTTCCACATTCACAGCTTTTTTTTTTTTTTTTTTTTTTTTTTTTTTTTTTTTGTCGATAGCCATACACACGAATTTTCTCATTTCTTACGAAACATGGAGCAACAGTAAAGCAGGGCACTCAATCTTCAGCCTGGTTGCCAAATTTTATATCTCATGTGTAATTTTGAACGATGTTCTCCAATGCAAGTTGTCAAACTTTTTGTAATAAAAATTATATATATATATATATATATATATATATATATATATATATATAGAGAGAGAGAGAGAGAGAGAGAGAGAGAGTAGTCATAGTCATTTCTTACATCATTAATTAACATGACCACAAAAAAGTGACAATGGACGCGACCGGGACTCAAAGCCGGATCTCCTAGCCAGTTGGCGGCCGGATTTCCTATGCTGTTCATTACAGCACCCACGACACGGCAGAAAATTGACGTGACGTGGTGGTGTAATAGACAGCATATCCAGCCGCCAACTGGCTAGGAGATCCAGGTTTGAGTCCCTATTGCATTTCAATATTTACCTAACAAGGGCGTTGTGAAAAAGTGAAATAAATCTAAAATTCATAATTCTTTCTTGTGTAAGCACATTTGTATATAACTAACATTTGAAATAGTGTGGATACAGTGTGATTTAACAATAGAAAGAAATTGTGGAAGAGAATATTTGTGGAAATAAATCAGTAAACATCAAACTTCAATATTGAACATTTTAATGTCTTTGATGTTATTAATTTATTTCCACAAATAAAACGTTATTCAATTTTACATGTATTGCATTTGCTTATACTTCCATTAACGTTTTTCACTTCTGTGTAAGTTTTATCAGCATTTAACTTCATTGCATGGTCGAACATGAAAGCAATACACGCACTTACATTGAAATTTTTAGGAAAAAACAGTAGAAGGTTGCATATTTTTATAACAATTTTAAGTTAGAATGTTAATAAAATAAAATGTTTTATATATACCTTCATCTGCATAGCTTGCTTTCCTTTAAGGATCACTTGAGAAATTCATTTGTGTTGATGTTCAACTGTGCCTTTTTTCTTCTTTTTTCTAGTTCCTCAGTAGGTTATTTATAATTATAGATAAGTTTACAAAATTTCCTTCTGAAATGTATTAATTTTTGACTGCATATGTGGTTAGTATAATCGAAAGTGACTTTCGTATATGATGATACAGAGATTTAGATAGAATTCCTGAAAGGTTTAAGATCCAGTAAATCCCTTTAGCACAGATCTGATCGACAACAGATCTATGCCAAAGAACCTTACTGGTTGTTAAATCTTTTGAGGAATTCGATCTGGATCTCTGTAACGACACATCCTCTACGAAAGCCGCTTTCGATTTTCAAGTTAGAAATCCACGCGGGAGGTGTTGAAGAGGTGATAAAATATGACCTAACTTCGACGTCTTCAAGACGTGCCCACTGGTACCAATAATCGACATCAAGGTTTCACCAATTACGCACCTATAATACCACGTTCTAAATTAGTATCCCAGTGGGATGCTTTGCACGTCAAAACTGACGTCTAAAAGCACGTGTAATTTGCGGACATTTGTACGTTTTCCGACATGCCGAAAACAGGTCATTCCTTGACGTGAAGTTGGTCTCTTTTCGACCAAACAAAAAGACGTCCATACGCATGTGAGGTGGTTGCTTGGGATGTCTCGGTTTGACTGCTAGTTCTACGGATATAGGATACTACTTTTGTGAGTCTGTGCATTCCTTGATCTTCATTTCACATTTAGTGAATAGGGTGATAATAATACTACGATTTATTTTATAGAACAAAATTTCTTTTCCATAAAGCTCTGTGTATCTTAGTTATCTGGTTGGTTTCATTACGACAGTTGTTAGTGCCATTGAATCTCAATCCATGTTGAGGACATTAATTTTCTTTCATGACTAACAGTGTAAGATAGATTGCTGTTATTCTGCCTGCTAAAGGTAAGTGTCGCCGGCAAGTTGTTGCGAACTGCAATCCGTCGGAACAAGAGACTATCCCGAGAATAACTAACACTTTTCTGACCAGAGTATATACTTTGTTATTGAAGCCAAAATAAAGTGTTACAGTTTCGACAACTTAACGTTATCTTCATCTGACAATAACTGAAAGACACATTCACACTAAAAGACACATCATAACCCCAGGAATAACAGTAATTAGGTAAAAGCACAGGTGTCTTCTGAAACAAACAATGAATGTAAGGTCTTTCTGTTTTAAGTATATATTTCAATGTTCTGAAGATGTTCCTTTCAGTAGTGTCTGATAAAGATAACGCTCAGTAGTCGAAGCTGTAACATTTTATTTTGGTTGTAATACAAAAGTATATATACTCTGGTCAGAAAATTGTTTTAGTTATTTTGTATTAAGTTCCAGAATCGTGATGGATAGAGCTAGACTATCACAATGAAATTATTTCCCAATTGTATTATCATTCGGTCAGCATATTGCACAAAGATTGCTTATTTATTTTGTGTAGATTTCCAAAACGCTACTGTTTACAAACGGTGCTTGACTGGTAGATGCACCTAGTGACTTTATGTTGTTCAGACACATTATCCAATGTATGAAACAATCAGTTCATAGGAATTATTGTTGCATCCATTGTCCTTCATGTTCCACGTAAACGTACCGTTTTTGCTACATTTGTTTACATTTTGGTGGGATGTGTCCAGTTGACAGCACTCACGTGTAGTACGTGGTATCAAGTAGGTTTTTCCCCATGGCCATATCTACGGTTGTTGGGATTAAATGCACCTAGGTCCTGTAATCAAGTACTTTCGTTGGTCCATGATCACAGAAACTGCCCTAGACGGTGGGAAAAATACTTTCTCTGGCTATTCAATTGCACAGTGAAATCGTTTCCGATTAGCAAAGAGAAATTAGGCTGGAGAATGACATACTCATAAGTTGTGATGCGTTTCTTTCATTTGAATATTTTGTTTCCTGTTGTGGTTTATGATGGTGCCTAGTTGCCTTATATCTTATGATACGAAAGTATATATGGTTAACAAGAATGTAAACAACAGAGATTAAAGATGGATACAATGGCACATGATAAAGTGAAAGATGCAAACAACGGGGCAGAAAATAAACAATATGAGCATCACAGGTTAGGAGTAATTCATCCTCCACCATAATTTCTCTTTTCGTAAGCGGAACCATTCTACTGTACAATTGAACATACAGAGGAAGTATTTTTTCTCACCATCTCGGGCAGTTCCTGTGACCATGGATTAATCAAAGTCCATGGCTACAGGACCTAGATTCGTTTAATCCCAACAACTGTAGATATGGTTCATGGTAACAAACCTATTTGATAGCGCGTACAAAACGTTTGAGTGCTGTCAACTGGACGTATTCAATACCAGCAACTAAAGTGTCCAGTACCTGCAACTATATACATTTGGTGCCTGGTACTCAACATATTTGATACCGGGTACTGTACGATCAGTGCCGCCAACTGGATGCATCCAGTACCAGCAACTAAAGTGTTCAGCGCCAGCAGCTGAACGCATACTGTCGGCAGTGTCCACCACTAAACGTTTGGCTGTCCCAACTAAATGTATCCAGTACTTGCAGCATGAGTCCAGTACCAGGGACTATAATACTGTTTACTGAACACATTGTTTCCATTTACTACATACATTTCACTCAATACGTTCAATGCCCCCAGCAATTTGTTCGTCAAGCCCATATGGAACTGATCATTCCAGTATCTGCTACTGAACTTTTTTCTCCGTGTGGGTAAATTCCCGGGAAGATATTTTTTAGGAATATTCCCAAAATGGGAATATTTCCGGGAATTTTTGTACAATCACAAAGAAAATTGCATTCTATTATTATATTATGATTTCAAAGTTAAATTCGTTTTTTTATCACAGTATATTATTATTATTACAGTTGTCCCCAGAGGATTCTTTAAAATGTATATTCTGAACGGTACTATCTTACTTTATTAATATTTTATTATATTTAAAGAATACGCATAAATGTATATTTACTAACAATATGTACTCTGAAAGTAAATATGTGGAAAAATGATATAGTAAGTCCACATATTTTTACACTGCTAAACAGTTTAAATTTATAAGTAGGTGGATTTTCTAAACTTCACTCTATTACTGATATTATAGATATTAAATTTTTAAATGTTATAAACAAATTAGATTGGGTAACTGCCAGAAGATACATGTCTCACCAATTTATCAACTTTAGCGCATACCCATTTATGTTCACAAAATTTGCAAGATACTGATTTATCTTTATAATTTAGCACGTAATATTGCTACACACGACCTTTTTTCCTACCTATTTCTCGAAATTTCATGCGTTAATTCACATATAAGAGAAGTCCGAGCACCTCTTCAGAAATCCGAGTCAGAGATAGGAGACAAACCAACGTCTATTACTAACGGTGCTTCGGGGTGTATTGATAGTATTTCATCTCAATTTCTACATAATTTCAACATTACTTTACAAACTGGTTCCTTTTCATCATTTGTAAATTAGTACTTTGTTACTTTTTAGTGCAAATGGAAATGGAACTAATAAATCGTATGATTAGTTATATAAAGTACAGTCAACGAATTTTATGTTTTTAACCTTCAAATTATTTAAAGCCTAGAGGAAAATAATCCGTGTAACGTGTGTTCCTGTCACCACGGCATGGCGCGTCCTCAGGTTGCGGATCGAGGAGAAGGCCTCTAAATATAGAGGTTAGCTGTCAATATACTGAATAAGCAGTCGCGGACAGCCGACCAGGAGTGGTCCTCCAGCTTGGGGGTTGGGTAAGGCTAACAAACTCATCCTGCAAAAAACACTTGTTCAGAAATATTCACAAAAGCCTCGGACAAGGACTCATAACTTGGCACGACCTCAGCAAAAGAAAATGGACATGAGATTTGGAACATGGAATATTAGAAGTCTTTATAGGGCAGGCGCGTTAAAATCCGTAACGAGTGAGTTAGAGAAATACAGGATGGACCTAGTAGGAGTTCAGGAAATTAGGTTGGAAGGAAATGGATCTTTGAATTCCGAAAATTTTACGTTGTTTTACGGGGAAGGATATCAAAATCACCAGTTAGGAACAGGGTTCTTTGTTCACAAACGAATATTACCAGCAATAAAACGGGTTGAATTTGTTACTGACAGACTTTCTTTTATTACTCTTAACGGACGGTGGTGTGATATTATTGTTTTAAATGTACATGCTCCAACTGAAGATAAGGGTGACGATATAAAAGATAGTTTTTACGAAGAAGTGGAACGGATATTTGACCAACCCCCGCGATACCATATGAAGATTCTATTAGGGGATTTCAATGCGAAGGTAGGACGAGAGGATATTTTCAAACCGATTATAGGGAACGAAAGTTTGCATAAGGAAAGTAATGACAACGGTGTTAGACTCGTGAACTTTGCAACATCCAAAAACCTAATCGTGAAGAGTACAAAATTCCCACATCGCGACGTTCATAAATACACTTGGACATCACCAGACGGAAAAACACATAATCAAATTGGTTTTAGTAGATAGATGAAGGCAATCTAGCATAATTGATGTCAGGTCGTTTAGAGGGGCTGATTGTGACACTGACCTGGTAGCAGCGATAATACGAGAGAGATTATTGTTGAATAAAGGTAATATTCATTGTACGAAAACGAAGAGATTCAATTTAAAGAAATTAGAAGAGAGCCAGGTAAGAGAGGAATACCAGATTGAAGTTTCGAATAGATTCTCGGCTTTAGAAGTTTCGGAGTGCACTAGTGTTGAGGATAGCTGGAGTGAAATTAGAGATTGCATTAAAAGTTTAGCAAAAGAAAAATTGGGACATTCAGAAATACGTAGAAACAAACCATGGTTCGACCAGGAATGCATGAAACTACCCGAGAAGAGAAAACAGGCAAAATTACGCTGGCTACAAAATCCGAATGAAATAACTACACAAAATTTCGCAGATATCAGGCGAGAAACTTCCAAATCTTTTACAACAAAGAAACCCGATTTTCTGAAAGCTAAAATTAAGGAACTTCAAGATAATAGTAAAAATAAAAACATCCGGGACATGTATAAGGGGATGAGCGAATTTAAGAAAGGCTATCAACCTCGTGCTTATATATTTTAAAAAATCTGACGGTACAGTTCTCACTGATACGGATAGCATCTTAAATAGATGGAAAGATTTCTTTGACAATTTGCTTAACATGCAACCAAAAACTAGTGTGCGTGGAGGAAAGGAGATATACGCCGCAGAACCGTATATTCCAGAACCCAACCGATAGAAGTAGAAACAAGAGATTAAAGAGATTAAAGAAACACAAATCTCCGGGTGTAGATGAAATTCCGGCTGAGTTAATTTTAGCTGGAGGCGAAAGATTGTGGAACAAGATACACAAACTCATTCTCCTTATCTGAAACAAGGAAGAATTGCCACAAGGGTGGAAAGAATCAATCATTGTTCCAACTCACAAGAAAAGCGACAAAACTGACTGTAATAATTATCGAGACATTTCTCTTCTGTCAACATCCTATAAAATCCTTTCAAATATTCTATTAGCAAGATTGACCCCATACGCAGATGAAATTATTGGAGATTATCAGTGCGGATTTAGACGAAATCGATCAACTATCGACCAAATATTTACCATTCGCCAAATACTTGAAAAGAAGTGGGAATACATACCCCGGCACATGAACTATTTATTAATTTTAGAAAGGCGTACGACTCGGTTAGGAGAGAAACATTATACAACGTTCTAACAGAACTTGGAATATCGAGAAATTTAATTAGATTAATTAAGATATGTTTAAACGAATCCCAAAGTAAAGTCCGGGAAGGAAAAGTTTTCTCCACGAGCTTTCACGTCTAAAATGGCCTGAAACAAGGGGATGCGTTGTCGCCATTATTATTTAACTTTGTTCTGGAATACGCTATAAGAAAAATCAAAGATAGAAACCAAGGCCTAGAGTTGAACGGTATTCACCAGGTTATGGCATATGCTGATGATGTAAATTTAATAGGGGATGATATGAGAACAATAGAAAGAAATGCAGAGATCTTATTAACGCTTGCATGGACATGAGTTTAGAAGTAAATGCGGAGAAAACTAAATACATGGAAGTGCGTCGGGACCGTAATACCTCAAATTATGGATGCGTTAAAATATTAAATGATACTTTTGATAAAGTGGATAGTTTCAAATATCTAGGATCAATATTAACAGAGGAAAATCATATTCACGAAGAAATTAAATGTCGACTAAAAGCAGGGAATTCGTGTTATTATTCGATTCAAAATCTCTCTTAGTCGAGAATTCTGTCGAGGAATTTGAAGCTTAAAATATACAAAACGATAATCATGCCTGTTGTTCTGTATGGTTCCGAAACATGGTCACTTACTCTGAGAGAAGAACATAGACTAGAAGTATTTGAGAACAAGATCCTGAGACGAATATTCAGACACAAGAGAAACGGGAATGGGGAATGGCGGAAACTTCATAACGATGAACTACATAATGTATATGGTTTACCCAACATTGTTAGAGTCGTCAAGTCTAGGAGACTTAGGTGGGCGGGTCATGTAGCTAGAATGGAAGAAAGTAGAAACGCTTTCAAAGTCTTGACTGGAAGACCAATAGAAAAACGACCATTAGGAAGACCTAGGCGCAGATGAGAGGACAATATTAAGATGGATCTCGCAGAGATTGGAATACAAAGCAGAAACTGGATGCAGTTAGCTAAGGATAGAAGTCAGTAGAGAGGTTTTGTGAACGCGGCATTGAACCTCCGGGTTTCATAATCCATAGAGTTAGTTAGTTAGAGGTAAATTATAATAAATAAAAATAAAGTAATTAGTCATACGGTTCTATTAATTTGGAAGATAAAGAAATGGAAATAAATTCCTTCCCGGGAATTTATATGCCAGGGAAAAACCCGGGAATATTCCCATTTTTTATTTTCCTTTCCACCGGGAATATTCCCACTGCCCATCAGTAAATACAGTGGCCTATGGTGGAAGTGTTGCATTATTTCTTTCTCAGGCGAGGCAAAACCATCAGAACAGATCGCTATAGCGCTGAACTCCATGAAATGCACCACGACTTGTCCGAAAGCATCCACCAATGATCAATGACATGATGTCCTCATGTTCTACGACAATAATCGCCCATATATCTCGCAAAGAACGATACAAGCTCTCCTTGAGTTTCAGTGTGAAACCTTTCATCGCTGTATTCTGTGATATCTTCCCCACTAACCATCACACTTTGGAAGGGAAGACCTTCTCCAATGATCGAGAACATCACATCGCAAGCTCCATATTCTTCTCGCTACGGAACCTTTTGTTGAGCGATGACAGAGAAGTGGTGGCAAAGCACTGCTGGTACTTTCATTAACCATGTATTATAGTTTTCATTCTTTTGGCCTTCGGAAATGACGCACATGGAGCGGATATCTCATTCATACCAATCTAATGCATATAGCCTTGTTTTTTATCTTTAACCTTGACACTTTGCTTTGGATAAACCTTGCACTCTTATTTATGAAAACTCGTAAATTAAATAAATCTGACCTATATTTGTCAAATTGAGATTTTTGTTTGAAGTAAAAATAGATTTACTAAAACTTCCCATTAACAGTTCAGGTATATGGCCTTTTAAACATGGAATCATTTTTTTTTAAAGACTGTACGTAAACGCCACTAGAATAATGTATGAGATTCTATTAAATATTATGCATTAGGTAATTTTACATTGTGTCATAAAAACACATTTCGAGTTTTATTTGCACGCACATTTTTTAAAACTTTAGATAAAAGTACAAAGATTTCAGTTTTGTCTGACGAGGATGTCGTGATCCCTCTGTACACCCTTCTATGGGTACGCCACTGAATAAGCATGATATAGTTTCAAGCATTTAAATACATTTCCAGAGTATTAGGCTCTCTATTTTTTAGTGCTATCTAGAAGTAAATACCAGTTTTCCCGAGCAAGTTACTTATCATTTCCTTATCAATCAATATGATAAAATATTTCAGTTTATGGCCAATCTGTGATAATTCTTTGAATGTATTTCTTGATAAACCGGAATCTATAAACTAGTTTTCATGCTCTAGTACTTTTAGCTGTGAATAGAGATAAATTAACGGGGGTTCAACATGTATTAACAAACACTAAACTTTGCGTTAAGTTCTCGAGCAAATAATTAATTGGCAATCCCATACAAGTAAATAATAGAATAGTGAACTAATTAATACATACTAATATCTTCACGAATACGTTAGGGAATTGTAATCTAAGAAATTGTAATCACAATGAATAACGACATTTCCACTAGAACTGTGCAGAGAATGGCATTTACGGGAATAATTTTATATTCTGTTAATTTTGTATAATATTTTAGGTCTGTGAAGTTGGCCTACCCAAATTAGCTTACCCACCTTTATCTACATCAGCCGTTAGTTCCTCGTTAATTCCCGTTAGTTCTTACTAAAGTTACGTTATTTCCGCGATTTTAAAGAAATTATACACAAAAAGCAATGTGTAGGCCAATTTCACATGTGAAGTTGGCGTATCCAACAAGCTTTCCCACCTTTTTCGGCATAAATGTTTAGTTCCTCGTTAGTTCCCGTTAGCTCTTACAAAAGGTCCGTTAGTTCCTCGATTTTATACAAATTAGTGCATAAAGAAAAATGTGTGGGTAGGCTAACTTCACATGTGAAGTTGGCGTACCCAACAATGTTTATTTATACTCTAATATACAATCGCAGAACTAATGGAACTTTGGTAAGAACTAAAGGTAATTATAGAAGAACTATCGAATTACGTAGTAAAATGTGTTTAAGCTGTTTGGGCACATCAGCTTAACATATCAAGTCAGCCTACCCACCAACTTTACTTATACTCTAATTTGTATAAAACAGCAAAATTGACGGAACTTTTCGTAAGAACTAACGTGAACTAACGAGGAACTAACGATTCATGTCGAGAAATCTGAGAAAACTTGTTGACCCAAACTTTACATGTGAAGTTAGCCTATCTACCCATTTTTATTTATGCTTTAGTTTGTATAAAATCGAGGAACTAACAAAACTTTAGTAAGAACTAACGGGAACTAACGGCGAACTAACGATTCATGTCGAAAAATACGGGGAAAATACGGAAGTTAGAATTCAGATACGTTTTTATTTATCTCCTAATTTGTATGAAATCAAGGAACTAACGGAACTTTTTGTAAGAACTAACGGGAACTAAGAATTAACTAAAGGCTCATGTCGAAAAATGTGGCAATGCTTGTTGGGTACGCCAACTTCACATGTGAAGTTAAAATGACCCTCACATTTTTATTAATGCTTTAATTTGTACAAAATCGCGGAACTAATGAAACTTTAGTAAGAACAAATGTGAACTCACGAGGAACTAACGATTGATGCCGAACAATCTGAGAAAGCATGTTAGGTACATCAACTTCACATGTGAAATTAGCCTACCCACACATTTTTGTTTATGCACTACTTTGTATAAAATCGAGGAACTAACGGAACTTTTGTAAGAAGTAACTGAAACTAACGAGGAACTAACGATTTATGCCGAAAAATGTGGGAAAGCTTGTTGGGTACGCCAACTTGACATGTGAAGTTAGCCTACTCACACATTTCTGTTTATGCACTAATTTGTATAAAATCGAGGAACTAACGGAACTTTTGTAAGAACTAACGGAAACTAACGAGGAACTAATGATTGATGCCGAACAATCTGAGACAGCGTGTTGGGTACACCAACTTCACATGTGAAGTTAGCCTACCCAATCGAGGAACTAACGGAACTTTTGTAAGAACTAAAATGAACTAACGAGTAACTAACGATTTATGCCGAAATATATGGGACAACGCCAACTTTGGTTTTTGTAATTTCTTTAAAATCACGGAACTAACGGAACTTTTGTAAGAAGTAACGGAAAATAACGAGGACCTAACGATTTATGCCGAAAATGTGGGAAAGCTTGCTGGGTACTCCAACTTCACATGTGAAGTTAGCCTACCCACATATATTTGTTTATGCTCTAATTTGTATAAAATCGTGAAACTAACGAAACTTTTGTAAGAACTAACGGGAACTAACGAGTAACTAACGATTTATGCCGAAAAATGTGGGGAAGCTTTTGGGCACGCCAACTCCACATGTGAAGTTAGCCTACTCACACATTTTTGTTTATGCACTAATTTGTATAAAATCAAGGAACTAACGGAACTTTTGTAAAAACTAACGGGAACTAACGAGAAACTAACGGCTGATGTAGACAGAAGTGGGTAAGTTTATTTGGGTAGGCCAACTTTACAGATCTTAATATTTTTAACAATCTTCCTTACGGACATTTCATTACCTTTCCCTTGTCTTTTTTTTTTTTTTTTTTTTTAATAACATATCGTACGTAATCATATTAAGAAGCTTGAGGTTTTCTGTTTATCCTGGGATTCTTTTTCTTGTTAGTTTAAAACTATATCAGTTACAAAGAGATATCCAATTAGTGGTTCAATTATTTTCATTTTCCAAAGTTCCTTAAAAAAAGAAAGAAAATAAACTGTGACAGATTGACAATAAATTGGAAGTTTTCTTCGTAGGTTATGAATTTTTATCAAGTTGTCAGTCAAAATCGGTTTCTTGATGAACGAAGTGGGTTTTGTTACAAACTGAACGAAATTCTTTCCAAAGCGCTGTGCTCTCCAAACTATAATTTCCAAGTAAAACTAAATTATACAATATTGAACTTGTAACAAAAAAAAAAAAAAAAAAAAACTATAGTATTATACAATACAATACAATTTATGAACTTGTCGGAGCGATCGTCCCCCCCCCCCCAAGAAAAGGAAATTTTCTTATTATATATATATATATATATATATATATATATATATATATATATATATATATATATATATATATATATATATATATATATATAACCCATCTCAGAGTTTGGAGTTCTTAAAAGTAGCTCTAAGTAGCAGTATTACAACCCACCGCCCCCCTCAGAAGTCCGTCCGGGATCCGCCCCTGACACTTACCAATTGAAGATCTGATTTGCTGGAGAAAAATGGCTTGGATGAGTGTAAAGCTTCATACGTAGTTTCTATTATAAAAAACATTCTATTATCCTAAAACTTGACACTATAGGACCTACCATGCTCCTATGAAGAAGAATCTAATATCGAACTATACCAACAGCAAGCTTTTCATGATATCACAAGAAAGATGCACGTGCATAAGGTTTCTCGGGGCTCTCCGTTTCCTGCCACTTTCTTTACTCCATCATTTGAAGCGGTCCTGGGTTCGATTCCCGATGGTTCCACTCGGTCGAGAAAGTATAAACCCTATTTCAGGCCAGCCACCCTGAATGAGGTATTCACACCAGGCAAATGCCAGGGTGGTACCTAACATATAGGTCCCAGGCCGCTTCCTTCCTTCCCTTCTCCCGGATAATTTGTTCGCCGAGGGACGTCATCCCTCAAAAACGTGACGGACTAAATGGGTATAGATGCCGAAATCCCACAAATCTAAATCCTAAAATCCTAAATTTATCGTTTCATCTGTTATCGTCATCTCCCTTAGCCTTGGTGAATATTCGTGGGACATTAAACTAAGAAAAACTAAAAAAAAAGAAAGAAAAAAAGAAAAGAAAAGAAAAAATCACAATATGCAATAAGATTAATCAAATATAGAGGTTCAAAAGTAGGTATATAATCATAAAAATTATTGATTTCTTTATTAGTATTACCTCTGGTGCCTGAGGTCTCTGATTCGATCCCCGGTAAAATAATTTTGTAGTGGACAACATCTCGCCCATGGGGGTTTTCTCAAGGTACTTTCCTTTCCTTCTACATTCTCATCCGACCGACCGATTCTTCCATCATCATTTAGTTGTTTTAATCATCGTCTCCCTTAGTCTAAAAGTAATAATAATGAGACGTTAAATTGAAAGAATTCTGTGAAATGAAATCTTTGAGTTTTACGTCCCACGGTTATGCCGGTTAGGCTAAAGGAGACGATGATGATGAGTAATGAATGAAATGGTGGAATGAAGAAAGTGGGAGGAAACGGGAGAACCCCGAGAAAGCCCATGCACACGGTGTTTGTCCACCACAAACTTCACTTGGCGGGGGCTGGGATCGAACCCGGGACCCCTAGCACCAGAGGTGAACGCTCTACCACTGAGCCACCGCGGCCCCAAAAGAATTCTCTGTTAGTAGTTATGTTATATACTGTATTATATAATGAGTTCTTGATTCTTTTTTAAAAAATAACTTTATGAGGTCACAATCAGGATGATATAGGAATTACAATTAAGTATAATCTCTGATGTTCTCAAAGTGCCGACCTAAAGCATTTACACATTTCTACAGTCTACTCCATGCCATAAATGTTGCCATAAAATTATCTCGTCTCGATTCTCGGAAATCATTTTTCCTCTTGTGTTATGTGTTACTATTCGGTTCAAAACCTCTTATCGTCGCGGATTCTGTCGAGGAATTTGAAGCTTAAAATATATAAATCGATAATCATGCCTGTTGTTCTATATGGATGCGAAACATGGTCGCTTACACTGAGGGAAGGACATAAACTGAAAGTATTTGAGAACAAAATCCTGAGACGAATATTCGGACCCAAGAGGAACGGGAATGGGGAATGGCGGAAACTTTATAACGAGGAATTACATAATTTATACGGTTTACCCAACATTGTTAGGGTCGTCAAGTCTAGGAGACTTAGGTGGGCGGGTCATGTAGCTAGAATGGAAGAAGGTATAAATACTTTCAAAGTCTTGACTGGAAGACCAATCGGAAAACGACCATTAGGAAGACCTAGGCGCAGATGGGAGGACAATATTAAGATGGATCTCGCAGAGATAGGAATACAAAGTAGAAACTGGATGCAGTTAGCTGAGGATAGAAGTCAGTAGAGAGCTTTTGTGAACGCGGCGTTGAACCTTCGGGTTCCATACGCCATAAAGTTAGTTAGTTAGTTATTTGTACAACAATTAATGATTTGATTTTTTTCCCTTAATTTTACCTCCAGCTTATCAGAGTTCTTCAACGTTACGAGAGATACAGGAAGAGTGTAATATTTGTCAATAACATTTAAACTATATTTATTACTAAAGTACTCTATAACTTTAAACGTCAATAAATGTTGTTCGTTATGTTTGGAAAGTTATTTTTATCAATTTATAGTTTCTGTACTATGAATCGTGTAACAGTTAAACAATATTTGAGATCTAAAGACTTAGGTAAACTAGTGTTCAGCACGACACTCGAGAAATTTCTCGTTTTGTCTTGATTCTCGTCTCGTATAAACGAGATCACAATTTTTGTCTTTTTAGCCTCATCTCGAATTTAAAAATGTACTTTTCGTCTTATTTTCGAGACGAGTCGAAGAATTTCTAGTGTCGTGATGAACACTATTCAGCATCCATGGCAGGCCGTAGGCCCATGTGCCCTTAGGCCCTTAAACCTGAAATGGACGTTACACTTAGAACTAACTAACAAACGTATCAGGTATTTTCTCAAAACTTTACGATACAGGAAGAGATGAGACAGTCCTGTGATTGGGCAAATGGGACAGTTGCTCCAGCCCTCGCTCCATTATGGGAAGGAGTTAGACTCTATAAAGAAAAGTAATAAGTTTACTATTTCTAATTAATTCTTAAGATTGGAAACGTTGAGATGATGAAGCAACATTTTATAAGATGATTTACGACTGCGGGCCTATACTGCGACCCTCCGCAATAAACACAATCTTTACGAAGACATTTATGTGTCGGGTGGGCAGAATTGCGTGCTACAGTGAAGTTTACGAAGTTATGAAGTAGGGTCGTAGTTCACAACCAGAAGGGCCACCACTAACGAATTGGTTTAAATGAAGGAGCCAGACGAGGAGTGTTTTGGGAGAAGGCAGCAGTTCTTCAATAGCCAAGTTGACGAAAATCATAGTGATTCCTACATCAACTTGGACATTAGTATCAGGCGTGGTCAGAGTGACTAGGATACCGGGGAGTGGAAGGAAACGGGAAACCACCATTCAATTTTTCCTTGATTTGCTGACGTAGAAAGAGAACATATGTACAGTCAGTGACAAAAGTACTTTCTGTTTGATTAAATTAATTTCGTAAAAAGATCAGAATGAAAAGACGATTTGAGTACTGTCTTTCGCAGGATGTTTTGAGAATGACTATAGGACTAGAAAGTAACAGTGTAGAAAATATAGAGAGGGAAAGATAGACATGCAAGGTTTAGAATAAAGTGTAAGTACCATGTTACAAGGAGGGAAATGACAAAATCTTAAGAAGGAAATGAAATAAAATAATCTAGATTTAGTAGGAGTTCATGAGGTTACATGGGAAGGTGATGGGATGCTGAATAGCAAATGATATAGAATGTTTTACTCAGGTAACGAAAAGGGCGGTCATAATGGTGTAGAATAGGCAAGCAGTTAAAAGAGAAGATAGTGAAAGTGAAAGTAGAATTTGTTGATGATAGAATTATGAAATTAAGACTTAAAAGAGAAAAAGAAAGTTCTAGTATTGATACAGAATCAGAAATTATTAGTTCTCGAAACGTGAGTAGTATTATTAGTGATTATATGAAGTGCGAACGTGAAATAAAAGCAAAATAAGAATGGCGCAAGAAGCCTTTAGGAGGAAGAAAAAGCTATTTTGTGGAACCTTGAATAAAGAGTTGAGAAAAGTACTCATAAAGTGCTTCGTGTGAAGTATTGTACGGTATGGGGAACCTGGACATTACGCAAAAATGATGAAGACAACCGGAAGCTTTCAAAAGGTGGGTGTAAAGAAGAATGAAGAAAATTAGCTGGGTCGAGCGAAAACGAATGAGAGGATGTTAGAAATGGTGAGGGAGAAAGGAACAACTTTAGATGTTAAGAAGAGAAACTGGTTGGGACTAGTGTTGTAAAAAAACGTTTTTTTTCTGTGAAGTTTTTTTTTCAATAAAAAACATCGTTCTTTTTCATGTTTTTTTTTCAAATGTCTGTTTTTTTTCTGGCAACTATTATTTATTGATTTATGTTGCAGATTATTGAAATAATCAACAGAACTTGAGTAGAAGCCCTCGTAACTTACAAATCGTTTGTTTCTTTGTACCTATAAGAGCAAAATTGTGTGATTATTCCTTTCGGCCCCAGGTCATTTTTGGCGTTTTCCTACATTTCCAGTTAGTGACTTATTGCTGAAAAACTATTCAATTCGATTGATATGGTTAAGGCCTTGGTTTTTAGAAAATGGATGTGGCTATTTTTCGGTGTAAGTTGCATTGCAGTGTTGCCAACGGGTGGGAAATTATTGAGGGAAAGGTAGGGGTGAAAATTTACAAAAAAATCCCTAACCGAAATTCAATTTTTCTTGTATCTAGCACCAATGCTGCTATATGGGTTCAAGTCACCTAAACAAATCTTTGGTGTGTGGACAAAGTACAGCGAAATCCTGAAGTCTCTGGCTTCCATTCAAAGAGGGAAAGAAAAAATCCTGTCATACACATGAAATTTTGACACTTTTTACGCCTCAGAAGCAAAAATCAAATATGCCGGGGCTATAGCTTCTCTAATTATCCTATTGAAAATTTTTATGGTGCGTTCTGTAGGGCAAAGAGGAAGCTTTCAGGTAGTGGTACGTTTGTTTCAATGTAGCCAGTAAGAGGGTAATAATAGAGGGGAAAAGGGAAATTTTCCGAATTTTTCAACTAATAGCGGGAATTAATTGTTTTGGCTGGAAACGCTGCCACCAGACAGACGAAAACTATCTGAAAATAAACCGTAGTACTTCAAGAATATATCCTACAAGTATCATGGCGATATATAACAAAGTAAGCATGAAATGTTAAAAAAAATCTCATTCTACCTCAGAAATTCACCATTTTCTTACCATTTACAGAACATGGTTTATTATAAACCTCAACTGTGCTTCCCCTAATTATTCTAGTGAAACTTTTTATGGTGCGCTGTGTAGGCTAAGGATGAAGCTGTTAGACACTGATACGTTTGTTCGAATGTAGCCAACAAGAAGGAAATAATAGATATAAAAAAGGGATTTTTTTTTCCAAAATTTGCCCCTAAAATCTAGATTTAAAATTTTCTCTAGCTGGCAACACTACTATCAGACACACACAAACTATCTTAAAATAAGCTTTGGTATCCCTCTAATATATCCTACAAGTATTGTGACGACATCTAATAAAGTA
Source organism: Thermobia domestica (assembly GCF_964235325.1). Taxonomy (NCBI): domain Eukaryota; kingdom Metazoa; phylum Arthropoda; class Insecta; order Zygentoma; family Lepismatidae; genus Thermobia; species Thermobia domestica. Next base: position 16,115,739 of record NC_137457.1, read on the forward strand.
AGCATGCCAAGAAAAAATATCTCATTCTACCTTTAAACAAATCACAGTTATCTTTCCAATTATAGAACAAGGTCTACTGTAATCCTCAACTGTACTTCCCCTAATTATCCTATTGAAACTTTCTATAGTGCGTTGTGCAGAGCAAAGACGAGACTTCCAGATACTCGTACGTTTGTTCCGATATAGCCAACAAAAGGGAAATAATAGAGACAAAACATATAATTTTTCCAAAATTTCCCCCTAAAATCTGGAATTAAAATTTTCTGTAGCTGGCAACACTGCTACCAGACAGACGCATACTATCTTTAATTAAGCATTGGTACATCACTAATATATCCTACAAGTATTAGGGCGATATTTAAGGAACAAAGCTTCTAATACCACAAATATATTATGGTAAACAGAAAAGTAAGGAAAAACTAGAAACATCAAGGGTTAGAACCTAAATACGAATTTTACATGCGCCTCCTAATTACCCCATTGTAACAATCTGTACTTGCGTTTGTTAAGTAAGGACAAATGTTCGATTGGCGTCAGTTGACTTGCACTCGGACGTATATTTACGGATTTATAAACAAAAATTTCTAATTTTTTGCCCA